>NC_142413.1:18307529-18677529 GCF_059516105.1 Syngnathus floridae | reverse complement strand
AGATTAGTCCTCTTTCGCACAAATAATTACATACTAAGTGACTTGAGGTACCCCGTTGTAATCTTTTAGAGCTGTATTCAAATATTAGTTCAAGTAAAGTTTTTATTGAAGTTTCATGTGTCATACATTTTAATGGAAACAGTATTCCAGTAGTTCTTTATTTTCCTATACATATTCCATCTGTGCATAATGATAATACACATGCTTTTTGGGAATAAAACTTCCTCCTCATTTTTGATGAGGGCCTGAGCATACTGAGCAATTTTAATATTGGTCAATATAGTGACACTTGGAGGGTTAAAATAACACATATTTTTTAGGTGGTACTTGAAAACATTGGCAAACCACTCCTTGACACACAATATTTCTTGTTTCCTCCCCATGTCCAATGATTTGTATTAAATGGTGAAATCATTCTACCCCATTCCGCCCTTACATGTCTCATAGTATTGGAATGTGAATTGACTACAATAAAATGTGTGTTTTGAGTCATGGCTTTATCAACTCCTCGGTATTGCAATATGTGCATAAGTGGCTATTTTAAGATGTCCTCAAAGATTTTATATGAGCGCGTACCCCGCCTCTTCTCTGGGTCCTCCCCCTCCACTGACTTGTCAAGTGTGTTAAGGGAGATATATCCTCCAAACAACCCGCAAGCCCTGAGGTGGCTCACACTCTCTTGACATATTTGCTTCCTCCTCTTTTTGCTCTGCTCTTCTGATTCATTTTTAAGGCTGATTCGACTTTGACGTGATCAAAAACCTTGCTTTTGGGGACGGCATGGCATTGCAACGACATTCAGACAAGGAGCCGAGCATTGAGTTATTTGTTAAGGTCAGTATTTTAATTTTTTATTACAATTCCAACTTTTGAAAAAAAACTATTTTTAGGTTTCACATGTTTTGTTTTTGTTTGGGAGAAAAGCTGTCAGCCAATAAGGAGACACTATTACTTTAAAAACGAAAAAGGCCAGGAACAGAATCAATATAATCAATCAAAGGACAACTCCTTTTGATTTATTTTCATGCACACTTGATGTTTTCATGTTTGTATTCATCAGCTGAGCGGTGGCTCTATTTTTTATCAGAGAACAGGCACAGTCTTATCACGACCCAAGTGTGCAGAGAGCATGCTGTGTGATGACGACTGCATGGCCCCCGAAGCCTTATGCAGGCACACCCACCCAACCATGCACTTGTAGTCAGGAAAATGGGTCCTTGTTTCTTAACAAACATCCATTTTCTATACCACCTAGACTTTCTACAGTCACGGGATGCCTGGGCTTGGGTGGGGTACATCCCCAGTAGGTTGTTCCTCCCAAAAAAAAACAGCTAAAAAATGCCCAGGAGTTGTGAAATGTGCTTTCTTGGCTATGTGAGAGGAAAGGGAGGGACTGATGTTTTCTGGCTTTATTTGCCATTAGCAGAGTTATGGTGTGTCTTGAGAGTCTCAGCTTTATAACACATGACACAGGCACACACCCCTCCATACACAGATAGTAAAATTGGGTCCAGGGTTATGAAGGGTTTATAAATTCATACATACAACCATACATACATACAACCATACATACATACAACCATACATACGTACGTACGTACGTACATACGTACGTACGTACATACATACATACTTACATACATACATACATACATACATACATACATACATACATACATACATACATACATACATACATACATACATACATACATACATACATACATACACATACAGGTATTTGAAATTGAAAACCAATATGTATTAAATCAA
The DNA here is from genome assembly GCF_059516105.1 of Syngnathus floridae. Taxonomy (NCBI): domain Eukaryota; kingdom Metazoa; phylum Chordata; class Actinopteri; order Syngnathiformes; family Syngnathidae; genus Syngnathus; species Syngnathus floridae. The sequence goes on along the minus strand of NC_142413.1, from coordinate 18,675,756 downwards.
TGTATGACGCGCTCTACTTTCTGAAATTATTTCACTCCATTTTCTACACTCGTAATAATTTTGAAAATTTTAATCAACTCCCCAAATCATAGAACAACACATCAGGTCTACAACAGTATTTTTTCATTTTCTAATTCATTCTGCAAACCCGACTGAGCACCCCAGTAGGTTTGGTGCCTGGTCCCTGCTTTAAATAGCCTGTGTGGTCACATTGTGAGCGCATGTTCACATCTTCCGCCGCAACACAATGCCTGCGTCCCACCTTCCAACAAACACCCCACCCTACATGTGCCTTGGAAAGTTCACAAGCAGGAAAGTAATTAGTTTCGCTTTTCTTTGTGTGTACGGCAGGCCGGCCATGACGGTGAGAACGTGGGCAACTGCCCCTTCTGCCAGAGGCTCTTCATGGTGTTATGGCTGAAAGGAGTCAAGTTCACCGTGACCACTGTTGATATGAGAAAGTAAGCATTTCTCCTCTTCCTGTCAGCGTTATGTCCTCAAAGACCCTCTATGTATTAAGAAAGAGGGAATGGGATGTTGTTTGTTTTACACCCTCAGAACACTTCACACCATCAGCATGTATAAGAGGTCTGGATTGACTCCAAACACCTTCTTTAATTTACTAACATTGTGCAAGTTTTATTATTAGTGGTGGAAAAACAGGATCAGGAAGCCCGTAATGGATGCTGATAATTGAGGGTTTCAGAACACATAACGGGTCCTAGTAATAAGGAGGCTACTCCAAATTCAGAGACGGGGATATTTTTTTTTTGTTATTATTTTTGAATACACCAAAAACCAATAAGTTGTTTTGGCAAATGTTGGTGGCTTTACTTTAGGAAGCCCGAGGAGCTGAAAGACCTGGCCCCCGGCACCAACCCGCCTTTCCTGCTCTTCAACGGCACCCTCAAAACAGACTTCATCAAAATCGAAGAATTTCTCGAGCAAACGCTGGCCCCTCCTAGGTAATGTTCTCGACCATTTGATGATGTCCAATAGATGAGTTCTGGGCAGCATGATGTACCAGTGGTAACATGTCTGCCTTACAGAAATGAGATTCAGGGTTCCAATGTCAGATACATCCTTCTTGTGCTAAGTTAGCATATTCTCCCCCTGCTTCTGTGGCAATTCCAAACACACTCATTTCAGGCTTCTCTAAAATGGCTGTCGGAGGGAATATGAGTGTGAATGATTATTTGTATCCGCGATAGAGTACCCTAGATTTATATGCTTTATAGGCTTCTAATGATTTATAGGCCTTCAGTTTATCTTTGGAGGTAGGTGTAAATATCTGGCCATTGCACGATGGGCAGTCCTGTGAGTGAGGGCGTAGGTGTCAGTATATAACGTCCCATCAGTCAGAGTCAACTTTTTAAAGTAACATTGACAGTCGTGGAGCGTAAGTTTACTCACATATTCACTCAAATGGACGCTTTTGGATGGCGTCCATTCCTACATAAACAACCTGTTGAAATGCGCTCAACGGCATTTTCAAGCGAGCGCTGTGGACCTTTTTTGCCTCCAGCTAAGCTGCACCGATGTCACATTGTTTACAAACTTTGAAGGGGCCTATATTGAAGCACAGCATTAATGTTCAAAGTGTTTTTATTTACATTAGCCCTAATATGCTACTTTAGTTTAATGTTGTTCATTATGGTGGAACTTTGAGCACTCAGTATTTTTTTGGATGGTACTATGGTGTAAAAGGTTTAATGAGAGCTTGTTATGTTATGTTGTTATTTACAAGGCAATCTCAAATCACCAGGAAGAGAAAACGTTAAATAGGAAAGTTGATTAGTGTGCTGGATTCAACAAGTAGTGTTCATACTATTATTATTGTTGGAAAGATATCTCTTTTGGTATATTTCTCAATCACATTGTTCCTAATGAAGTGTCCCACAATTAGTGCATGAAACACTCAATGTGAAAAATATCTTCCCTTTGCAGGTATCCTCACCTCAGCCCTCTAAACAAAGAGTCCTTTAACGTGGGTGCTGACATTTTTGCAAAGTTTTCCGCCTTCATCAAGAACACACCAAATAATGCCTGTGAGTCGAAGTTGAGTTGAAGTTTTATCAGGTAGAGATGAAAAAAATCCAAACAAACTCTGTTTGAACTTACAGTTCAGGAGAAAAACCTGCTGCGGGAGTTTAAGCGTCTGGACGATTATCTAAACTCTCCCCTACCCGAGGAAATCGACCACAACTCAAGAGAGACCGTCAGTGTATCCAAGAGGAAATTTCTGGACGGGGATCGCCTCACTTTAGCCGACTGCAACCTCCTCCCCAAACTGCACGTCATCAGGGTGAGACAATCAGTCGGAAAAATAAGGAGATTCGAGATGTGCACCTGTACTAAGCAAACAAAATAAATGTTGCTTTATATCTGAAATATTAAAATTATTTTTGGCAAGATATGCGGTTTATAATTTAATATAAAATGTATTAGTCCCTAGTTTAGTATGGAATTGCGTTTCAAAACTCCCCATTAAAGACAAAAATCTGCGAAGCAGCAACCGCCCATACCACACATACTCTATTCATAATATCAGTACAAATTATGCATGTGAATAGCAGTTAATGTTTTTGTCCAATGGGATCCTCACGTTCTACACTGTAGTATCTGTGACTTTGAATGTGTGTGGTTTCAAAAAATGTGGCCTGGTCTGTTGACTGATAAAGAAGTCAGTGATGAATGTCTAGAGTAGACCATGTGGGCTCAAGGTTTGGGTTGGCTGTTAAATGGCTAATTGTTAGCATGGTTACGTGTTGAGTTATTTGCTTATTACATATTTCTTTTCTTACTCTATGTTCAATAAAAGGGAATTGTAAGTCCGTCAACAGTTCTGTCAAAAAGGCTAACAATGTTTACTTTACTGTAGACATGCAGTTGTGTAACATATACAAAATATACATTGCACTTCATCTTTTTTTTAAGTTGTTCTGTCTTCTATACCCCAGCTCCTGTGAGTATTGCTCCATGACGCTGTAATAACAGCTCTGTGTGGGAAAGATGACCGCCACAAAATCCCTGCAAAATAGTGAAGAATCTATGATAGAAAATTAAATATGAGATTTAGAAAGCTGCAAAATTGTGAAAAAGTGATATGGCGAGAGAAGACTGTACAATTTACGATTATCAATGGGATTATCATGGCCTTGGTCAAATTTATGTGCATGGGAAATGGAAATTAAAATGTGTACTAAGGCTCAGCATGTGGGTTAAGTGTGTTGTATTTTTTTTAATGATCTTTTGTTTTAATCCAGGTTGCCTCCAAGAAATACTGCAGCTTTGACATCCCAGCCCAGTTTACGGGTGTGTGGCGATACCTGCACAACGCCTACGAGCGGGAGGAGTTCAAAGAGACGTGCCCGGCTGAAATCGAAATTGAGAAGGCTTACTTTGGAGTGGCCAATAAGAGGAAATAAAATGTTCATGCACCATGTGCAGAGGGTGCTATGTGGTGCCAAAGATATTACAGCCATCAGTTATCTTAAGACAGGGATGGGGAACCTTTTGGGTTTTGTTTTTGTTTTGGGGCTTTATAAAACAGTTTCTAGAATCACCGTGTTTGGCCCATTGGCCGCTAATTTCTCACCACTGTCTTAAGATCTCAAATCACAGTACATACATGCTTCTTTTATTGCTTCTGACTGTTTTAGTCACCTACGAGACTAATTGTGCAATTGACTATTTACTTTATTTTGTGTTTATAGTGTACATACGGACAGTATATTTTCAATGATTATTAGTAACAGCAGCCCCCTTCAAAACTGTTCTTTTTTTATGCAGCAAATCTTCTGTTCCTGTCTGTTTTATTCTGTACTAACATAATTGACATGATGGAAATGTACCACATTCATAAAAAAATAAAACAATCAAAGCGTAATTGTTATCTTAAATCTTATATTGTTCGACTATTGTGAAGTGCTCACACCTTGCTTTTTTTTCCATTAGACAATTTTTACTTTGTTGACACATGCTAAAGACTTTTCACCTTTCGTGCCTTTCCGTGCCTGCATGGGTTTCCTCTGGGTGCTCTGGTTCCCCAAGTCCGACGAGAAAGAAGAGAAACATCCTTGGTCAACAAACATTTCAGCCTTAGACTTACCCTTTGATCAATGTGTTGAACCAGCGGTTCTTTATTTCTGCTTTTTGGCAGTGAGTCATAGAATAAAGACGTGTTCCTCACTTCTAAAACGGTAAGCCAGTGAACAGCCAACCGCTAACCTAAGTATACAACAATTAACCATTGACACTTACATATCTTCATTGACTCTGCCTGGCCGCACATTTGAAAACCCCACGCAATCAAAGTCACAAATATTGTAGTGTCGAAATTGTAAAAGACAACCCAAGTGGTCAACATCAATCGCATCTCACATTTATTTTCTGTTGTTTAACAATGCAAAGTCAATTGTAATCTGATTGCTTAATTAATCCATAGGATAATCGATGGGTGATTGACCGATTCTAACAAATAAATATAAATGAATAAACTGAATAAACAACACTTGTCTAATACTTTATTCAGTCACAGAAAAGAAAAATTTATAACTTTACAAAATAGATTTTCTTCATTCACTTGTGGAAGGTGTCTTGTGGGGGGATGTCATCGCAGATATTTAATTGGTAACGCAGTATTTCCAGAAACATGCTGTGAAAGACACACAGAATTAGTCAAGGCAATTGGAACAAGGAAATGTTGCTTGTATTTGAACAAACACTACTAAACAATGGTACTTAATGCCCTGATCATCACAACAGAATTGTCCTTATCTTAAGAATTTTGTCCGTGATGATACTGATGTATTTGACCGATTTTGAACTAAAAGTGTACAGTTTATTGAAATTGAGGCTATTCTGTGGTACTGTCTGCTAAAAAAAATACTGTTGCAGAAAGAAGTGCCAGAAAAGACCATTTGCATGCAGATAAACGTCTGCATTGCTGAGTCAGCTCATTGTTATTTATTGCATCAGTCATGTTTTGTGAAATATTTGAAAAATAGTTTTCCCTTCCATTTTAGGATGTTGCCTCGTGACTTAACCCCAGATAGGGCGGAAGAAAATGGATGGATGGCTGAAAGAAAGGAAGAGGATGGCCAAAAAAAAACCATCTGGACTGTCATGAGTAAATCATGGCAGAATTATCCAAGAGGAGGGGTGAACAGAGGTGAGAGGAAAACAGTTGTATCAAAACCATGAAAGAAAACAAAAGGTTTCTCCACCCTGAGTGTGCACACCTAACAACAGCACATATTTCCAGCCATCCATTAACATTTATACAACAATATTTAACTAGAATTACACTGGTCAACATTTTTTTAGGAATTTCTTTTAATCAAAGATGCAAGAAAACCTCTGGATGTTTTTTCTCTAGCACAGCAGGTTTTCACAACATAATAATAATAATATACGAACAATGACATAAAATGTAATGTAATACTATATTTAGTAGTAATATTTATGAATTAAGAGATAGGTTAAGAGTTGGAACAGCAAACCCCCTACATTGTATAGGCAGATATGTTTATCGCTACACCACTATTCTGCCTTTTGATCCAAGTTACCAAATATGGTAAAGGACTACACCTAAATAAAATGGAACCCTAATTCATGTAACAGATAGTATGCATGTTACGATTAACTTTGTGTTAAAATGTTGCTTTGTCGTGTCGTTTTGGCTCACCTCTTTTGTTGGTTTTGGGCAAGCCTTGCGCTGACCTCACAAAAGCTTGTGAACGAAGCTTGTCGGCTGAGGCCAGCTTCAATACCACTGCCTTAAGACCGTCAATCTTCACGAATGAACACACAAAAAAATGACACATGAAAGGAACGTTTTTTTTAATTGAACATATACACAGATTGGCTCAGATTTACCATGTTTGCATAGTTATCCCGCAGTGTTGAATCCTCGGGGCCTTCAACCAAAAACAGGATATTACACATTAATGTTTCATTCCCTCAACTGCTGATGTCTGCAATTAAATGCAATTAAAATGGTGCACACGAATACAGTATATATTCAACTACCTTTGTTCCAGGATTGTCTTTGCTCATTGTGCTGCATCAATAAAGGATACAGATTATTCACCTCCATTTGTTCCCCTTCTGTATTGTAAGAGGCATTGTCTGACACAAGCTTCTGAAGAAAATCTGACGAGAAACACAATTCATATTGGACAGAAACACAATTCATATCACATATCTTATACAGGAAACCAAAAATGTGGCATGCTTGTTCAGCCATTAAAATTGCATCATGCCACTTCTAATACTGTAAGCCCACATTTAAATCGACCTTTTTTTTTTTTTTTTGTAGCATTGATTTGTGGAAAAATATGTAAAAGCAATAAAATACCAAAGCCTTAAACTGAAAAAGAAAACAAAGGGGAATATGTTTATTATTTCTCCTTTTTAATAGTGATGTATTCACTTATTATAGCATATAAAGGCAAAAAGTAGCTTTTACATGGAGAGCTCATCAAGAAAATAAAGGACAGATCATTTTAGAGATTTTAGCAGGTCAAAAAAAAAAAAAATTAACAATGAGAAATTGATCTTACTTGACTGTGTGTCCAGGTTGGAGTCAGGATAGAGAGGTAGTGCATGTGTCCATCTTGTAACAAGGAGGTAAAGTACAGCTAGAAACAGCATGGTGACTTTGTCTGCAGTTGGCCAAGTTGCTACCAGCTTGGCAAAGAACTTCACTTATATATCCGCACGCCAGACATCCATCACAAGTGATCAATACATTATCATCAGAGCCAGCATTGCACCTTAATGGATTTTGGCGTCATAGACACCATTTAGGGGAAGCCTGTCAAGTCAGCTGCGGACTATCTGTGCTTGTTCAGGGGAGCCTAACAAATGTTTGCCCTTCCTCACTAATAACGCATGGCTGTCCGGCAAACCCATCATGCTTTATGTGCCCCAAGTCCACATCTAGTGTCCTCAAAAGCATCATCGCTCACTCAAGTCTGACGTTTTTGAGCCACACCGCTGCCAAACTGACGTCATCGCAAGATCAGACGTCATTTTCTGTTAAATGACCCAACCAACAATTGTCTACTTCAGCAAATAAGTCAATTAAGGCAGGGCTAGGATTTCAATCAGGACAGCTAGGATTTGTTGTTACAGTAGGATTTTACATCAGGGTTTCAAACCAGGGTTAAGGTTGAAATAAAGTTAGGGTTTTGAATCCGGTTTTGGGATTTGTGTGTGTGGTTCTCGTGGCAGTTATTCATATATATATATATATATATATATATATATATATATATATATATATATATATATATATATATATATATATATATATATATATATATATATATATATGGCATGCCGTTCAGGAAATTAATATTTGAATATATTGAATGAACCTTGAATATATTGAATGAACATCGGAATATATTGAATGAACCTTGAATATATTGAATGAACTTCGGAATATATTGAATGAACCTTGAATATATTGAATGAACTTCGGAATATATTGAATGAACCTTGAATATATTGAATGAACTTCGGAATATATTGAATGAACTTCGGAAAATATTGAATAAACCTTGAATATATTGAATGAACCTTGAATATATTGAATGAACTTCGGATTATATTGAATGAACCTTGAATATATTGAATGAACCTTGAATATATTGAATGAACTTCAGAATATATTGAATGAATTTCGGAATATATTGACACATGGTATACATGGGCATAATATGATATATACGTATATATACGTATATATATATATATTCCTTATGAAAAAAGGAATAACTGATTACAATCAAATCATCAGATTTTATTTATTTATAATTTTATATGCTCCTTTTTTTTGTTTTCTTCTCGTGAGTATAGCTCGTTTTTTTGTTTGTTTTATGGATCGATATTCCCTCTAATACATAAATATATACAAAATATGAATTTGAAAATGCCTTAATTTAGGAATATACTGTGAAAAATGTGGAAAAAAATTACGTTTGAATCTTTAGAATGTTGATTGGATGATCAAAATGTTTTGAATTTCAAATTGGAAAATGTGAACGTGTAATGTTGAATGTGCCACTGGGAATGAATAGTGACTTCGGTATTTAAGGGTGTTGAGTTTTTGGAAAAAGTCTTTTTTTTTTTTTTCACACACCTATCATTAATTTTTTAAAATATGTTGGATAAAGTTATAGATTTGAATGACGTGCGTGCGCTATGACATCATTAACCACGTGTCAAGCCAGACCTTCAGCTATTACACGTGACCCGAGAGGCGGAAGTGGGTAAAATGTGAGGGCGCACATATTAAATCCACAAGTGGCTGCAACATTCCTGGCCATTGTTGCCAGTCTGGAGAAGTCAGACTTGATAGGCCAGTCTGAGAAGCGTCAGGAGTAGCCGTGTTGTCGCTTTTGCTGGACGTATAGTAAGGCATAGTAAGTTGTTTACTTTGACAGCTAACTGTTAGCTTCTGGGCTACGGGGATTTGGCGTTTCTAAATTGTGCATTTATTTTTTCAAACAATGGCTCATTTAAACGTTTATAGTAAATATCAGACTCTGACTGAGCTGTGAAAATCGACGTCAATACTTAAATGCGTTTTGTAATAGTCGTTGTGTAGCACCTTAAGATCTTTAAAGCTGCTTTATCTGATTTGACCACGCTAAGAGGACGATGCGACAAATCCCCTTTTACACTAGGGACATGAAAAAAACATACACCTTTTTTTCTCTCCCAATATGACACGTGTCGCTGGAGAGAGTTGGAATAAACGAACTAAAACTGGTTAAAAATTGTCAATAAGAACTAAGGAACTTATGACATAAATTCATTCACTGGTTTATAGTGGGAGTTTACTGTTTCAGTTTTTCCAATGACGAGCTGGTGAAAGAAAAACAAACGGGCAAATTCACTAAAAGTTAACCTCAAATATGCAGAGGGATTGCTATACACCAAGCTTTCAGTGAGCTCCACCCATTACAGCAAGGTAGCATGTTTTATTTGGTGATAGAGAAGGGAAATCTGCAGGATCGCGACCCTCGAAGACCAGAGTTTGATCCATGTCTTATAATTGAACGTGTGTACCCGCTCAGTCTTCTTGTTCTTCTTCCGCAGTCCTTTCGAGATGTGGTCCGAAGGAGGCTCATTTGTCAAAGGGGTGGCTCTGGGAGGCGTCTTCTACCTGTTGCTCTCGCTCTTGGGTGATTTCAGCCCAAGTTCCGAGTCTGTCCCGGAGTACCATCACCACCATCACGTCCAGGCGCAGAGTAACGATAAACTGAAGCAACTCTCTGAGTCCCAGATGCAGGAGTTGAAAGATCAAGTCCGTGTCTATTGTGTCATCATGGTCCAGCCGAAGATTCTGGTCTATTGGGCCGCTGCTGTGGGGACCTGGAGCAAACACTGCGACAAAGCCGTCTTTTACACCTCTGAGTCATCCAAGGCCCTCGAGGCGGTTGACCTGCAAGAAAGCGATGGTTGGGCGAGGATCTGTAAAGCTCTGAAGCATGCTTACGAGAACGCGGGGGACCTGCGCTGGTTCTTTGTGGCGCAGCCCACAACCTTCGCCATTATTGAGAACCTCAAGTACCTGCTGCTCACCAAGGACCCCAGCGAGCCCTTCTACATGGGCAATGCCATGAGGTCCGGGGAATTGGAGTACGTCGTGTACGAGAGCGGCATTGTCCTCAGCTACGAGGCTCTGAAAAGGTTTGTACGCGTGCTGGACGACAGCGACAAGTGTCCCATCCAAGTGAACCGGCTGTGGAAGATGAGCGAAGACAAGCAGCTGGCCGTCTGCCTCAAATACATGGGTGTGTTTGCTGAACACGGCGAGGATGCTCGAGGCATGGGCCTGTTCAACGGTAAGAGTGTGGATGCACTGATAAAGGACAGCATGAAGAACAACCCCCAAAACGTGGTGGAAAGCTGCTGCCCCGACTTAGCTGTAACATTCAACGGCATGACCCCAAACGAGATGCAGGTGATGATGTATGGCGTCTACCGGCTTCGTCCATACGGCCATGATTTCCACGACTTGCTCATGTTTGACCCCCCAGAAGGTTCGGACAATGACTAACACCCACTGGGTGCACCTGACTTTTTTTATACTAGCCGCTTGAGTGGGAAGATGACTTCCAACTAGATCTTCACTGGTGGACATCCTGTTTTTGCCAGATTTGTACCTTTTGCATCCTGTACCCTGTTCCTGTGGCGTAGATAAAAATGGGCGGTGGTCACTGACTGTTGTTTGAAAGCAAAGCTGGGAACTGTTAATTGCAGATTGTCTTCGTGCGGTCCTTTAGCTGCATTACACGGACACACCAACTTGAGATACAAACCCTATTTTAAAGTCTGCTCTAGATTTACAATGTAAGGGAAGGGTACGCTGGGAAAAAAAAAATCACTTACATGACTAAGGAACCTAATGCACTTAATCCAACCTGCCATGCAATTTTGAAAAAAACAACCACAAAATAGTTAAAAAATATATTTTTTTTATGTTAATGGTTTTATGAAAAAAGATGTAATTGGTAAAAGCTTGAAGATTCACTGTACCAATTACAAACTGAATTTGGCTGTGTGCAAGTCAAATGATTGTACAATATATGAATAACCTGCACTTGACACTGACAAGAAATGTGAATAAAATAAAGTGGAAGTGGGTCCTATGTCCTGTCAATGATTAAGACAATTACATTCAACACCATTAACAATCTACAGTGGCTGCGTTGTAATCATTGTGGCCAATTCTCCATCTCTGAAGTGCTTGTTTTTTTTTGACTGCTCTTGCTCAAATTAATCTTCAAGTCCAAATAAATGAGGTAAATTTCACATCAGAACAGTGTTAACATTGCCAAATTTGAACAATAAAAGAAGGCCTTGGAAATGTTCTCCTGAGTTATGTGTCAGCTGAATCTCCATTTCACTCAACTATTTCATCAAATCTGGATTATATATCTTTCTTATGCCTACCGTACACATATGGCCAGATATTGTCCCACCAGGTCGTCACTGGGCTCCTTCGTGCAGCAACAAGCTCATCTTGAACGTGCGGTCCACACTCATGTGGTCAAGTTGCACATCCAACTGTATATGCGTGTATCTTAAAGTGGCAATTTTCACAAACAAGCCAATGGGAATTTTTTTGTGGCGCAGGGATAGCTAACTGCATGTTGCAATTGCATCGTCGAACTGCTGATCCAAAAGGTGATCACGTTCTTATATAGTGAGGGAGGTTGTCCCATGCCAAGGCCAAAGTATATTGTTATTGGGCCCCCTTTTAGTCACATAAAATAATACAGGAATACTGTAATGGTCAAAAAATGCTAAAACCGTACTTCCAGAATTTAGTACTACAGTACATAGTTCACTCGTCTTGGCTTGTTTTTAACAATTAATCTTGAGTTCAAACATATAATTTAGAAATAAAGCTTTGAATTCACTTGACAGGGTCTTTGAAATAAGAACATGTTTATGCATTTTAGAGTAGAGTTGACAAACCATAAGGGTTGGATGATTTGGATGACGTCTCAGTCATTGTGCAAACATCCTGTTTCACAACTAACAGGTGCAGTGAGAAGAGACGAGTTCAAATGGAGAGATTTCTTTTAATCGGTGCACAATGATGAACTGGTACAAAGCCTTAAGTCGGTGGAAACAGCTGCTAAATATTCATTTTGGCAGGAAGCTTGAGTGGTGGATTATTTATACGTTTTCATGTGCCACAGTCCGTCGTTCAGATAGTGAACATTCTCGATGCCAATGCCCTTGTTGACTTTTTCTCTGTTAGAAAAGACAAATGATAGTTGTCATCAGTGTCATGACTGTCTACAGCTTTGATGAATGCACTTGGATGCTTACATGCTCTCTGCAGACAACTTCATGACGCCAACGCACAGTGCGTGTTGTTTTCCTTCTGCCATAATGGCCTACAAATTCTTGTTAAGGACAACATGCGCTGCAAAACAAGTCACTTTGAAGGTAAATTTTGTTTTGAATGTTTGGGCTTATTTTAGGAGAGGAGACCTATTTGCACTTCTTTGGAATAAACATTGTTACAATTTATTAAAATTGAAGTCACTGATAATAACGAAACAATATTACATATTCTCAGTAAAGGTACTTGTGCGCAGTTTGTCAGATGAAATGCGGAAACGATCAGCAAGGCAAGCAGTGTACAATGTGCCTACTGGCAGAACACTGACAAAACGATGGTGACACTGATTGGCATTTGCATCTAACATCACAGTGTAAAATATTTGTCTAGTTCAGCATTTACTCACTATATAGGCTATACAACATGATTGTTTACTGATGTATTGGGATTTTATTGCAGTATTGATACCAAAGTATGTAACGCAGCAAAGTCCTAATTTAGGTATTGTGACAAGTTGACAACATTATGTAAAAATATAGACCTCCTCCCCTAATACACGCCTCTTACAGTTGAGTAAATAAATGCTCCCACCCACTGCATGAGCAGATACGACAAAGTATTTATGTAAGGTGGCTAACCCCATGCAAACCTAAAATAGATAAGGATACAACGACTGTGTCTGATTTAGCCGGGTAGAGTTTGGCGCCCGGTGACGTCAGTCCAGGACACATGATGTTGGCGCCACTTAGGACATATTTGATGGCACCTTTGTCTACTTGCTGGTGAGGAAGAATAAAGGGATCTGTGAGGAGATAAGAAGGCTTGTTACCAGAAATGAATATAATACATCATCTAGGACTAGAAAATGTGTCCTTAACAATAAAATGTTTTTTTCCCCATCAAAACAACCATGCTTTTCTCCAGTGCTTTCAGAAAGTGTTTGTTCCCTATCAAGACAACCATGCTTTTCTCCAGTGCTTTCAGAAAATGCAAGTAACAATGACATTAATGGAAACATGTTACACGACAAATGTATTTCTACAGGACTTGTGTGGAAGACATTTCCTTAAACATTTATTACTTTTATAGGCTTGAATGTTGCCTGGCCAGAAGCAATTACTTGTGTGGATAAAGGATGTGGTCAACCACTTTTAGTTTATCTTGTTAGCATGGTTTTAAACAGTCACGGTTTCAAAAGAACCAAAACTTTCCATCTGTGCTTAGGGGTGTTTTTCTTTTCTTTTTACAAACATTATGGAATCTAAACGTCTTACATTTATGCAACAGTCTCAGGGTGGGATAAAAGGGGCCTTCTCGCTGTCTGAAGAAGAGCAACTCTCCGTTCACGGTCAATATTTCAATGTGTTCATGACTGAAAGGTGAATAACAGAGATGAGTCGACAGATTCAGTGCTCAGAAATCCAAAGGATGCAAATGAGAAAAATCGTACCATCGCACTATTTTGACAGGGTCCTTCTTTGGCATGATGTGATTGAGCCATATCTCGATTTCAGGAAACTGTTCCACTAGCTGGCTCTTTATCCCTTTGATGACGGATGTTTTTAACTGTATACAGTTTGACACATTCTCCTTCTCGTCAAATCTGAAGCGGGGACCACAAGAAGAGTTTTAGTTCTAAACGAGCACAAGACAATACAGCAATCGGGGACAACGGCAGACAATATCGCTTAGCTTACAAGACCTTTGTCGCGTCGTCCAAATATATATATTTTTAACAAATGTAATATGTAAGGAACGGCTATGAAAAACGACAAGAAAACACCTGCCATCCAAGCTTAGTTTGCTAGGTCTGTTAGCGTTAGCGCTCTTTTCAAAATAGGCACGTACTTTTTGAACATCGTTGTTGGTCGTCTTTCCTTGCGTTCCCTGAGTGGTTCAAAGCCTTATTTTCCACTCACTGAAACAGATATGGTATTTGAAACGCAAGTAGGGAACAATAGAATTAAAAAATAATGTCAGGTTTAAGCGACTTGCACGCTTATTTTTGCGACGACCGAAAAGCAGAGCAACGACTTGCGTTATTTTTACGACAGTTCCCCCCAATAAACCAACGCGGTGGAGCAGTTCGGGTCACCACCATACCATGCCTTTATGACGGCCATGTTAGCAGGGGCGAATTTGCCATGAAAGTAAATGAATGAACACTGTCAAACGGTCGTAACTTGCAAATTTCTCAACCAATTTTTCGGACCTTCACTTACCTGCGTGTCAACTCCAGCACAGAACAATTGGCAAAAAGTGTATTTACAAAATAAAAATGCTTTACCTTTGGACTGTTATTCCTGGTTTCCATCCATCCATCCATCCATCCATCCATCCATCCATCCATCCATCCATCCATCCATCCATCCATCCATCCATCCATCCATCCATCCATCCATCCATCCATCCATCCATCCATCCATCCATCCGTCCATTCATCCATTCATCCATCCATCAAATCGACTTAAAAACGTTGAGTTGCGACCCTTGTGGTGATAAGCGCTTGTAATGGGTCGATGGATAAGTTAAGAGAACTCCCTCGTAAACAGTGGACTATGTAAGTGTCAAATGGCGCCACCTTGTGGTTAAAACAGCCAACAGGGGGTGGAACACGTTGGTGCAAAAAGTACTTTTGTACAAAGTACTTCCGGTGGGGTCACTGAGTAGTTTTTCTTAGCCATTTTTCTCATTGATACTAGTGGCTTCTTTACTCCTGCGTGAAACAACTCGTCTCCCAACTTTAGTCCTTTCAAAGGTGTTCTTTTTGACGGGCTCCTTTTGTCAAGTGTTGTTCGTTGGAGGACTGGACAACGCGTTTCAAGACGAGAAGAGGAAGCAATAGGCCACCATCTTTCTTTCGGATGCCAGCAGCAATAACAAGAAAGAGAGCAGGCTAGCTGCTAGTGGATCTTGTACCGGGACAATTTACACTCTCCTATCTTTCTCCTCCGCGGGATAAGGAAAGCAAGCTGAGGACGGATTCGTGTGGAGCTCAAGATACGGCCGTCAACGTTGAGCTCGTCCTTCTCGCTTGCTTTGGGAAGTTTCTGATCAGAAGACTGGCTGCTAAGATTTAGTATTCCCCGTTCTTTCATGTTTCCAACAGGTTTATCTTCCCCTAACCCCCCACCACCGCCAACCCAAGAGGCAAGAGCAGCGGCTACTAATGTCAAAAACGACAGCGGCAACATTATATCTTCGAAGAAGAGGAAAATAAACGGCTCCGAGAGGGAAGAGACCAGCGACACTATCTCCCCTTCGCCTCCCAAGACCCTCACTTCCTCCTCGTCCGCCTCCTCGTCGCCGGTGCACATCCAGAAGAAGTTGCGCTTCGAGGACTCCGTGGACTTCATTGGGCTGGATGTGAAAATGGCCGAGGAGGCTGCTGCTGCTTCGTGCTCCAACAACAAAAGCAAAGCTGTGCTCCTGGCCGCCGGCGTGGGGGGCCACCATGCCAACGGACTGACCAAGAGCGTGGCGAGCTCCGGGACCTTCTCCAACAGCAAGCCCGGCGCCGCCAAGAAGCTAGTCATTAAGAATTTCAAAGGTACGCCTAAATAATAGAAATTATAAAGCCACACTGCACACCATTTGTGCAAAAATAGGGATCAAGACTAACGCCTTCTTGTAAAGGATTTTAAAAATACTTACAAATGCCACAAGATGGCGACAAAACAAGAGATGATCATAAAGCATCAACACCGCGTCCCTGTCTGAATACTCGAACTTCCCCCCAGTGATGCTCCTCTATCATTGCCAGCATTTGCAGATGAAATAAAGACACTACAGCTGTTTAATAGCAGTTCTGCAATTACATTAACTTTTATCCACCTTATTCCTGAAGGCTCTGGTATGGAAGCCAATACATGTGTGACTTCATAAGACACTGGAAGTAGGAGGGAGCTATTTGTTTTACAGTGGCTTTCGTTTCATGGCTCGGATTGTTTGAAGTCAGCAATCATAATTTCCCACACCATTTAAAAAGTGTCTTGCACAGCTTTGGAACTTGTTACACGAATGTTTCAAAACTTGTAATGTTTAGGAACTTGCGCTCCGGACGATTAGAGTATGTTGTTGTGATGATTGGTTACAGTGATACCAGCGCCTACCTCTGGGTGAGGCACATTGAAGAATTAAGCCGCTATCCCATTTAGCAGCGAATAATTGGAAATGTTGTATTCTTGTCAGGTTCCTTCAAGGTTGCAAATGTTCACCAAACGGTTGGCCGACGTTTGCCTTTTACTCACTTGTCACAAAGGAATTTTGAATTTCCCCACTCAGTGGCATAGGGTTGTAAATCTGACAATCTTTTTTTTTTATATACATAAATTCCCTACCTGGATGTCAATGAAGCGATGGGATGGATTCTAGGCTATAGAAAAAAATGTTGTTGTTGTTTTTTTAAAATTGCCATGCGATCGACCAGTAGTAGCTTACTTTGGTGACGCCCCTGACCACGGTTGCTGTAATGCTGAAAGCGATGCGACCTTTACTAGTTTTATTTACTAGTCGTACTGAAACGTACTGAAACATTTTGGCAGAGCGCTGTGTACAACTAGTATGGATCAACAAATTCGTCAATTGATCCATATATAAGGCGCTCTGAATTATAAGGCGCACTGTGGTTTTTTTTTTTTGAGTAAATTTTTAAGTGCTCACTATAGCGCGGAAAATACGGTAGTCATGCCTGGAGAGTGAGACACAAAGGTGACGTAATTGAAAGGTGACACACAAGTTCACATTTTGGACACTACATGAATGTATCAGGCGAGCTAACCCAATACCCCACAAATCAATATAATATAGTCAATAGAGGGTTACATCATACAGAAGACATTTTTATTTCGCACTACAACATATACTGTTATATCACACAGGTCTAAATGACTATTCACTCCACCTACACCTGAGGCACATCAGTATTAGCCTAAATTACATACAAGCACCAAGTTAAACGGGTGTGACATCACACATGGTCAAACAATGAGTTGTTACGCTTTGCACAGCCTGTATTAGGTCATTAAGGTCACTTTTGGCATTTACACAATAATAAACATTTGGAAATACAGGCAAATTGTAATTAGGCTACATGGGCTTTTCTTAGCTGCCTCAGGAGAGAAGCAAAAAACATTGTCAGTTACTTTTTTGACTGTGCACAAGGTGCACTCAAGAATTGCCAGCAAAACAGAACACCTCAAAAGTAGATGACAAACTATCAATGAACTAAATCAAACGTCAAGACCAAGAGTCAACTAAATAAAATCCCAATATTTTTGTTGAAATTTTATTTTATTTGTTTATTGTCTTGACCTGTACGAGCGAGAGAGTCTGATCTCAATCTCACCAACAGCAATTCTCAGGCAGGGCAAACCTGGGCAAACGAAATAAACCAATTAGCAAAGAGTGGACAGTTTGAAGTAAATGATTCCTGTGTTGTCAGCTGCTGGGATTTGAATGCTTACTTCTGCTTCTTTAAAACTTATTCAACGCTGAGTGATGTTAACAAACTATCATGTCTCTGCCGCGTGCCATTTCGAATGAGGATGGACTTCCGCTGACAAAGAGCGATTTGCTCAGGAACCAAACGTCACAACGAATAAATAAATGTGATTGCACGATTCATTTTGAGCCAACGACGAGCTGCGTGGAAGGCGGGTTTTCGGAAGAAAGTGGCTTTTGCTTGCCATGCTTGCATCATTCTCACAATAAGATAATTCAATGACTTTCAACATCCTGTGTTGTTCTGCACCCAGAAAAGCCCAAGTTGCCAGAGAACTACACACAGGAAACATGGCAGAAGCTGAAGGAGGCAGTGGAGGCCATTCAGAACAGCACGTCCATCAAGTACAACCTAGAGGAGCTGTACCAGGTATCGTGTCCTGCCTTACCACCCATCGCTTTTTCCTCTTTTCCCTCTGCCTAAACTTCACATGCTCCTCTTAACCCTTCTGCAGGCTGTTGAGAATCTGTGCTCCCACAAAATCTCCGCCAAGCTTTACAAACAGCTGAGGGCCGTGTGTGAAGATCACATCAAGGCCCAGATTGATCAATTCAGAGAATATCCTTTTTTTATTATTATATTTTCCGTGAGGCAGGTCTGTTAAATTCATTGAGTCCGTCATAAATATACTAACCTGTCAATAACCTTACGTTTGCCTTAACACCGTTCTCACGGGTGCCCTGGACAGTGTACTCTTCCTGAAGAAAATAGACAAGTGCTGGCAGGATCACTGCAGACAAATGGTAGGTTTTAATGCTTTTGGGTGTTTTGTACTTGCTTTCATACAATAGGTGGGTATTGTCATGACATTGAATTCAATTGCAGTAGGTAGAAAACAACCGTTTTCCCATCAGAAATATCACTAGTGTTGTGTTGCACCAAGTACCGATACCATTACCTTATCGTAAATTTTAGGTGACAAAACTAATGTCATTTCCAGAAGTTTTATTTGTTTTTCTTAATGAGTGTGTATATAAAAGAATTTGATTTATTTTTTAGAATGGCGGGATGCAATATTGCTTGATGTATTTTAATCTGAATTTTCTTTTCTCCACAGATAATGATCAGGGGTATATTTTTATTTTTGGACCGTACCTATGTTTTACAAAACTCTATGCTGCCATCAATTTGGTGAGTTATCTCTGATCTATTATTTTCTATAAACCTCCAATGAATGTCTTGCTCATAAGCCTGCTTATCTTGCGCAGGGACATGGGTCTGGAGCTCTTTAGGTTCTACATTATCAGCGACCTGAAGGTCCAGAGTAAAACCATTGATGGTATTCTGCTCCTCATCGAAAGGGAGCGTAACGGCGAGGCGATAGACCGCAGTCTGCTGAGAAGCCTATTGAGCATGCTCTCTGACTTGCAGGTAACTCAACTGTATAGCAATATTATACTGATGGCTCCCCTCTTTTCACCTCTTGATGGAGGACTTAATTGAAAATGCTCTAATTTCCGACAGATTTATCAAGACTCCTTTGAGCAGCGTTTTCTGGAGGAGACAAATCGCCTGTATGCTGCAGAAGGCCAGAGACTGATGCAGGAGCGAGAGGTTAGCTATGTGATTATATTGCTGTCGGTATGAAGAACTATTCAAATATGACACTAAACTGTCTTTTTTTTTTTTTTTCAATTTGTGGCCTGGATATTTATTTACCGTGGTGCAATTGGGCTGGGGGGGGGGGGCAGCTTCTACTGGGGCAGAATTACCTCATATCAAAATTATTTTTGAATAGTAATACACATTACCAGTACATTTCAAATTATGTCAAGAGAAAATGCAACAAAATATGAAGGAATACTCTTCAAAATACTTCATTCAGTCTTTTACCACAGAAAATCGCTCTAGTAGAGCACAAGAGTATTCTATTGAAAGTTGTAGTGATTATTTATAATATGAGATTTGTCATCGTAGCTCATAGCTCCTTATCATCAATTGTCTTTCCTAGTTAGTTGAAAGAAATTGCAAGCAATTCCTGAAGAAACACCCCTGCTTTATATGGTGTGTTAAACGTTCATAGAATACTCTTTTAAATTAACAGTTTTTCAAAAAAATATTGTAGTACATCAGTAGACTATCTTGTTAAAACTAAACATTTTAATGGTTCAATTGTTATTTTAGATTTAACCACATCATTGTAATTTTTAATTTTCTTTCCTCGTTTGTTGAAAAAAAAAAATCACGTAAAATCACATCGCAGCAAACCTATGTGATGTTCATTTTGACTCGTGTAAACAAAGATGGTTCCCTGCCTTGTTGACAGCTATTCAGTAAATCTCACTGCCTGCCTTGCCACCATATGCTTACAGGTACCCGAGTATTTGCACCATGTCAACAAACGCTTGGAAGAGGAGGCAGACCGAGTCATTACCTATTTAGACCAGAGCACACAGTGAGCGTTCCACTTCACTTTGTCTGTTCATTCTGATTAAATATATAAAAATAGAAAACATGTCTAATTATTGCTTCTTTGCATTGTAGAAAACCTCTTATTGCCACAGTGGAGAAGCAGCTGCTAGGCGAACATCTCACTGCAACTTTGCAGAAAGGTAAGCAGTCGCTGAAATGGGAAAACAATTACATGCTCCAATAGAGTACACCAGAAACAAATAATTTAAAATAAGAGCTTATTCAGTTTATCATTGAAGGGGTTAGACAACCCAAGGTCATGATTTTTGGCACAGAGGGGCATCCCAAACATAAATCCCTCACCACGTGCAAATGAATAATAAACACACCTCAAGCAGATACAGCTAATGTAGCAAGACGTGTAGTACACAACGCCAGTTGGCGTCCATGTGTTGATTTTCATACTTCACCAGATGTTGCTTGGTTGCAGTTAGACATGACATGGAAATGACCTCCATGCAGTCAAATTAAAGCAAGTGTTACTTTTCAGTAGCAAAGACCAGTGAAATGATTAAATCAATTTTACCCAAAGCCTTTATTGGGTTGGGCGATTAAATGATCTCCCAGCTCTACTATTTAAAATTATTGTGACATTTTCCATCACACCACCTCCACTAGATGAAGCCTTCATTTTGACTGAATGTGAATTTTTGCTCCAGGGCTGACACACCTGCTGGATGAAAATAGGATTCAGGATCTGTCTCTCCTCTATCAGCTCTTCAGCAGAGTGCGAAGTGGTGTTCAAGTCCTCCTGCAACACTGGATAGAGTACATAAAGGTACATGTAGTGGGAGACGCTAGTTTCTTTGTTTTGAAAGTTTGAATCTTACAATGTGCTCCAAACACATCCTGCAGGCGTTCGGGAGCACAATTGTGATTAACCCTGAAAAAGACAAGACAATGGTGCAAGAGTTGCTAGACTTCAAAGACAAGGTAGACCATATCATCGATGTGTGCTTTATGAAAAATGAGAAGTTTGTGAACGCCATGAAGGAGGCTTTTGAAACATTCATCAACAAGCGGCCAAATAAGCCAGCAGAGCTCATAGGTGAGATATTCTGCATAGTTGAAGTCTTAAATGTTTTCTTCTTGTGTCTAAATGTCATTTATATTTCCAGCCAAACATGTGGATTCTAAACTGCGAGCTGGAAACAAAGAGGCAACAGATGAAGAATTGGAAAAGATGTTGGATAAGATAATGATTATATTTAGATTTATCTATGGTAATAATTAACAAGGTTTATAACAGTGGTGTTGTGTCCCCTTTGTGGTCATTGCTGAGTATATATTTTGCTTTTGCTCTCTTTTAGGTAAAGACGTTTTTGAGGCCTTTTACAAGAAGGATCTGGCCAAGAGGTTACTGGTTGGAAAAAGTGCTTCTGTGGATGCTGAAAAGTCAATGTTGTCCAAATTAAAACATGGTAAAAAAATAAAAATAAAGCAAGTGTTAAATGAAGGATTGAAAAAAGAGGAGGTTTGTATGATTTGATTGACTGTATGTTTTCATTTTAGAGTGTGGGGCAGCATTCACCAGCAAACTGGAGGGGATGTTCAAAGATATGGAGCTTTCGAAAGACATTATGGTGCAGTTCAAACAGGTATAAATGCACAAAAAAACCTGTTGTTTCCTGTAGCTAATTAGCTGCAGTGCCCATTTTCAGAGAAAAGTGACAGGAAATGAATAGGTCAGATGGGTTCAGATGAGTGTTGCACACTGCAGATGTGTCACATATACTATAGCTGATTTATATCGACGTACAAAAGAGGCCCCGGTTGAACTTGAAAATGTCACATATCTATCAAAATTGAGCTGCAGTGTGAGCACAGCCTAATTTGCAAAACGACTGTTGGCAGGGAGTTCACAGGCAAAGTGATGCTAGACAGCCATCCCTCTATTTTCTGTTGCACTTGTCTTCATTAGGATCACTGGTGAACTTGACACAATCTCAGCTGACTTTGTGTTCGAGGACTGGGGTACACACTGGGTTGGTCAGCAGCCAATCGCAGGGCACATATATGTAGATACATACATTCACAACAGAGTTAGAGTTTTCAATGAACCTAGCATGCATGTTTTTTATGAAGTGGGAAAAGCTGGATTGCCCCAGAGCAAACAGCCAGAAGATGTGTCCTCAGCTTCCTCCCAACCACCCGCAAGAATACTTGACCAAAGCATGTTCATCTCCTGCCATGTTGTATGTCTTTCAGTATATGCAGTGCCAAAACATCCCCGGTAACATCGAACTGACTGTGAACATCCTCACGATGGGCTACTGGCCCACTTACATCCCTATGGAAGTGCATCTTCCTGCGGAGGTTAGCAAATATTTATATAATCACTGTTTTATAACTTGATGCGTATGTAATAAATGCGTTGTCCTGAAATGCTGCTGTTATCTGCGTCCAGATGGTGCGCCTGCAAGAAATCTTCAAGACCTTCTACCTGGGCAAACACAGCGGCAGAAAACTACAATGGCAATCGACGCTTGGCCACTGTGTCTTAAAAGCTGAATTTAAAGAGGTGTGGGTACTTACTTTTTAGAATGCCACAAAGATCGAACAACAATAAGCCACTGCCTTTTTTCCCTCAACTTCAACCCCTGCAGCCTAAACAAGAATTTGTCATAAATGTTCATTCAAAGTACATTCATCTTCTATTTTTTTTGTGAAGGGGTGCCAAATACTTGTGCTGCAGTACTACGACATAATGAAATAGAGTGGATGCGACTGTCCAACAAGTTAGCTCATTAGTTGAGTTTAGCAAGCCGCCACAGCAAGGATTTACTATTTGAAACACAAAAAGTCACAATAAGTGACCAGGATTTTAGCTTTGCCCACAATGCGACGTATGATTCTAGTTAGGGTAATTCATTTTAAACCAAAAACAAACGTCACAATTTCAGCCCATCAAATGGGCAGACGTTTTCACGCCACCAAGGCATAAAAATCCAGTATAGAATGTAGGGTACACGTTTTGTGTTTTACAACAATACTTACCATACCATATCTATTTCACCTGTACCAAGAGTTGAAATAGTGAAGATTGTGGCAAAGATTTTAAAAGCGGAGGCCTCAGCAGTTGGGATGGGGGAATGCCGAGGCTACAAGGTGCGGCTTCAGACACCGCGGGGTGACGACAATGACCTGCTGGTGGCAGACACTTGGCCAGGTGGCCAGAAGAACGCTGGAGGGTGTCGACGACGTTACTCGAAAAGTCTCATTAAAATTTTGACCGTATTTCACCTATTGCTACAGATACAATTTTAATAAGGTTAAGTATTTTTCTGAGACACAATATATTAGTACTGTACAGTTATACTTTATTTTTATGACTTGGCGGTATGGCGGCTCTGTCTTGTGTGCTTAAACAACGAAATGGGAATATTGAGGAGTTCACATCGTTTTAAAAACACCAACATCTGTCAGTCATTCATGTAACCGTGACATCACAGCTCTGCTTGGCCTGCGTTTTAGAGGCATCTCAGAGGAGGCCGTTCCATTGTTAGTCCACCGCTCCCAGAAAGTGTCAAAAGTGACCACTGAGGGCGGAGCAAGAACTTTTTGCTGTAGAACTAGTGCAATAGAAAAGACCAAATTTTCCGCTAGTCTGATGAACTTCATCGTATGGTTGTATCAACTGTAATGTGTTTCTCACACCAGGGCAAGAAGGAGCTGCAGGTGTCACTTTTCCAAACTCTAGTGCTGCTGATGTTCAATGAAGGGGAGGAATTCACCCTGGAGGAGATTAAACTGGCGACAGGAATAGGTACGCTTGGTATAGCCAACCTCCCATTGGCACGTCGCTGTCATTGAGCACAACTGATCCCAGGTTTCATGTGGTCTACAGAAGACGGTGAGCTGCGTCGCACTCTGCAGTCACTGGCATGTGGCAAAGCGCGTGTCCTCACCAAAATCCCAAAAAGCAAAGATGTAGAAGATGGAGATAAGTTCTCCTGCAATGATGAATTCAAACACAGGCTTTTCCGCATCAAAATAAATCAGATCCAGATGAAAGAGACGGTACAGCTTTTGGGTCTCACGCTCACAGTGTCCTCACCGGGCATGTCAAGAGTGAACTTGCAAATTTTTGTGTCACTTCAGGTGGAGGAGCAGGCCAGCACCACGGAGAGGGTCTTCCAGGATCGACAGTATCAGATTGATGCTGCCATCGTGCGCATCATGAAGATGAGAAAAACTCTGAGCCATAACCTTCTCATGTCAGAGGTGTACAACCAGCTCAAGTTCCCCGTCAAGGTGATGAAGCCTTTTTGCTTTGAGGAAAAATGCTGCAAAGCAAACAGTAGTGCTTTTGTGGTTCATATGCACAAAATGATTTCACTGATTGTTCAGTTATCAGTCGCTTGCTGTTGGTCAATACTGAACATTCCAGCTTTTGTTATTCCTCCAGTCAGTCAGTCCACTTTTGAACCGTGCTTTATTTACACCCAATCCATCTTATTTAGGTGCATCCATACAATCAATTGAGATCCTACACAGAAGGATCTTGCTTTATAATTCAGTTCCATTACAACAGTGCAACGTATTCCAAATTTGTGAGCAACAAGGCATGCACTTTAGACTATTCGTAAATTTCACTTCTACTTGGGAAACCCCTTTCTCTGATTGTCTGACAAGTTTAAGTTAAAAATGCCCAGCAATTTCTTGAGCACACCAAAATTTGGCAACGTCAATGTGTGAGGGGAAACAAAATTAACTATGGTCTTGATCCATTCGGTTCCTGTAATAGTTTTGGACAGGGTAATCCAAAGGTAGGAAGTTCCTAATGACTTGTATGCGGGTTTTGGCAACTTTTGAGTTGTGTTTCCAAGTGAAAATATATAGAAATGTAACAAAAATGGAAAGCACTGAGTGCACTGTTAGTCCTCTAGGGGAAATCAGTACTGGCAAAAATGTTGATGCCTATGAAATTGATCCTCAAACTTAAATAATGATTATTTTGGTCATTTCGGGCGCTAAATTTGTAGTATTGTGCCAAAAAAGAAACCGGTGGTATTGATTAGCAGACCCCATAAGTAGCATAGCAGCGACTCTGCAGCAAAAGAAAGTTAATACAATGGTTACATTGTATTGTGCCAAAATATATTAGTGATAGTCAAGTATTTATGGTCACCAATTCGATCAATGACTGACTCATTGAGCAGGGGGGTATTCCAGAAAGCAGGTAAACTATGTATGTTAAGGTTGAAATCAGGGAATCTTCGTGTTTTTTGTTCCAAGAAGAGAGGTAAATGAAACTTCGAGTCACTTACCATAGCAACTGACACGGTGACGCTAACCAGCTCCCTAGCATGTTTTCTATAAGAAACCCCAAGATATGGCGTACCCATTTGAAAGAAATCTGTACTGTGTTGCGTGGGGAGAGGCTCTTCAGACCTTTCCTGGATGTGCTTTCAATCCCAGGGGAGTTTTGTTGGAGTGATATCGTTTCACGCACGTATCCATCATTTATATCAACAGCATTCTCTCAACTTACTGTATATCAAATATAACAATGACTATGACAAATGATAGCCGACCCCCGACTGTTCGTTATAAGGAAACTAATGTAATGACTCAAACGACATGAAGGACAAGACATTTTGCAAACAAAATGATACAAACAGATGTTTGAATCCTTCCATCGTGGCCTAAATGGTGACTTGGCCTGATTTCGTCCAGATTTCCATCAAACTTACTTGACATGTGTGCCAGCCCCTGGACATGTTTTGCTTACACAATCCGTAAACAACAATAAGAAATAAACACCACTTGCCATCCCACATAACAGAACTCATTTGGACTAACACACGAAACAGTATACAGTATATTTAGCAATGGGTATTTCACATTACGACCACCTCTGCAGCAACAATGGTAAACACATTTACACAAGAGTCCCTCAAGCTCTTCCACTGCAGTGTGCTTAGGTTGTGTAATACATTTCATATTTGCGCATACATTAACTGTGTGGCTCAAATCCTGTTCCTCCTCTCTGCTTCTCCATGCAGCCTGCTGACCTAAAGAAGAGGATAGAGTCTCTCATCGACAGAGACTATATGGAGCGTGACAAGGAGAATCCCAACCAGTACAACTATGTGGCTTAGAGAACAAACAAATAAAATTGAACAGTGAGAAAGAAAGAGGTACAGATGGTCATGAGTGATCCTCCGCCTCTATGAACCTTTTTGCCCCAGTGGATGTTAATATGTCATTGTCAAGCCAGCTACCGGCGAGCAGAATGGATTCCGCTCCACAGGATGTTCGTCAGGGGGTCCAAGATTCTGTGGACTGCGCCTGCGTCAAGAATTTTGTCCATACTTCTCAGTGCCTCTGAGCTCACTGGACAAAGGATGCACACATAGACACATTTGCTGGGTTTTTTTTCTTTCTTTTCCGTTTTTTTTTTTTCAAGTGACAGAAAATATTTATTTTCAAACTTAAGATTCCTTGTCCACACATGCTCTTTGTTAGAGTCACTTTGTCCAATTATTTTCTTCAGTTTGGGGGGAACAGTTGGGGGTTCAGCATCTTGTAAATGCCGATCAGCCCCTATCAAATATGAGACTATTGGGCTACTTTACTCGGTGACTGTGTCAAATTCAAGTTGTCAAAACTGACACGACAGAAAAAAAAGGAGCACTTCAATTTTCATGCTATATTTTGTATTTTTGTTTCGTACAGTCCTTGGCTAGCCGACACGACATTTTAACCTGCTTACAGTCCACTGGCTCCCCGCCCCCCAGTTTAAATGCCAAAAGCACATTTCATCGTCATTTTCAACCTCACATTTATTCCTCTTCGCCATGTTACGCACTAAAGAGTTCTGTTGGGCTTGCGGAAAGTGATGAGTGTTTTGGCGTACAACATGAAAGAATAAATATCTTTGTACAAACATGTTAGGTTCTTTGCTTAAGATTAAAATTACTTTCATGTAGAGGTTTGCAGTACGATTCATTCGATTTCATGGTTTGAACTGATTGTGCAGAGACTAAAGAATTTGGATTTGTGTTTCGGGGGATGCTTTTCATAACAGTCTTTTGGAGGTTTTGTTTTTGGAATCTGATGAAAGTTCCCCAGTCTTGTTTCAAAATGACAAAAGTGCAGTGAAAAATCCCTGACAGAGGCAATTATCGGAGGGAGTCCACACCTCCTGCCCCTGTGACCTGTGGCCTTGTCATATGACTTTATATGTGACGTACAATCGTGCATTTCCTCATACTGACGGCAGAGCGTTCGCCAAGTCCCAAGTTCTGCACCGACTGCTCGGCTCTTGTTTTATTCATCGCCAATCAGCAGGACATCATGTTTCGATACGCTGCCTTTGCGCTTTTCTTCGTATTTGGATTTGGTAAGTTTCGTTAATTTTATGTGCATTTAGTAAAGAAATTGCTGTAGATCGCAAACAGAATATGCGACGTGGTGCCAACTCCTGGATCGAACGTCGGCCTGGTGCTTTATTGAAACCGTGATGAACCGTTTATTTCGCCACACACATTTTAAAACATTTGTCTCTGCAAAACCTAAAAAAACAAGTAATAATAAAATGGCGAATGCGTCAACTCCGCTGACGTATTTAGATGTAGCGCTAATTACGTCAACAACATCGCCACTCGAGTATCGCAGAGGACGCGTGAAGCTAATTTTACACGCCCTGGTGTATTAACACATTTATTTTGTATGGGAGAGCCAACACTAGTTTCCAGCCAAACTATACTGTGACGGCAATGGTGAAATCTAGCTTTGCTGGTGTCACTTCGGTAGCGTCACAGTAGCGTAATGGCTGGCTAACGCTAGTTTTGTAAGCTAAAGTTTGCGTTAATGATTAAACCCCAGCTTGTCTAACCACCCTCAGCTTCGAGTATAAGCCTCCCCGGAGGCAACAATGCAAACCGCACAGCAGTCTTTATTATTATTATTACTGTGCGTGAAGTAAAATATAACATCGTGCTCGTTTGTTAGCATTTAGCGCCATGTTGGTGTTTAAATGGGGCAGCGACCTCATGAAGCGCTAACTGGCCAGAAAGTTACGTTCATTTTTGCAGTACAGACTCCAAAAAGATAATATTTTGCTTCGAAAAAATGGTCCAAATGTTTGCTTTCATTGTATAAAGCGTATTTTTGTCGCGGTCAAGCTAATGTAGAATAGCATGTTCATTTTGGGATCTCCTCGCTCGATGACGCCTATTCTTTTAACATTTAGCGTTATTTATCTTTGCGTAATCCTTAGAATAGTCACGTCGATAAATAGGAGTGTGTTGGAATTTCTGCCACAGTTCCCCATGTTGCTAGCTGTTTTGACTGATTTTCCAAAACCCACCTTTGTTCTGTGATAATACAAACAAAATCGACCCAAAAGATTAGCCTTTTTTTTTTTTTCTACTCTTTCCCTTTAGTAATCAAAAGTAGAACACGGGTTGGTCTCACCAAAAACACCCGTTTCTGACCCAAAAGTGGTGAAGATGAGCTTTTTATGAAAATAAATGTCAACCTGAGCATTGATTTCTACGCTAATATTTTTGCTTTTGGGTTAGGTTTAGGGTTAAGCGTAACCTTGGGCTTGCTACTGGTAAATTCTGTTCAAAGTTGTGTGACTGTAAAGCAAAACATTTAAAAAATAACACATTTCTTCCAATACTGGTCAAGGGGCATTTTATTCACTCAACTGAGGGAGCTCAAGGCATACCTTTGATTGATTATAGATGCAGTTAGTTTGGTGAATCTTGTAAAGCATGACTGTAAATGTAGGGAAATTAGTGATATGCGTTTGTATTTCTCTTTACAGTGTCCCATCTGTCACTTGGGGCTGAGGTGAAGGTCATGGACAAGGATGACAAGTTGTGTCTTTACGCCAATGTCACGGTCAAATTCTCAGTGTTGTATGCGACGTCAGACAACAAGGTAAGTTTCTAATCTCAAAGATGCCATTTTCTACTCTTGTTGCACTTCAACTCTCAAAAATGATGAGGTGTGTAGTCCCCCAGATTCTTGCTTGTCAGCGTTTCACTTGTGTTTTCCTGGTGCACATCCTGTCACATGCACTGGTGAATTATTGGGCTGCAGCTGAAAGAACTGTAGAATTGCTGTTACCGTTGAACCTCTAAATTGGAACTCAATCAGTCCCCAAACTGCCCCCACATACAACTGAAAAAGCTACAAATAATAGTCGCATAAGATAGACTAACTATGTCTACTAACTACGTCGTGGTTGCAAACTAGGCACATTGTCGTTTTTACGTCCGGCACTATTGTTTCTTCTCACAGCAGTCCACAGAGTCAGTGGCTCGCCCAAACTCTGTTGACCACATGCAAGGATTTGTCATTGTGATTTATGAACACACGTTTAACATTTACAATTATTGGCACTGACCATTTTTTTGGGAGCAGATCATGGAGGGCAAAAAGCAATTTTAACACAAACCATACAACAGGATCATTTGCTCAGGATAATAGTCTAAAGACCTCTAACAATTGGTCTTTGCTGACTTGGATCAGGAAGAGGAAAAATGGTCAAATTGTTGATTTTTGATAAGTGTGTACCCCGCTTTACTATTTATGCTACTTCTTGTCACAGAGTGAGATAGCCACGTTTGAGCTTCCCTCCGAAGTCACGTCTAACGGAAGCAAATGCAGCAACACAACTTCAACCCTGAAGCTCAACTTCGGAGCGGGACACTCCTGGAGCGTGAACTTCACTGTCAACGGGAACACGTACCAGGCGGATTCAATCACGTTTTCCTACAACCTCAGTGACTCCACCATCTTCCCTAAGTCTGCATTGAACGGTAATGCCGACATGTCGCCAATACACACAGTTGCATACTGGACACCTTGAGCAGTTGGGTGTTAGCAAATTAGCAACACGCTGCGTTTAGTGCAGGCTTGTTAATGACTCAAGCGCTCTATGGTGAGTGCAAATGACACACAGGAGGAACAAGAATCTAACAAGCAGGTGACGTTTGGAACGTGAACACAGATGTTAAGATAACAGGGTTTTCTGATGTGAAAACATAAAAAACAAATAAGACAAAAACACATTTCAGAACTTAAAAAAGTAAGGATGAAATAATGTGCAATATGCCCATTCCTCTTGTACACCCTTAATCAAATTGCCTCTTGGTCTTTGTCAGAGCCCATCAGCAGGAGACAGTTTCAAACACGGTTAGGACAGTTGCCTCAGGGTTCTGGGAGTCTAATCTGGGCTTTGATCTTCCTTTGTACATGGTCTCCTCATGGTTGCTTGGGTTCTCGCCAATTATTTTGGTGTCTTCACACATCTAGAAACACGCCTGATGGGTTTACTGACGACCCTTGCCCAAACTTAACTGGGCTGCAGCACACCCACGTATATAAAATAGAAAATGGATAGATGTCATGTAATCATAATCAGATTAGATCAGTGGTTCATGGCTGCATAAGGCTTCACCAGGCCACCACTACAGGTGGCCCTTGGCCCTGTCCGCCTGAAAGACCAACTCTCTCAGAGAAAATGGCTTGTAGTGATGGAGTGCGACATGTTCCGGCTTACTGTTTGCACATATTGGGGATACTCTGTGACCGTAGACTCTTTGTCAACTGAGGCTCCCCGTTTGTTTTGTTTGTTTGTTTGTTTGTTTGTTTGTTTGTTTGTTTGTTTGTTTGTTTGTTTTTGTTTGTATGCAAGCAATTAAAAAGTCAAATTTTCATCATATGTCTCTTCCTTCCTCCTTCAGACACCCTCTCTGCGGATGTAAGGCCTCAAATCACCGACGTAAGCATGGACACCTGCTACTCCTGCATGAGTGAAGAGACCATCAGGTCCAACTCAGTCAACCAGACCCTGTGGAACGTGCTCATCCAGGCATTCATCAGCAACGGCACACAAAGCAAAAACTGTAAGGGTGGGCTCAACCTAATATAAAGACATTCTCTTACGAACTGCACCTCCCTCTCTTCGCAGTGACCACCTGTTCGGCCGACCTGCCCACCACGCCCACTGCCTCTCCCACCACAGTGGCTCCAGTGACGAATGCCACCACCATTACGCCCACTCCGCCAACAACCCCTGCCCCAACCCTCCCCACACCCACCACTGGGAGGTTCAACATCAAACCTGATGAGAACAGCACGGCATGTCTGTTGGCAAACTTCGCCCTGCGGATTGGCGTTGAGCTTGGCGAGGTGTGTGTGAGCCCCCCCCAACACTTAATTTTCGAGATAGAATGTAGCCACTCTGATTTTTTTGGGCCTTTCTGCTTTAGAAGTATCAAGAGATAAACTTGGATCCCAACGTGACCACCGCGTCTGGATCGTGTGGCGTCAACACTAGTGAGCTGGTGTTGGTATCTAATGCCTTGACTATCGTGCTCACTTTCACCAATGTAAGTTCTCTTGCGGTATTGTGTCTGGTCTCTCTGGCCATAACATTAGGTACACCTCCACCTGCATTTCCAATACAAGAGCTGGACCATTTCTATTAGTTTTGTGTTTCAATGCTTGAGTCCAAATAGATTTTTGTAAAGACTTTTCATTTTTGATAATCATATTGTATTCATTTTCATGTTATTGATTATGTTATTCTCCAAATGCATCTTAGTACGCATTTCCCTACTGCAATTTCCCGATACACTTGTATGCATGGCATGCATTTTATTACACTTCCAAGACTTTCTAAATAACGCGCTTTTGGGGTTAACTCGATTTCCAAATTCTGAACCCCAAAGTCTGCGTAAAATCAAAGTTCAGCTGTATTTTTTTTAATAAATGCAGCAAAAGTATATATATATTCTATACTAAAATAAGAGAGTTTTGTCAAACTATTTCAGCCCAAAAGTTGTAATGGAAAATTATGAAATTCTTTAAGTATTTTTGAAGAGCACTAAGTGTTTTCAGCATGCAAGTACGTACTTATTGTAAAATAAGTCCAGAAAATCTACTTACTTTATTTCAAATATACTTCGAATTTCTTTTATGCACAACACTGTTTAATGATTTAAATTGCATTACTGCATAAGTATATACTTTATATGCAGTGAAGCACGCCACGAGCACAAGGGTCTACGGTCACAGATAGCCATCTGTATGTCAATCAAGTAACAAATTTCACAAAGGTTGTCTATGTTTTTTTCTCAGCTGTATCAATAGAATAAAACTGGGAGGGCAAGACAGAAGTTGACAAATGCACCAGTTTGTCAGAAATGTAATGTCAAAGCATATTTTGTGACGGTCACTCCGCTCTGGTTTTAGTTATTAGTGTTAGTGTACCTAATGGAGTGTCTGAGCTCTCTGTGTTGGTAGGATGTATGTTTATGGGGTAAATGTGCGTTCTTGTCTTTGATCCGACTATTTTTTTCTGACAGGACACCAAAAAATTCCACCTACAGGCTGTGAATGTCACCGCAAACCTGAGTTCTGGTAAGCCAAGTAGTTTTTTTGTTTTCCTCAAACGCATTGAACACATTCTCCAAGTAGGAGGAGGCTAATATCGGGTTGTGTGTCTGCTTTAGGTGTGGTTTTCTCTGAGGCAAACACCAGCTTGAGTCTGTGGGAAGCAGCAGTGGGCAGCTCGTACATGTGCAACAAGGAGCAGAACTATACCATCACCGGCAAGCTCACCATCTTCACCTTCAACCTGCAAGTGCAGCCTTTTGCTGTGAAGAAGGGCGTCTTCAGTACAGGTACTCTTTCACCTAACACTGGTTATTATTGTTCAAGTCTGCCGTTAATCTTTAACATGAGAAACTACCCTTTTTGCTAGAAAACATAACCACTTCTAAACTTATGGGTTTGTTTGTTGTTTTGCTTTTTAGTTTGTGAGAAAATGCTTTAGTTTTGAACAACCTTTTTTGACACATTGCTGCTTGCGTGAAGTGAAAACAAAAACAGCTGCAGTAGCCGATCCACTTTACGCCATATATTGAACAGTCAAGCTTAAAAAAGTAATGTGAACATACACAAAGAGCTAGAGTAAGCCTAGATCCAGAAATTCACACTAAAAATGAACCAAAAGACCATCTGAAGACATCCCCCCCCCCCTCCTTCCCCTCCTCCATTATACTGCCATGACACATCGCGACTGTCACTTGCGGGCAAAAATTGGAATTGTTACTCGATCGTTGCAATGTAATTTCAGCCTTAGTGTTCTGTGACCCAAGGGAAGTCGGTTCACTTTGATTAACCATACAAGCAGAGATGAGGATCAAAACAAAAATTGTACCTTGTGCTTTGTGGGAAAGCATTTATAACCTGTAGAGAGCATGATGAGTTGAGTAGAAACAGGGCAGAAATGTGTGGTTGACTGCCTCTCTTTTCATCTGCAGCCCATGAGTGTCCATTGGACGACACCAGCATCTTAATCCCAATCATTGTCGGCGCTGCTCTGGCTGGCTTGATTCTCATTGTAGTGATCGCATACGTGATTGGTCGGAGAAAGACCTATGTTGGATATCAGACACTTTGAGAAGTCACTTTGCAAATCAGTCACAAAATATGACAGAGGGTCCCCCCAAGCCTGGTCCTTGGATTCATGTGCAATGAACATAATTGGCTCTTGACAATTCAAACCCTTTTCATTGAAATCAGAAATGTGCAAAGTTGTTTTGAGGGTTAAACATGCACACTGAGCATTTCTGAGAGTTTGCTGAGACAATAATGTGGTAGTTTTTCTTCAAGGACCAAACTTGTCTGTTCCCTGTGTTTATGTTCTTCTCTTTTTCATTTTTTTCATTTTTTTCATTTTTGTGAAAGAGCAAATGCAAATTTGTTTAGCCCCATTCCCTAGTTCAATACAAAACATACAACTCCTATGTATATTATATAAAATCAATAAAAATATCTTTCCAATGCCTTTTTAATTTCTATATTAGAAGTCATTTTGTTCCCTTTGGTCAATTTGGGGGTAACATTCTGAAAAGGTTTTTCACAATATTCAACTTTATTGAGATGCACCTGTGTAACGCAATTTAGCAATGCTGTGGGACTATATTCAGCTCACCGTGACAATTTTGCATTTGCTCTGCCGACACTCCATGTTTTCTTGATTTCATCGCTTGCACATTTCATACTTTTACTTTGATTTATTTTCATTTGTATTTTTCATTCCAATCATCCAGGGGTGGGGAACCTATGCCGTGTGGTCTGTATATTGCCTGCCATGAAATTCCACAAACAAAGCCTCAGAGGAACTGTTGGGGGAAAAAAGCTTCAAATCCTAAGTAATTAATTTCAAAAAGGTTCCCCACCTCTACTATGATTTATTTCATCGCTGCAGAATATTTTCTCAGGATTCAGATGCAAACCCTTCGCCCAAGTGCAGAAAATGAAGTTAGTTTAGCAAAATCTTTCACTAAAGAGTGAAGGCGCGCACCACTCGGATCGCATAGAAAAGAAGCTTTAGCCAATGTTTGCCCCTGCAGAGCGGGAAAAAACATTAGATTACACAATTGTGAAAGACCTTTATAGTCCCAGACCAAGAAAGAGGTTAGAATGTGTCAAGCGTTTTCTGCTCAAAGGGTCTGTCACACTTTGCATAAGTCAGAGAAATCAATCGGATGCGTCTTTTCTGCCATAATTGTTTGTGACATTTGGTGAAAAGGGATGGTATTGTTTCATTTGAGGATGTTTGAATGCACTAAAATGCTCTTTTATGTCTATTTGTGTTTGGAAATTGTCATATGATTATTATGTATTGTGATCCAGGCTCTGAAGGCTGCAGGCGCTTCAAAATTAATGTGCAACACCGTCATGTGTCATTGGTGGTCTCGGAATAATCTCAACAGGAGGTACAGATAGACAGAAGCTTTCCATGGCCACCTTGTTGGGCCATAATGGTGTGAAAGGTGCTCAGCGCCACCCTCACCTTGACTTTGTGTGATGTTTAATTTTTCCCCAACTTGCACTGCAGCCAGCTCAGAGCCTCAGGATAACAGTACTGTGTTTTATTTCTTTTTCTATTGCGACGATAAGCCAGTGTGACACTAGTGTTACTCATTTATGCGGAGGAGAATTAGGGCCTTGCTGAAAAGAAAATACAAAAGTAAAGTCGCCAAAAAAGTTGTAACAGTGACAGTTTTTTTAAAGCAGAGTCGTAAAGTGATGAATACAACTGGAAAGTTGGGTTAAAGTTTAAGAAAAAGTTATAATATTTTGAGAAAGTTTTAATAGTCCATATTTTAAAAGTCATAGCCTTAAGCCGTATAGTATGGAAAACAAACATAATTATTTGGGGGGTCAAATCACAATTATTTTCATTAAAATTTGGGGTATCACATTACTTTTGCCCCTGCATTATAACTTAATGTTCATAGAATTACATGTTTCTCCTCAGAGAATTATGACCTCACAAATTATTCACTCTTATTCCAACTTTCTTAAGTTAACTTTGAGTCAAAGCTAAAGCTTCTCATAGTATTACGACCACTCATGCATTGCTCTCGTCTAGTATTACATCCATTTCTTGTTAAATTGCAGTTTACGGTTTTGATAAATCATGTTTATCAAAACCCCTCATAGTGCTACCCCCCCCCCCCCCCCCCCCCCACACACACACACACACGTATTACAAATAGTTACACATTTCACCATAATTCTTTAACTATATTCTAATTGGATTTGAATCTTTTCAGCATGGCCCAAATACGGCTTTGTATGGCTTTGTATGTTCCGACTAAAGCAGCAATTGGGTTTGTTTTTTCTTTGTTTTGTTTAATTTGCACCGTAACTTTGCTTCCTCCAGGATTCTGTGTGAGTGTTTAAACAGTTGCAGTGTTACTCTCAGCTTTATGCCATAGAGAATAGTGCCTTGCTCAGTGCAAGCATTGGCTTCTATGATTTTAGCCTACATCAGGTTTATTTTTTTTCCCCCACCATCTCGCAAGTTCATCAAAAGG
Source organism: Syngnathus floridae (assembly GCF_059516105.1). NCBI lineage: Eukaryota > Metazoa > Chordata > Actinopteri > Syngnathiformes > Syngnathidae > Syngnathus > Syngnathus floridae. The sequence continues at coordinate 18,640,100 of NC_142413.1, read as the reverse complement.
GAATCTGTGTGTATAACGTTCTTTGTTTTGCGCTCACATCCTGAATTATGCAGCGTCAAACTTGATCGTTTTAGTATTCTGGAGGTTTATGGAAATAAAAGTGTGCTGCTGTTCTAGCCCTTCTGAGTAAATGTTTTTTGGGAGGGGGGAACCAGAGAGCCCACCTTTTTATACTAACCCATTCTTCACTCCCTTAATCCCCACTATTCTATGAAGACATTAACCTCTTCTCTCTTCACTCTCATCTAGCTGAGGAATGCCAGACTGACTCGGAGAGCTTCCTTGTTCCCATAGCTGTCGGTGTTGCCCTGCTTGTTCTCATTCTTATTGTTCTGCTGGCCTACTTCATCGGAAGAAAGAGAAACATGGCCAGTGGTTACGAGTCCTTCTAGAATCGTCTTTTTTTTTTTTTTTATAATTATGATTGAGGGGGAGGTGGGTGTTTTGTAATCAAGAGAACCACCCGCGTACCTCTGCACCTGAATTAGCACCACTGTTTGGTGCTAGCTTTTCTTCTTAAAACGCACTTTTCTTTCTTGCTAATGGACCATTTGACATTAGGGGAATTATACCACTTGTGGGGAACAAAACCAACTACATTAGCAGATTTTTGTGTTGAATCTTGTCATAGAACAGTAATTTTGTGGTTTTGTTATTGAGGGAGTATTTGTCGGCCCCTTGATTCCATAAATTAATTTGATTGCTCCTGAAATTTGAATGATTATCTTGTGGCTATAAAAAAAGAAACTAGCGAAGGACTATATTTTGGTCACAATTGTCATAAATACTCTTTCATTCATGAAAGTTTCGACACTTCATTGGGGAAACAATCCCAAACATGTCAAATAAGTCCACTAATGCATGTGTGTACAGAATGATGGCATTTTAATGGTCTTGATTTTCAGTTATCTCACTGTTGATTCTTTGTAGAAATCTAGTCAGGTTCGACTGTATGAAACTTCTAACCATGCTGAGGATTTTTTATCATTCCTACTTTTCTCTTTTCCTTCCCCACAAAGCTTTCCCCCCAATTAACCACCAGTGCTAACCTTACTCTCTCTTGTGTGTGTGTGTCTGTGCTTCCTTGTATGCCACTTAGCCGAGGAGTGCTTCCTGGACTCTGATTTGAGCTTTTTGGTGCCTATCGCGGTGGGCGTGGCCCTCAGCTTCCTAATCGTCCTTGTCCTTCTCTCTTACCTGATTGGCCGGAGGAAGAGTCGTACTGGCTACCAGTCTGTGTAAAGCTCACCCCCTCAATCAATCCCCAAAGTTCTTTTTCTAGCCTTCCCCTTCAAAAGTAACATTTAGCTTATGCCCTTGTGTATCCCAGCTACCGCCACACTGGTTGTCTCTTCCTCCTTTGCCAATGACTGACACAGCCAAACCATTTCAAAATGCGTTGTTTGACTCAAGACTGCATGTCTACTTCCACTCCCAAACTAAGGGGGTCAGTACCCTCTCTGCCCTTTACAATATTATACGCGTGAATGATTAATCGCTTGTACAGAATGAAATCATTTTCGCTGTCGAATGACTTGAATGTACAGGCAAACTATAGCCCCGTGACTTGTATGCCAGATAATTATTTTTTTCTAAATGCACACCAAATTAAAATGAACTCTTGAAAGAGAAGGCACACTAAACATTTTACCAGCCCTGCAATCACATTTTGGACAAAAGATGTGACAAAGAATGAATACTTGTATTTTGTGCTTAAATCTCAACATAAATATTTTCTTAATTTAATGCATCATTTCTTCAATTACAGACACTGCATTGCAATGTAGTCGATCACGAACCTTCCACCACACAGTTTTGTGCCTTTCCGTTAGCCACCATTCAGTTGCTTTGCTTGACAACAAAGTTATGTGATGATGATTATGACCTTGTATTAACAAGTGTGTGTGGTGGAGCTAGGGGGGACGTATTAAATAAATGAAACTTTGTTTCTTCTTTTGTAGTACTGTTGTATGTTTTTTTTTTCTTTTGTGGCCTGAGATCATGTGACTGAAAATCAAAGATTGACTGACTGCTCAGTTGATAAGCTGTTATACAACCTTATCAAAGTACATGAGATGGAGAAGAATAATTAAGGACAAATGAAGGAATATCATAGGGCTTGAAAGTTGAAAATATGGACCGAAACACTATAAGGGTTCAAATATGGAGACAATACTTCCAGTTCCCACACTATTAAAAACAGCAAGTATATGAAACAAATATTGATGAAATAATTTGCATTTTGGTTATCTTCATGAAAATCTGATTTGCTGGTTTATTTACATTCATCCATCTTCTGAACCGCTTGTCCTCACAACGAGGATGGTGGGTGTGCTGAAGCCTATCCCAGCTGACTTTGGGCGGTAGGCGAGGGACACCCAGAACTAATCGCAGAGCACACAGGGACAAACTCACACTGATGGGCAATTTGGAGTGAATCGTTCTACCATCCATGGTTATGGGATGTGGGAGGAAACCTATGCAAGCACAGCGAGAACATGCAATCTACACAGGAAAGAATCAAACCCGCATCCTCAGAACTGTGAGGCGGACGTGTGAACAAGTGTTCACCATGCCACCAGTGTATATATACAGTACTCTAAATATTTACCATAGATATTGCTTCTTCAATTTGGTGCATGCATGAGCACTACCCATCATTGGCACAGGATGGCAGTAGCCGCTAGAAAAGAGGGGAAGTGTTGGAAACACCTCTCAATATTTTGCATTGCAGTTGTACACTTTTTCAAATTTGCAAATATCAACTTTCAGAGAATAATTTTAATGTTTTCAAACAAACTATATTGATAACAGTATTACTTTCAATCAACCATATATTTTCATCAAAATCAATAGTTTTTTTTTTAATTAAAGTACAAATTCCAGATTATGCACACCAGATATCATATACTTAAATGTTGCAAAGAACTGAAAATACTCATTTATTGAATTTTAATAGGTATGGAAGATAGATGGATGGATGGATGGATGGATGGATGGATGGATGGATGGATGGATGGATGGATGGATGGATGGATGGATACATACATAGATAGATAGATAGATAGATAGATAGATAGATAGATAGATAGATAGATAGATAGATAGATAGAACCAATTTAGTGACCATAACATAAATAAATGAATAGCAGAGGATGGTTTCGATCCATCGACCTCTGGGTTATGGGCCCAGCACGCTTCCGCTGCGCCACTCTGCTGTGATGCTGAAGCGCTAGCAATTATGATGTAAATCTACATACAGTCTTTTTTGTTGCCCAGCAGAGAGCGTTACAACGCCATGTACAGTGTCATTCTGCTGGTGGCTCGAGTACCCGAGGGCATTGAGTTTGAAGCTGCGTCTGACAACAGTGATGCATCAGTATAAACCACATAATCTCTTCATTTTGGGTATTCGGAATCACTCTAGTACTGTGGCGTAATAGAATATCCGTTTTCGATAGATAGATAGATAGATAGATAGATAGATAGATAGATAGATAGATAGATAGATAGATAGATAGATAGATAGATAGATAGATAGATAGATAGATAGATAGATAGATAGATAGATAGATAGATAGATAGATAGATAGATAGATAGATAGATAGATAGATAGTATCAAAATTTAGTATTTTATTACATATGCATGTATGTGTTTATATAGTTATAAATATAGTTATTGATATAAATATGTGTAATAATAGCAGTTGTCCAACTCAGTGAACCTGCTTCTTGCCTCATGGCACAATGTTTCCTGAGCAACTCCACTGTTTGCTCTCTACACCTACACACACTGCCTTAATGACAACACTGCCCTGACCTGAAGGCCTAATTAAAGACAGTGACACATAGACAGATGGGTATTAAAACACATACGCACTTTCCAGCAAAGTGAGCCTGGGTTACTGACTGAAAAATAGAACAAAAATTAAATAAAGTTATATGAGCCGGTAACCTTGTTGTCACCCGTCATGCTTTTATTGAATTTAGAGAGAACACTGCAAGGGGTTTTCAGTGCCTTTTGGTCATAAGATTGTCAGAAGAAATATAGTTTTTCATCTAGTCAATGTGTAAATTGTATTTATGCTCCTTCCCTTCCTTAATAAATGTCCCTGAAGGCATCACAACTAATGTCAATTGATTGAAGCTCATATTTGTAGTTTGACTCGAGACATTTTGGAGATCCTCGAACAGTACAAAAAAGATATAGACAATGCCACAAAATCCCCCTCACAGCATACAGTGATGCCCTGAGAATGTTTAATTTGTCCCGTGAACATGCTTGTAACTCAAATCCAATCTATTTCAAATCATCTTTCCTCATTTAATTGAATGAAAATGCCATAAATATCTTCCAGCCTCTCAAAAATATTTGGAATGAGTTTCACACGTTGCACACTTGAATAAATGATTTCTTTTTACAGATTCCACCGCTTCTGCAATTTTGCACAATATCCATTGAATTAAATCTTCAAAAATGTAGCAAAAAAATGATTGATGTGAATAACATTATGTTTGATTATGTCATTGCTATATTGTTATCAAACATAGCCTACTGTTTTCCATTTAAAACCAACAGTATTACAAATACAATGTGTTTTTGGGGGGATGGGAGTTAATGAGAGGATTTTACTCATTTCAATAGGAAAAGATGATGGGAGAGTTACGAGCATAGTCACGAACGAATTAAGCTCATTGCTGTTATTAAATGATGTACTGTACCTCAAAGTACTGATCTGCCTTTATATACATATTTCAGCGGGGATTCATAGGTGAGATGTAAACACACCTCGGAGTGACGCAAGCAAGGTGGCTGATTATCAGTCAACCTTTGTATGTGTTAACATGAGGTGGGAGGGCGGGGCTGAGTGGTAGGAGAAGTGCACAGAGAGAGATGATAGGAAAGTCATACCAGGTTTACAAGGCTCACACCGCTTCACATATTGCAATCTCTGGACTGTGGCTGTTTCTCTTCCAACATGGATCTGCTGTTTGAAAAAAATAACAATATTTCCTACTGAGACTACGCAGACCGTCATGTGAGTTTCTGGAACAAGATAGACTCCTTCAGCATGCTGGACTATTCACCTCATCTCATAATTCAGCGCCTCTTACTGTCCTTGTGGTTGGTGAACACTTGGCACCGAGCGACTGGCTCTATTGGCGATGGCAGACAGATGTGGCAGATGCCCAAGCCGGTCGCTATCAGTCTAGAACAATCCTTTCTTCATGATACATTCCCCGCAGGGTTCCTCTGGGGGTCTGGGACATCCGCTTTCCAGACTGAAGGATCATGGGACAAGGATGGAAAGGGGGCATCCATCTGGGACCATTTCACCCAATCCAAGACGGACAATGTGGCCAGTGACAGCTATGCCCACTGGGAAGATGATGTGCAGGCACTTGAGTATCTGGGGGTGACATCTTACTCTTTCTCCCTCTCGTGGCCCAGACTATTCCCTGATGGGAATGCAACAGGTCCTCCCTGTCAACCTGCTGTGGAGCACTACAACCGTCTCATAAACAGGCTGGTGGAAAAGAGAATTGAGCCCATTGTCACCATCCATCATTGGGATCTGCCGCAGGTCCTGCAGGAGGCGTTTGGAGGATGGAAAAATGACACACTTATTGAATTGTTTGGGAACTATGCTGCCTTTTGCTTCCGGACATTTGGGGATCGTGTCAGATACTGGCTTACGATGCATAACCCGTACTTGGTAGCTGTGCAGGGGTACGGCGTGGGGCTGCATGCCCCTGGGGAAACTGGAGGACTTGCTGCCTCTTTTATTGTGGCCCACAATTTGATCAGGGTAAGTAAGTCTTTCATCATGTGTACAAATCATGTGTACAAATTAGTTATTTTCATCTTTTGTTCCCTTAATTAGTCAGTCAAAATAAAAAGCACCGACTTGTTGACGTCTATTTATTTGTCATATATTTTTTGGTCAATAAACGGGACATTTTACGAGCTATGGAGGTCTAAAGTCCGCCATGTCCGTACAGTGTGTGACAGGAAGTCATGGAGATATGCCTCGATAATAATCACTCATGTTTTTGTCATTTAAAGCGCTGAACAGGTGGTGTGTGTTGACACTCATATGAGAAAGAGATCATTATAATGTACCTGTTAGGTCAAGTGTATGATTACCACGTCTGTTGCTCCGGTCATACAGCCGTCCCTCATTATCTCATGGTTATCTTTATGCAGATTCAGTGCATCAGCAATTGTTCACTATTTTACGGTAACACATTTTCCACTCAAAAGCCAGGAGGGAAAAGTGCAAAAAGATTGAAAATGTCTACAGTTTTGGAGCATTTCACACTTAATAAAAGAAACTAATTGCCCTTCTATGGTAAAGTAAACATCCTCAGCAAGATGAATTGTGCACGTTTTGTCTTTTTTTTTGGGAGGGGTGAAAGAGATGCTGGAATGGACTAATGACTTTTCTCCTGCGGAAAATAGGTTCCTTTTTCTAGCTAACAGGAACTTTGACCTATTTTCCACACTCCCTTCATTTCAATGGTCAAAGATGATTGGAAGTGTAAGTGTTTTAATGTTGTCACGGAACGAATTAATCTCATATCCCAGGGCACCACGGTTTTTGTACTTCATTACTTCTTACGACTGAAAATGATTGATGAATTAGTAATGTTGTGTTTTCTGGGATTTCCAGGCACACGCCAAAGCCTGGCACATCTACAATACTCACTACCGCCCAGAGCAGAAGGGTAAACTGTCCATTGTTTTGGGGTCCCACTGGGTTGAACCTCAAAAAGGCCAACCCACAGCCACCAGTGTCGATCTTTGTCAGCAGTCGATGGATGCTGTTCTTGGTTGGTTCGCCAATCCCATTTTAGGTGATGGAGATTATCCGGCTTCTTTGAAAAACAAGCACGGGGGCCTCCTGCCCACATTTACCACCAAGGAGAAGCTGTGGGTAAACAACACAGCCGACTTTTTTGCCCTGTCCTTCGGGCCAAACAACCTCCGTCTGGGCCGCATCCTGCCCCACTTTGGCCAGGTTGTGTCACCAGATCTTAGGCGCATTCTGGGTTGGATAAAGCTGGAGTACGGTGACTTGCAAGTTCTGGTGGCTGAGGGTGGATGGTTCTCTGAAGCTAGTGTGGGAAGAGAGGACACAGTGGCCATTTACTTGATGAAGAGATTTATCAACCATGTATTACAAGGTACAGTGTTGAAATATATATGATTGAAACAAAATTATCTTTATTCATAGAGGTATTATGAAAGTAGATTTTACTGTTTTAGTTGTAAAAATGTCATTGTATCAGAGTATCAACAAAAGCTCAATATAAATCTATTTATTATTATCATTATTATTATTATCATTATTATTATTATTATTGTTATTATTATTATGATCATTATTATTATTGTTATTATTACTATTATTATTATTATTATTATTATTATTAGTAGTAGTAGTAGTAGTAGTAGTAGTAGTAGTAGGAGTAGTAGTAGTAGTAGTAGTAGTAGTAGGAGTAGTAGTAGTATTGCTATGTTTTGTTTTCCAGCTGGCCGGTTGGATAGGGTTCGGTTGCTAGGCTACATTGCGTGGTCACTGGTAGACAGCTTTGAATGGAACTACAACTACTCAGTCCGCCGGGGCCTTTTCTATGTTGACTTCACTCATCCTAATCGAACCAAGACGCCCAAAACCAGTGCTCAGTACTACAGGCGGGTTATTGCTGACAACGGATTCCCCCAAGTGGAACCCTCCAGAAAAGTTGAAGGCAGTTTCCCCTGTGATTTTCACTGGGGTATTGCTGACTCCACCTTGCAGGTAAATGCATTCAGGCAAAATGGATCCAAACAAATGCAACCACTGCACCCTTATCCATCCATCCATCCATCCATTTTTTTCTCTCTCTCTCCTTTGTTAGGCCCGCTTTTACCCCTTCTCCCCCCAATTTAAAGATCCCAATGTGTACAGCTGGAACTGGACAGGCGATGGATCATTACGTTCAATCCCAGGAGTAAAGCTTCATACTAATCGTTCCCAGTGTACGGACTATCTGGCCATCCGCAGTCATCTCTACCTGTTTGCATCTACTGGGGCAACATACTACCGCTTCGCTCTAAACTGGTCTCTGATTCTACCACATGGAGACCTTTCTAGTGTTAATGTGGAAGCACTAAGGTAAAAAACTCCCTATTTGAAAATACTCATTTTAAAACCCTAACCCACATCACTAATCTGAGGCCAGTGGTGCAAATCATGGGTGCTTCGACTTTTTCTGTTGAGTTTACATGTCCCCCCCCGCCCATGTTTGCATATTTTTCCAATGGGCAGTACAGCTCCCACCTACTCAGTGAAGACTCTTGGGTGTGAATGTGAAAATGAATGGTTGTCCACATGTGCCATGTGATCGACTGGCGACCAGTCCAGTATGTACATTGCCTCTCGCTGGGCACCTCATGAAGCTGGAAGTACTTTGAAATAGAGAGTTACTTATCAGTCACCCTGTATTTTGTGCTAATGGAGAGTCAAACTATATAACGGCCTTCATACGTTAAAAGTGATAGCGGGCTTAGGGGTTAAATTTCAGGATGAACTTAAAATGCCCTATAACTACAGGTGATCAGCAGGTTACAACTGAGATACAGTGGTACTGAAAGAGTCACAACAAAAGCATAAATGGGAACTTGATTGGAAATGTTCCTTTATCAATTTGTGGAAATTCAACCTGTTGGACATAATATATATGATGAGAGCTCACTCCACTATACAATAACCAAAGATATGAATAGATAGGCATGACATGCTCCTTTTCAGCTGCATACCTACCGCAATGCTAAGCTAATGTTAATGCTTTCAATTACATGTAATGAAATCATTGCCCCTGCTAACATGGTTGCCATGCATGTCCATGCATTTCCATTGATGGGGCGTCGCCCGTGCTGTATAGGCACCATGTTAGCCTGCTCTCTATTGTATCTGTGACAACAAAAGCATAACCCAGCACCAGTAAAAAAACAACCTCTTCTGGAACTGGCAGACTTTGACAACTATTGTATGAAGGGGCTTTTTTCGAGAACTGCACTCTATTTTCTGTCTGTTAAATCTGGAATCTGTTGGTTCAGTCTAGAGCTTCCACTGTAACTGTTGTGAATTTTGCTGTTCAGCTTCTTAGTGAGCAGAAATTTGTTCAAAAAGTATGAAATTCAACAATTGGACGTGTGTACTAAATCTTAGAGGTCAAATTAGGTGTAGCTGAAAAGTGTATGAGGTTCATCCAGAAGTTTCACCCATAATTGAATGAAGATCCCTCACTTTTTGTGAGTAGAAAGTTCTTTGTTGTTCCTTGTTCTTTGTTGTTTCAAGCCAAATCAGAATTAACCTGCTCTTTATTTTAACTCTGTTTAAAAGGTACTACCGCTGCGTCCTCACCGAGCTGAAGAAACTGGACCTGGAGGCTCTGGTTATCCTCTATTACCCAACCCACAAAGCTCCACATCTGGGTTTGCCCGGTGCCCTGCATGCCTCTGGGGGTTGGCTCAACTACAGCACAGTAGAGGCCTTTCAAGAATATGCATCACTGTGCTACCAGGAGCTGGGTTCCTGGGTCCATTACTGGATCACAGTGAATGAGCCTAACAGACTCACAGATATTTATTCCAATGCAAATGAGCGACACCGGGCTGCCCATAACCTCCTTTTGGCTCACGCGAAAGCCTGGCGGCTCCATGAGCTAAAGTACTCTCGTCAGCAGGGAGCTATGGTGTCACTGGCGCTTCACGCTGACTGGGCTGAGCCCGCAAACCCGTTCCTCCTAGAGTCACATGGAGCGGCGGTCAAGAAATTCCTTCTTTTTGAACTTGCTTACTTTCTGGACCCGTTGCTGGGGACTGGAGATGAGGAGAAGCAGGGCAAAGAGAACTACCCACTAGAAATGAAGGCTTACCTGAAGGAGAGAGCCCGGCCTCTGAGCCAACAGACATCTCCTCTTCCTACTTTTACCAAAACTGAAAGGGAAGAGCTCAAAGGTGCATTGAGTTTCATTGCGTTGAATCATTTCACCACACGCTTGGTCTCTCCTTTTCCAAATAATGTACAGAAGAACCACCCTGGCAATCATGACTTTCTTATCCTGTCTGATCCAACCTGGCCCTCCTCCAGACTTGGCCAAGCACTTGTCCCTTGGGGGCTGCGAAAGATCTTGAACTGGGTGACTGAGCGATACGGAGGGGCTCGGCCTATCATTATCACAGCAAGTGGGATTGATGACCAGGCTCCTGTACAGGATACCATGAGGCAGCACTATCTAAAAAGTTACCTGCAGGAGGCTCTTAAAGGTCAGCCTTTTGTTTTTATTAGGATGAGTACAATACACGTTGACTTTTTAAGCATTTCTTAGAGCTGATTTTGCACATTTTTCATTTTATTACTTTTTTATTTGCACTGTCCATTTAACTAAATCATTACATATGTAGAGTTGTATTTCCTATATTTAGGTGTCGTGTAGTAGTTTGAGAACCACTTCTCTATGAAGTGTATTTTCCTCTGCCAGAAGTAATGTTCATTTTCACTCCTGTGTAAGGCACTATCAGCATGGATTAGAATGATGTTGACGCCCAGGCAAAGCTCGACAAGCAATATAGATTTTATGACTATATTGCCGCCTCCTATAAACTCCCGAGGAACCATAAAGATGATAAAAAAAAAAAGTGGGAGGGGAGAGAAACAATGGAGCGATGAATTAGATTAGGTTTTATACCTTGCCCTTTGTGGCCATTTACTCACCTACACTGCACCAGCAAACATGAGTAGATTTACATCTAAAAGACAAACCAATGGTTAATTGGCGATAAATTAATATCTTTGCTTCTCTTCATGTTTCTTCAGCACGCCAGTTGGATGGAGTCAACCTGCGGGGCTTCTATGTGTGGAAACTGCAGGATGATCATGTACCTCAGTATGGTCTTTTCAGCTCACCCCACCACCAATCCAAAGAAAAGGCCTCCGTTGACTTCTACAGACAAATCATCACCCGGAGCGGGTTCCCCAAAGACGCCACGTTGCATAAGTGCCGCTTTAATAAGGTCCAGCCAGTGTGTAACTTGTGCATGTGGCTGTCCAAGAACAAGGCACTGACGGTCTTTGGTTGCTGCTTCATAATCACAGCTGTCATCTTCATTGCACTGGTCTTCTCCACTGTTATCACCAGAAGAAAGTACATAAAGGGGCGGAGGAGTGCAGTGAGCATTATGAGCAGGAGAAGAAGACGAAGGGTTCAGTGATGTGCTCGTGTAAGCCTTTTGTCAAATGTTAAACACAGGACAGACTCATGTTGGTGGAGGTGTTTTAAATTTCACAATTCACTGTTGTCAGGGGTACCTGAACCCCCAAAAGTTGAGAACTCCTGTATTTGTGTACATACAGAGCAAATTATTCTAAATATATTTCAAGTGTTTGTTCAAATAATGAAATATATTCTCCATATTGTATTAAAGATAAAAATACTGCTGGCCACTCAAAATTTTAGGATGGTGGCTCTGAAACCCAAGATGTCTATTTCAAAATGTATTTTCCTCTTTATAACTCAGAATACATTGATTTTAAGGTACATGTACAAAAGTTGAATATGAAGTTCGATATTGTGAATATTTTGTTGCCAAGTGCATGTCTATATATAATTACAGTTCCTGAGCTATACTAGCATAGACAGTTTTGAAAACTCAAATCAAGTATCATTGATCAATGTTATTTTGTGAATTTGCTAATAGCAAAATGTTATTTATTTTCCAAAACCTGTTATTTTTTTCAGTATGATTAATGTAAAATTCAAAGATCAAGATGGCATCCAGATGGCATCCAAGGTCGCTACCATGAACTTGAAGTCATAAAATCTTCATAAATATGAAACATGAGTTTTTGCCAGGTGGCCTACACGATTTTAGTTTATGAATCCAATGGGGCCATTGCAATACAGAATTTAGATATGACAGGGCACACTGGTGACATCGCTGCTTTTTGTCTCAACTTGGGCTTCAGTCAATTGTTCTAGAAATGACTAAAGCTTTGGTATATGTTGGTAAAGTTTAGTTTCGTACCCTGTATGATGCCTGGCGGCCCCGTGTCCATTAGCTCATAAGCCGTACTAGTTGTCAGGCAGTCAGTAGGCCTCAAGTTAGATAGCCGCACCTGAACTGACAGGTTGTCCCGGTCTGGGAGAGCCCAGCCAAGTGTACCTCGGCTTCAGAACATCTGGAGCCACACTGCATGTTTGTAAAAAGAAAGAACCGACTAAGCCATACATCACCAAACTCATTTGATCCTTGAAAATGATAGCTAGCTATGCCACTAGTGCCGCTGAACAGTATCAGATGTTTATAGTATCAAGATGCGATAATGTCGCTCCCGGCGGAACTAATCAGCTCTTTTCATTGGTAGTATGTATAGTTAGTTCCCAGCCAACATTTCCATCTGGGCCCCATGTGGGTTTTAACATGGGCATATGAGCATGGGTTTCATCTGGTTTTGCTCCTGGGTTCCACCAGGGGCACACCTGTGTTGGCCCACATGGTTTTATATGGGTTTCCAACTGGGTCTTAAGTGGATTACAAATGGCCAATTTTATGTCTAAACCACCTATGCCCCATCTGAATTTGACTATATGGGCTTGAACTCGGGATCTTAATGGTCCTTGTGTGGGTTCCAATTGGACAAATTATTTGCAACAAATGTAGACCCCATTTGTGTTTGCCCATTTAGTTCTCCATGTGATTTTGGTGGCAAGAAGAAGAAGAAAAAAATCCATTAGTATACGGAACATATAGAAGCCATGGATGTTGTTGTTGTTGTTGTTGTTGTTGTTGTTGTTGTTGTTGTTGATGTTGTAATACTTTGGTTACCTTAATTAACTACTCAAAAAATATTGGAAAACAACAACAAACAAACAAACAAACAAACAAACTCCCCACCAGTCAGACTATATGACACATCTTTTGTATGACGTGTCGTTGACTGTTTAGGTTTGCCTATGGCGTACTGCATTATGTTTGTACATTGAATGAAGATTTGTATCTTTTAAAATAAATTATTATTATTATTATTATTATTATTATTATTATTATTATTATTATTATTATTATTATTATTATTATTATTATTATTATTATTATTATTATTGTTAAAACAATAAAACGTCACAACGTAATTAACCAATGACAGGAGACGTCGAGGATGCCAGTGTGCGTCACATGGCTCGCTCTCAGCTAGCCTTCATGCAGTTTGCCATTAATATGTTTCCGTTGCTTCCAACCTTTCAAGTCTTACCCGTTTGATGGTAGCTCACGCGCGAGCACACGGTTTCACGAATTCAAACGCCACGCGGATCATCGGACCGTCAGCCCGGTTCGCTCCAGGAGCATAACGTAGCAGGGGTTGCTTTGGAGGTTGTTCCCGACAAAGCTGTGTGTTTCAGTGGGCACAAGCTAACGTCCGTTTGTCAGGCCCGGACAGACAGCGGCGAGGAGGCCCCAAACCGCACTGGGAAACCGGGTGGAAAGCCATGGCTAACATCGCAGTTCAGAGGATAAAACGGGAATTCAAGGAGGTGCTCAAAAGCGAAGAGGTAAGTTTGACGCGTTTGCATGTTTGATACTTCTTGCATTTCTTTGTCTTGGCCAGCTATGATGGGAAGAACGCCACTGACGCGTCGCTGCCTCAGCTGTCAGCTAGCCTCCAGATAGCTAGCTCCAGCTAACCTGCGAGCCGCCGTTGAGCTTCACAAAAGTAGCTCTTGGTCGCTGTTATTTAGCTCAAGTGGACATCTTGGCAACCCAGACGTTGTTTTAAAACCTAAATAAGTACATTTCAAGAGACAAATTCAGACGTATTTTACGTGGCGTTGTTGAGCTAGCGCACTCTCGTCTTATGGTAACTGCTAGCTCAGCTAGCCATCAAAGATAGTTCGACAAAGTCCTGTGTCATTCACTCAGTTACGGGTCGTTTCTGATAAGTATCTTTATTTGTGTGGCCGGAGTTCTCAACAAGTTAGGGGATCGCAGTTGAAAGAACTGTTGCTCGTGGTGCGGGATGTCATTTTTATGCTGCATAGGCAGGTTTGTGTTTTGACAGCAAGCTCAATTAACGCTTTCCAGCCTGCATGTCTCGCTCACTACTTTGATGGTTCTTCACCGTTTCAGACCAGCAAAAACCAGATTAAGGTGGATCTGGTGGACGAGAACTTCACAGAACTTAAAGGAGAGATAGCTGGGCCACCTGACACACCGTATGAAGGTGAGAGGCCTATGGAGACTTCATGGAGATTGCTTCCATTATAGCCAATAACTTGTATTCTTCAGCAGGCCTTGCAAAATATCACTTCACTTTAAAGTGGCCCTGTATGATCAATAAATCACCCCGGATTTTACAATTCCCACAGTATCTGAACTAAAAAAGACTTTATCTGAGTACAACACAGTTTTAGAAAATTAAACCAAAATATTTTTTTATTTATTTGTGAGTGTCTCAAAATGATCACACTGAATTATCAGTCTAAAAATTGTTACATTTTTCTTGAACATACCACCTGATGTTATAAGGTGCGAAGCCTCTCAAGACTTAGCTGCTAACACATCAGTCTTGCTTCCATTAAAGCCATTAACTTAATTCTTCACAAGCCCTTGCTAAATCACACCCAACTTCAAAATGGTCCTGTATGTTTATTAAAAAATCTGGAAATCTGCAATCCTGAATTCAGACCAGAGTGTCTGCTAAGCTTTAACTGTTCACAAAATACATCTAAAATGCTTAATGACCATTTTTTCGCCCCCTGCCCTGTATCCACATGCACTCTTTTGTGGACCAACTTTAATTTTATGTCCAGCCCAACTTGGTTTGACATTATACCATCCCTGACCCCTGTAAGCAGAAAAATTTGACTCAAATAGATACTTTTTAAATACAGTAGTACCTTGACTTTCATCTTTAATTAACTCTGTAACCAAGCTTGTAAACTAATTTACTCAAATCAATTTTCTCCATTAAAGTTAATGAAATTCATTACTCCATTCCAACCCAACAAAAAAAAAGTTTTGGGATAATGAAAAATAGCACAGTGTCGAATGTAAACAAAATATGAAAAAAACAATTGGTTTTATAAAGTGTAAATTCTGTTCAACTAAACCATGAGGATATTTTAACATTGTGCAATGACAACTATAAATTGAAATCGATCAATTGCCAATAACATGCTTCAGGATTAAGATGGGTGCCTCAAAATGTACAGGTGGTTTGCACAACAATAAACAAACCTCCCTCAAGCATGTGGAATATTGTGTTAAACATTGAGGTCAGGATCAGTTATGCAAATCTGTTCTTAAATATAATAATGTATAATAAATCCTGAAAGGTGTTTGCTAAAGCTATTTAACGAACATTTTGAATCCTCGCGTCATAAAATATGGGAATGTAAAACCTGAGATCCTTTGAAAAGGTTGCTGCAAACGGGCATTTAATGAAGCACTTGAAATGACACAACTGTTCTGTGCCTGAGGTTATTGATCCAGCAAATAAATCATAAACTTTTTCCATGTAGCCCCTGCAATCTGCTCACTTATCGGTCATTGCAGTTTGTTGTACGTATGTATATTTGAGGTGCCCTACTGTTGTAATTGGACCTTGTTTATAAAACTGAAAATTGAAAGAGAAAGTGTGTTTTTCATTTCTTTTAACTAAAAGCAACTGTAGAAAATTAATATCTCACCACTTTCGCTCAATGCGTGTACACACCCACGCAGGGATACAATATTTTTCAGGAGTGACTATTTTGGCAAAAAAACGGCGTAGTTGTCATGCGATATTTCTTGGGCAGAAGATAAGGGAGCTCAAGAGCATTGGTCAGTCGCGAGGAGGAGGACGGAGAACCCTCATGCGGCATAGTCGACCAAAGATTGGTTCGCCGAATAACAGCTTGAAGTTTTGGAATGGCCGGCCAGCTCTCTTGACTTCAATGTCACCATTGGGCTATGGTCAAGCGAAAAATTTGCGACAGAAAGTCGACTAGGCTGGACCAACTCAAGCAGAACATCACCACTGCCTGGGAAGCTGTGAGTGCGGAAACTTGTGACAAGCTAGTCAAATTGATGCCGCGGAGACTTCAGGCAGTCATTCAAGCTAAGGGGCCAGGCACAAAATACTGAGAGATTATTGTAACTAGAATAAGAATTCTCCATTATTCTAATTCAATACCTTTTGGCACTTCAGGGCCTTTTGGAAAGCCCAGCTGAGCAACTTTTTTGTTTTTTACAGGTGGCGAGTTCTGTGATTAATCTGACAAGTAGGACGTGCATGATGAATACCTGACTGCAGAAAAAATACATTAAAAGTTGTAACCACTGCAACTTAGCAGATCATTGTAATTCATTGACCAATAGAGAAAGCAGGTTACAGATATCGGTGGTCTCCCTTACATACTACTACAGTCTAATGTATACAAGTCAAGACCCTGCAGTTTTCTACTGTGAATTTACAAGTATCAGCTGTCTGCAAGGCCAAGAAGGCATCTGCATGTGATTGGGTATGACGGGTGGGTCTTGTGTTTAGAGGTGCAGCAATTTGGAAAAAGAAAATTGCATTAATTAATCGACAACTAGATTATCATCACTTTAGCATTGACTACAGAACAATCTGATGTTGCTGGGCTGCTAATGTACGTTGGGAAAAGTGCCTACTGCTTGACCTCTCGTTGATGAATGAAAATGCTCTCATCATCTGTTAATGATCTTTTTCCTTTCTTCAGGGGGTAGATACCAACTAGAAATTAAAATTCCCGAGACATATCCTTTCAATCCACCCAAGGTACTTTGGTGTTAATTATTGATCATGTAATAGTTGCTACATTTACAAATGATGTGTAACTGGGTGTTTTTGTTTTCCTTTTGTTTGATACAGGTACGGTTTATCACAAATATCTGGCATCCCAACATCAGTTCAGTCACAGGTGCAATATGTTTGGACATTCTCAAAGACCAGTGGTGAGTCTGTTTTTACAGCAGTGTCACACATTGCCTACACCAGTCGTGTTAGTCTGCCCGGTTGGCCATATCGGGGCAGCGGAACATTTTTATTGGCGCTCGGCATTGTCCAAAAGTAACTATTTATAGGGCCGACGTTACGCTTTACTTGTCTGCATTGCGTTTAGCGTCTTTAATAAATTCAAGGCGAAGACTGTTGAAGTAGCTGCTGCTTTCTTCAATTTTTCTGCATGTGGAAATGTTGGTCTTAATTAAAGCCTTTGGTTGGACACTGCAATTACTGTTACTTGCTCTCTTCAGTAATGTAAACACAACCACTGTGAATTTACACTTGTACCTTAATTTTGAATGTATTGTCAAACTGCTTGTATCTGCTTGTTTAGAAACTTTGGTCAATGCTTAGATTTTGATAGCATGTCTGAATATAACTGAACTATGTTTTCAGTTTCAACCCACATTCTTTTCACTCCTACTTGTATCATTTTTTTTTTCTTTCTTGTTGTCTGTAATTTACCAAAGCTTTAATGTACCAGAAATCTATAGCAAAGTGAAGTTGAAGTTGTTTTAATTTGACCGTCGAATGCCAGCGCTTGAATCGTTGACATTTTTGGGGAGATAAAACAACCAGGAGCAGTTTTCAACATTGCTGCCCAAAGAAAAGATTAAAAAAAAAAAAATCTGGGAATTTATTTTGTATTCATTACCCAAATACATTTTTATTTTGGTATACTTTCCAAAACAAAATGTCAAGATGCTTTTCATTGAAAATGAACAGTTAGTATATGTGATATGATCAAAACAATGAGCTTGCATGTTTATTTTTCAGGGCGGCGGCCATGACCCTGAGGACAGTCCTCTTGTCACTACAAGCTTTATTGGCAGCTGCAGAGCCAGACGATCCACAGGATGCAGTGGTAGCCAATCAGGTCGGCGAGTGTACATGCTTCCACAATTTGTTCTTTCTTTTATGAATGTTAAAAGTATTTTTAAGGGGATGAAATAGAGCAAAGTATTGCATTGGATGGACTTTGATTACAATCATCTATCATTTACCGTAGAAGCATTTGCAGCTGTCTTGCAATGTTCAAACATTCCATTTTTTCACAATTGGTTTGTGAGATGAGATTATTTTAGTTAAATACTGATTAAGTTGTTTCAGTTCACAAGACCTGTTGAAGTGTGCCAAGTTGAAAATGCAAGAAAAAGGAAGGAAAGTCAATGTAGCCAATGAGCTGCAGGTATTGTTTGTCTCCAAATAGGAATGTACTAACCGTGTTAACCATTTTTAAGGTAATTACAAGTTTTTAAAAATCCATCTGTGTGACCTTCCTTTGCAAATACATCGCTATAACATGGAGACCCACGGCTATTAAAGCGCAGCGGTAGATATATCTTCATATTTAATTTTATGGCTAAATGTAGCTGTTGCGGCTTTGTAAGTGTGCTTTGTAGTCCAGAAAATACAGTACCACAGCTCAGTTGTGTTTGAACTTTTAAGTGCAATATGCATTTACATTTTATCTTTTAGAGCTGATATGTTGAGAGCTATGCAGGTTTTTTATTTACCAGGATGTTAAAACTCAGAGAACCACTTGTCTTTAAACAATATAATTTTTCATCACTACCACATTTGAGCCCCTTTTCTGGAACTGGTTGTTTTTTCACAGTACAAGCAAAACCCAGAGATGTTCAAACAGACAGCGAGGCTCTGGTCTCACGTCTACGCTGGCGCTCCCGTCTCCAGTCCGGAGTACACACGTAAAATAGAGGAACTCTGTGCCATGGGCTTTGAAAGAGTAAGCGGTCACTCTTTCACATTTTTAACAGCACCTCCTATATTGGCTCTCATTTCTCCTGTGCATTTTCTTCTCCAGAATGCAGTAATAGTGGCCTTGTCGTCAAAATCTTGGGACGTGGAGACGGCGACGGAGCTTCTAATCAGTAACTGAATCTTGATGACAACTTTGAAATCTTTCTCATTTGCCCCCTCCTCACACACCCACATGTTACCGCCATCTCTTGGCATCTATTCCTGCGTCGCACCTTCTGTTTCACAGTGGACACTGCCCCACCCGCACTCCCCACTCTCCTCTGCTGTGTCACACACTCCAAACAGTTGCTTGGCAAGTACGCATTGCTGGCCCCCTTGAAGGTCATTCAACATTTCGGTGAACACTTAGGTCCCCGCCCCGCAACCTTCTGCCACGTCTCTAACCCGATACAAGTATTCGTCACCTATGCAGGCATTCACATTCAGTTTTGCAAAACCTTTTTTCGAAGCGAGTCAAACCATTCAGACAGACTCTTGCGCTCCCGGACTTCCAAGTAAACCAAATGTCATTTTAAAATGTAGACGTTGACAACCCATATACAATATGCCCCACTAATGGCAATTAGTGAGGTTAGCCTACATGTAAATAAATTCCACAAATCCAATTTCATTGTCAGGACAAGAAGGCAGGAATATGTGGCAGTAATAATGACACAGACGTAAACAAGGATTATACCTTCTTTTAGATACCACATCGATTCACTGCGCCTTCTGTGTCATAATCGTTTGACACGGTCTCATACATGTCTGTGGCAGGTTTATGTAATTCCACCAAAACACATTTACAGTGTAATTACGCTCTTATTTTCTTTGCTCTCTCAAGCAGTCTGACCCCCCCCCCCAAGCTGGTTCATTACTTAGAAAAACCCCCACTTCTCACGACATTTAAAACGAAAGAAGGAAGAAAAAAAAAGCATTTTCTTTTTTTTTTTATTTGGTTTTGGCCTTTAACAGGAATATATTTGGATTCTTGTTTTTAAAAACCTAGATGAAACTTGTCAACTGCAACCTCCAAAGTAAAAGAAAACGCGCAAGCATTGCGTCACCTTGACAATGCCAATGGATTAATGTCAAAAGATTCATCTGTAAATAAAGATTAAGTCTGTGTAAATTAACAACTTGTCTTTGTGTGTATTCTCTTAATACGTTTTGTTGTAATGAATTTCCTGGATGAATGTTCAGTGGATATTAGTATTAAAAAAAACAAATCCACTTCAGGAATAGAACTGTCGCAGCAAGGGAATTGTTTATCTGTTTATTAATAGAAGTCAAATCAACTATAAAATGAAACATGTGCAGAAGTGCTAAATGATTTAAGCTGATTAGTGTGCCTCTTACAGTGCTAATGTAATATACACTTGTTTT
Source organism: Syngnathus floridae (assembly GCF_059516105.1). Lineage (NCBI taxonomy): Eukaryota > Metazoa > Chordata > Actinopteri > Syngnathiformes > Syngnathidae > Syngnathus > Syngnathus floridae. The sequence continues at coordinate 18,619,898 of NC_142413.1, read as the reverse complement.
CCTTTGCCATTGTTATCCTTGGGTCCAAACTAATTTTTAGTACATTTAGGGCTGTAACAATCATCTATCATGAAATACAGATTACCTTATACACAGGCTGCTAATGAACAGGGTAACAGATGGTATCCCTCCTAGCATGTTGTGCCTCTTAGATCGGCTCCAGTAAACCCTGGCTTTATTTCAAAACCCAGCAGCAGCACAAGCGCGCCTAGCCACTTATTATAGCTGCAAAGCACCTCAAATGACAACAAAATTTGCACTCGTGAAAATGACTCAGCTTTCCACTCTTCCCATGAGACAAAAGCTCTTGTCATTTCTACTACTGGTATGTACTTAACAAGAAAGCTACACTTGCACAATTTAATAAGCACCAATGCAATTCCTATGCTGCCTTAAAATAAACACTAGAGATCACTAATGACACTGATTTGAATGTTTTATCTCACAGGGGAAATGTTGCGATGGTCCTCAACTTTAAAATTTCAATTTTATTACGTAACCGTTAGGCCCCTCACACACACTTTTAAATTCAATGTATTTCAAAAGATGTAATTGGAAAAACAGTTTTATTGCATAACTTTCATACTTTGTCATACATTGTTGTTGCAGTTCATTGTGTGTGTTTTTATTTTCCCGGAACACAATATGGGTCACCTTTCACATTTGCGAAAGCACTTCCTCCAGGTACAGAGACAAAGCACCTGTAGAAATATTAAATGTGTATAATGTCTTTGTTTTACCAAAGTTGACTTGAAGCACATAGTCAATGTATTTATGTGTACAGTATCGTAGATTTATGTTAATTTCAATCTAGTGTTGCTAGCAATAAAGAAAACAATATTCTAGCAGGTTTTGATTGCACACAATAAGTTTAACCTGTTTTCTGGATTGGTCATGTAATATTCCACATAAGGCCTTATGACTTACTACTCACAAAACATTAGGGATATCTGCCATGGGTTTGAATTCAGGATGAACTTAAAATGCACCTACCCTTTGATGTAGCTAATTAAGGTAAGCAACCTCATAATAAGGTTACAGGGTCTTAGCCACTGACTACCAAACTGAAATTAGCCAATGTGTGACTGGTTTCATTGTCCTCATATTTACCTGTACAACTTGATCTGTGCTCATGTTTTCAGCATCGTGCTGTCAAGATGCCCGCTAGGTGAATCAGCCGTGCGCGGCCACGTTGTTACTGGTGGGCATCCTGTTTCTCTCAGCCTACTGCTGCTGAGTTACATGATAGCTCCAGTGTCACTGTCAGTGTCGACTGCGCGGCCTCCACCAGCAGAGCACTGGGCCAGCTCTGGCCCTACTTAAGGTTCTGAGGTGGGATCGATCATCATCCATTGTTGGAATATCTTCACGTGAGGAATCATGTAAACCACAGGCGTCTTCTATTTTTGTTGTTGATTTTTAAGTTTTTATTTTTCATCACACCTGGACAAGATGATCCACATAATCTGCCTGGCCATGCTTCTACCTTCGGGTAAGACCTGGAACAGTTATTTGACTTGCTCTTGCTTGAGACTCGCATCTTTAAAATTTACAGGTTTTTTTCTTTTCGGTTATGGCGTGTTGGGAGTTGATCTGTCCAAGACATTAATTAAAGATGATGTCGTCTTTGTGCCTGTAGTGGTTCATTCAGCTCAGGGTCATTATGCCCAGAAGCTACTCAATGATTTGATGGAGAACTATACTAGTTCCCTGCGGCCCGTGGAGGACACAGACCGAGCACTGAACGTCACTTTACAGATCACGCTCTCGCAGATCAAGGATATGGTGAGTCCTGCCTGTTTCAAACACTTATCATCATTGCAGCATCTAAGTACATTTTAGTAACCAGAGATTTTTTTTAACCTAATTACAAAGCATAATTTAGTAGGGGTACATACAACATGTTATAGAGAAAATCTGGGGGGTGACTTCCCCTTTAAAGACACTCTAAAGCAGTGGTTCTTAAACTGGGTTCGATCAAACCCTAGGGCTTCGGTGAGTCGGTCTCAGGGGTTCGACAGAGACTCCACTGGGGAGGTTCGAACGAACCTGATTTATCGTGTAAATTCTGTTTTGCCAGTATGTAATTTCTTTTGAGTTCATGCATTGTGTTGGTTTTGTTCGTTGAACAAGGTGATGTTCATGCACGGCTCATTTTGTGCACCACTAACGAGGGCTTTGGTAAATTCGCATTGGTACCTCCAACAAGGTTAAGAACCATTGCTCTAAAATGAATACGTAGATTTGCTGCTAAATGCATTGTACGTGTTTTTTTACCATTTCAGTTTTCCTGATTTTTGGGGCATGGCTAAAAAGTGATGAACTTCAGCATCGGGTGTAGCGTCAAATTTTCAGCAGCCTTGTGGTTTTGGGCATTCAGCAGACACGCATGCTGCATTTGAAAATGGCTTGATTTTTCACAGAAGATTAAAGGTTGTTATTTTTTTTCTAGATTATTCTGATTTGGCATTGTTCAACACCCTTCTTAGTTGCGTGTCAAATTTAGAACACGTTTTTTTCATTCTACAAGTACTTTATAGAGCCAAAGTTGAAAATTTAAAAATTCAGACATAAATCCATACCCTTGCAAAGTTTTATTACTCTCATATTAACATATCTGAAATGGTTCCATAAAAAGTAGCCAGGTGGACATAAACGGCCATTATAAGGCCTAGAGGCTTAATGTAGTTGGATGAAAAACCTGGCTTTTTAAGTACCAGACCAGGCCTGCTCTAAGCTGGATCAGATTCCGGTTCAGGTCTATTAGGTAAGTCTGCACTGAACAACCACGTGTGTGTGTGTGTGTCCGTGCGTGCGTGCGTTTGTGTGTGTGTGCTGGAGGACTGAAAAGCTATACTGCTACTATAGTTGTACTACAACTATAAGTACCCACATCAGGGAAGACTGATAGCAAAAGTGTTTCAAAGTGTGCTGTGCACTGCTCGTGCTTTCAGGATGAGCGGAACCAGGTGTTGATCGCCTATCTGTGGATAAGACAGAGGTGGCACGACGCTTACCTGAAGTGGAATAAGGAAGACTACGACGGATTGGAGATCATCCACATCCCCAGCAACCTTGTGTGGAGACCTGACCTCGTCCTCTATAACAAGTATGCCCGTATGTCACTCACACACTGATGACTCTGATCCTATGCAGTTGTTGTTTTTCTTTTTTGTCAAACAATGTCCTTCCTGTCACATGGCTGTCGAGTATGGATTTTCAATCGTCCAATAGATACCGTATATACATACGTGATTGAACTAATTAGCCGACTAGTCTTTGAGATGATTTTTACCACTCATCTTGACATTTAATGCTTAAAAATTGCCGTTTATGGGATTTTTGTATCTTTTGATTATGATTGAAGCAGATATTTATCAAAATTATAAAAAAAAAAAATCATGAATTAGTTCCCTCTCATTTTTATGGTAGCATTAAGATAGTAGAGGATGTGGAACTGTTTTAATCACACGACATTGTAATCTTTCCTGTTTGGTTTTGACAGTAATATTCAGATTAGAATGGCACAAAACAACTTGAAGTCTTTTTGCTTTATTCAAGAATATATGACCAATGTTAGCTGCTGGTTGTGAGGCGTATCCTATGCCAAGGCACTGCTACCGCTGTCTTCAGAAACAAATCACAGAATTTACTCAACAAGATTTTTAATGACAATTTTGATTTCCAGTTTAACCGTTTGTGTCGGAAAGAAAGATGTTAACCTCCAAAAAGTGTTAAGTTTTGTAGAATTTTCCAGAAGAGGAGCAAGTGGTGACAATGGGCGACTAGATGTTCTCAAGGTTTTTTGCTGCTTTTTCTCCGCTCGTCTAGAGCTGATGATGCTTTGTCTGGGCCCATGGACACCAATGTGAAGTTGCGCTACAATGGAGAGATCACCTGGGACGCTCCCGCCATCACCAAGAGCTCCTGCGTGGTGGACGTCTCATACTTTCCCTTTGACAGCCAGGAATGTAACCTGACCTTTGGATCCTGGACCTATAATGGGAACCAGGTACGAGTGGAAATGAAAATATCAGCAGGATATGTGCTTCCTTTTAACCATCTCATCCCTGCCCCACGTTGCAGGTGGACATTTTCATGGGCATGGACAGCGGCGACCTGTCCGACTTTGTAGAAAATGTGGAGTGGGAGTGCCACGGCATGCCGGCCACAAAGAACGTCATCATGTACGGCTGCTGCTCCGACCCGTACCCGGACATCACCTACACTGTGCTGCTGCAGCGCCGCTCTTCCTTCTACATCTTCAATCTCCTCCTTCCATGCTTTCTCATCTCCTTTTTGGCTCCTCTTGGATTCTACCTGCCTGCAGACTCTGGGGAGAAGGTTTCCCTGGGGGTAACAGTGCTTCTGGCTCTCACCGTGTTTCAGCTCATGGTGGCTGAGAGTATGCCACCTTCAGAGAGTGTGCCTCTTATAGGTAAGGGATTTCTCATTTTTGGTTTTTACTTTTAATAATGATTCAAGATTTGTTTCGATGATCATTCTTACTTATTGCCTGAGAGAACGATTGTTAAAGAGACAGACGGCCGGACGGACAGATGAAGAGATTTATACTGAGACTCAAAATTCATTTTCATCACGAGGGAAATTGTGTAAAACCACCTGTGTGTGTGCGTGTGCGTGTGTGTGTGTGTGTGTGTATGTGTCCGTGTGTGTTACTTAGGCAAGTACTATATTGCCACCATGACAATGGTCACAGCCTCCACAGCTCTCACCATCTTCATCATGAATATCCACTTTTGCGGTCCCGAGGCCAAACCGGTTCCACACTGGGCAAAGGTCCTCATCATTGACTACATGTCTAAGATCTTCTGTGTGTACGAGGTGGGCGAGAACTGCGCCTCCTCCTCATCCTCGTCTTTTTCATCGGCTCACTCGGCTCAGGATGATGTCAGTCGCCAGTGCCTCACATCGCATAATGGAGCAAACGGCCAAGTGGGATGTCACAGTAGTCGAGAAAAGCGACTGGGTCAAAACAACCCCAAGCCTCAGACCCCGACACCACAAGAACATCCTAAAATAAAAACTCAGCACCACATCACCAGGGCAGAGAGGAGCCTCTTTTCGACCTTTCCACTTGGGAAGTACGAATGCTCGAATAGCAAGATTTCGGCAAGGGACTCTAAAGATGATCAAAAGGTTCCATGTTGCCAGGGTGACAAAAATCCACCCTGCTGCCCTGAAGACAAAAAAACAACAGTTCAAGGCCCTACGGTAACATTTGGTCCCTGTGTGTTTTGTCGTCATAGCAACGGCACCCCAAGTGGGGACGCTAAGTTGGTGCGTAACGTAGAGTACATTGCAAATTGTTTCCGAGAGCAGAGGGCCACATGCGCCAAGGGAGCCGAGTGGAAGAAGATTGCTAAAGTGATGGACAGGTTCTTCATGTGGATCTTCTTCATCATGGTCTTTCTTATGAGCATCCTTGTCATTGGAAAAGCCCCGTGACCAATACTGCCACTCTATTTTGAAGTTGCTCAGTTCTTCTGGTTTCAATAATAACCGTACAGTGATCTGGGTCACGACATCTGAGCCCTACCACAAATAGCAAAACTCTGCAATTACTTGAAGAGCTTTTAGAAAATTAAAAAAAAATCACATGGGTCTGTTGTACTACACTTAATGATGCATTTAAAAACAGATCTTGAACTTAAAGCTCAATATTAAAAACTTTGTTCTGTCCAAACTGTCTGCACACCTTCCAACTACTCAAACATGTACCTGATTGTTGATTGTTGAAAGTGCTGCCTGACTCCTTGTCATGCACTTGGATTTACCGCTACAGCAGTTCCCCAACCTTTGAATACACATACAAGGATCTGCTGTTCACCTGCATTCACCACAGTGAAATCGGAGATGCCCATGCCTCTCAAAAAACAGTCCAACTACACACTTAGGATTAGCTGAACCCCTCCTCCTCTTTTCAACATCACCCAGTGAATTGTTTATGAGCATGCTTTGTTTGTAGCACAGCCTGGGTACTGGAGAATGTAAGGTAATACTCAGCATTAATTATGCAACAAAGTCTGACACCCCGTCCGCCAAAATAGCATGAATGTTAAAATGAGTACAAAAACAATGTTGGGCATGTTGGGTGGTTTTGATTAGAAAGGAGTTTCATGCATTCTGTACATCTTTATGATGAACAGTCTGTTCCTAAAAAAAATCACAGATATTCCTCAGCACCACCAAATAACATTTTTCCATGTTCCAATCCACTTAAATTGACTTTGGCAACCTGGACTAAGTTACTGTATATAAATGCAAGTTATGTATCATAAAATGGGTATTTGAATTGATTTGTTTGACATATTTGCTTATAATAACAGTTATTATTATAACAGTATTAGCATCAATAATGAAAAATAAAACAATACAAAATTAATTGAATATTTAAAAAAAATCACATGCCGCTTTACTCTGTGTACAAAAACAAATAAACCCAAAAAGTCCATCCATCCATCCATCCATCCATCCATCCATCCATCCATCCATCCATCCATCCATCCATCCATCCATCCATCCATCCATCCATCCATCCATCCATCCATCCATCCATCCATCCATCCATCCATCCATCCATCCATCCATCCATCCATCCATCCATCCATCCATCCATCCATCCATCCATCCATCCATCCATCCATCCATCCATCCATCCATCCATCCATCCATATGTGCCCTGCGACTGTCTGGCAATTAGTTCCGGGTAGTCTGCCTTTCGTCCGATGTCAGCTGGGATATGGGTCCAGCAACCCGGACGACCCGGAACAGGTTAAGCAGTGTTAAAAATGATAAATTAAGTAATTTGTTCATTTCTATTGTTTGTTTAGTGCTTTAATGGATATCCTCCTTAGGTGATGAATCATCTCATTTTGAGGGGGATTCATTTTATTTATACAGCATCCTCATTGGCCAGGATGACTGACAAAAACAAGGAGTTACTAGTTAGTTATTGTTTTGCAATTGGCAGTCAGGCTTGATGCAAACACCAATCCAAAAACCAATTTAGTGACCATAACATAAATAAATGAATAGCAGAGGATGGTTTCGATCCATCGACCTCTGGGTTATGGGCCCAGCACGCTTCCGCTGCGCCACTCTGCTATGATGCTGAAACGCCAGCAATTATGATCTAAATCTACATACAGTCTTTTTTGTTGACCAGCAGAGGGCGTTACAACGCCATGTACAGTGTCATTCTGCTGGTGGCTCGAGTACCCGAGGGCATTGAGTTTGAAGCTGCGTCTGACAACAGTGATGCATCAGTATAAACCACATAATCGCTTCATTTTGGGTATTCGGAATCACTCTAGTACTGTGGCGTAATAGAATATCCGTTTTCGATAGATAGATAGATAGATAGATAGATAGATAGATAGATAGATAGATAGATAGATAGATAGATAGATAGATAGATAGATAGATAGATAGATAGATAGATAGATAGATAGATAGATAAATAGATGATAGATAGATAGATAGATAGATAGATAGATAGATAGATAGATAGATAGATAGATAGATAGATAGATAGATAGATAGATAGATAGATAGATAGATAGATAGATAGATAGATAGATAGATAGATAGATAGATAGATAGATAGATAGATCAGTACTTGTTTGCCAAGACAACAAGATGAATCGATCCAAATTCTTACATATATTTTAAAACTTTTATATTCTAGATTTTTGCTGCAAAACACCAGACACCCATACTACGAGTATACAAAATATGTTCTAGAAGTTTTGGTTACACCTTTGTACTACATATAGCTACTAGCTGACAGAAAATAAGTAAGCAAGTAGTGCAGTGCAGGATGTTTAAAAGGGCGCGCCTGAGCCCACAGCGTCACATGGGCCCCAAATAACCTAGCTGAGACCCTGATTCCTGATCCGGTTGTTCCTCCCCAGAAGTTTGGAAAAACCTTGTGGACACCATCGGCTGTATTCGATTAAGGTTTGCCATTACTTCTCATTTATTTCGATATGCGTGGTAATCGCTAACAAGCTATAGCGTCCTTCATAAAAGTGCGAATGCACTGATTCAATATTCATTCTTGCCCGATGCGACGCGACTTTCAGCTGTTGGTTTCCATGGAGACTGTTGCGCGTCAATTTAGGAAAGGCAAACTTTCCTTTACTTTTACGGATTTCATGTATTCTGACAACGACGTTAGAAACGGAGTGCGAGGAAACGGAGGTTATAGTAAATTTCAGGGGTAGTCGTCACTTCATTTGGTTTCACTGTAGTGAACAAGGGAAACAAATTCGTGTAATAATTTCACAGATACGTATGTTTTTGATGCTGTTGAGTACATTAGTCCCAATTATAATAATTCGTTTCTAACTTTATTTTTTCGTTGTTTGTTTGTCTAAAATTTACGAGTAGTCATCAGTCTATGATCAATTATCCATTAAATATTCGCTTTAAATAGAAACCATCTTTGAGTCTCTAAGTGTATTCATTTCAATAGATTACCTACATATGTCAGTGGCGTTTAGTCCAGTCAGAACAATTAAATGCACTTCCTCAAGACATAGGCCTATGTAGTCATCATTATTATATCATATGTATGTAAAATACGTGCTTTGGCTCAATAAAGGGAAACACTGTTCTGTTGTGATTTCAGATGTCTGAGCAAACACAAAAAGAGACCATCATGACAAAAGTCAACAGAGGAAGGTTTCATATCGCTCCCAAATGGGAAACAAAGAATCCTGTTTCCCAACATGCTGGTGTGCCAAAGCCCCACATTGGTGACTCTCAGTCCCACCTGAACCTTCTAAATACCAGCCAAAGTCAATCTGCTTTCCCGGACAGTGTTTACCTGCTGGCATCTGTCATCTTCCAAAACAGCCACCATGAGAAGCCTGCATGCCGCCAGCTAGTGAAGTATGGTGAAGGGAGGGGGCTTCCTTTGCCACAAGTCAAAGATGAGATGCTACGTCCTGCTTATGAACTGGCCTTCAATACACTGAGATGTAAGTGACGATTACCAAGAGTTGCTTTGCTTATAAATACACATCTGAGTACGCATCAACAGAACCTCACTGACTTTTTCGTAAAGACTAGAATAAAAAAGGATGAAAAATAGAAAAGGAATATTCACCATCTTGTGTGATCTTGGTGCCAAACTACTATGTTGGACTGAGTTGAGGATCTTCATTTGGACAAATGTAGTCTTATGGCATCTATGGATGGTTGGCAATTATAAACCCTTTTAGAGGGACATCAAACATTGACATATTCTTCACTATGTATTTGCTGTAGGTCTCTGCTCCTATTCCCCACAAATTTCAGGGGTTTCATTGTGGCATGTAATCAACACTGTCTAATAAAGGGAAGCTAGCTACACATGCACTTTTGACTGAGAAATTAAAAAATAATATTGATTTTGATTACATGTTGTCTTTGAATTACCCAAAGCGTGTGTGGGGATATCAATTTGACAAGTAGAATTAATTGTATGCAGCTAAATGGGTAGACAGCAAGAAGGAGGGGAAAATGCTCTAATCACCAGAGGGAATTTCCATCAGACATTTCAGATCAATTTGTCTCATGGTGTGTTATCTGCAGAGGGTGGGGTCTTGCTGGCCCAAGTCACACTGGTGTGTAATCGCTATGGCGATAAAGACGGTAAGGTGAGGCAGAGAGGGGGGCTGGAATCGATTAAAGTGTTTGTAGTAGATGGAGAGGTCATGCGGGTCTCGGGAACACCCTCGGAGCCATGAATGATTTGGTTCCATTTTGCTATCCATCCACTGAACCAGGATATCCATTAATGCAGATTATAGCTGAGCATCTATCGTCAGACTACCAACCAGCAATGAATGATGTAAGAACAGACTAAAGATCTCAAAAGTATTTTGTATTTAATCACCATATCTTATTCATAAGCTTAATATATTTGTGCAGTGTATTGGTTGTACACCGTTCTTCTCGTTTTGCTCATGAAACATTTATGGAAATGAAAATAGGCTCATTTGTAAACTGTAATGAGTTCTATGAAACAAACATAGACAAGATATACTGTAGTGAGGAGGAGCCACTTTTCTCTCTTCTCTTTTAGAAAGCATGTATACTATGACCTGGATACAGTGAGAGCACAAGGATTTGAAGCCAATATGATTAATTGTGCATCCCGTGATACACCCAGGAGGATTTTCCAAATGGTTTGTACTGGAATGAGGCTTCCTTGTAAATCAGGTACAAGCCATGAGAGATTGTAAACCTGCATCATTCATCAACTCATTCTTAAATATGGAGCCATTTGATTGACATAGGTACACCGTGTGGACTAATATGAAGAGGCACAGCTCTTCAATTAAACAACAGAGTGTTTGGACTAGTTTGCCTTCATAATAGATTTTTGATAATTCGGTGCTTCCATTATTGAGATGACAATTTTCTGTTCTGACACAAGTGTGCCAACACAATGAGGACGTGGTACTGGTATAATGTATGTACCAGCACTAGTCAAAAGAGGGTACAGTACTATGCTTACCATTGCTTTTCTGGAGCAAACCGAAACGTATTCGAATTTGGATTCGAATTCATCAACGCAAGGGGGCTGCAGAGAGCGATGGATTTTGCAGGCGCTATTCTACTGGTCTGTCCCCATGTTGTCCATTGTTTTTTCTCAAGCACAATTTTAAAGTGTTGAAAATAGCTTGAAAGCAATTCTCTTGATGCTCTTGAATGCTCCACTTTTATTCCCAGTCACTTTTTACCAACAAAGCACAGTACCTCAAATTGGTCCCACACATACAGAGCTCTTCAAATAACAAAGATGTAATACTTCCTTGATATTGATTAACTCTCACTTTGTTTATTTGTTGAAAACACCATATGCTCGACCACCCCCATTTAATGATTTACATTTTACAGCAAATAAGAAAAAAACACAATTAATATTGACATTTTCTTGATAGCACCCTGTGTGGCCGCATTTATCGCACATACCAGACACTGCATGCATGGATTTTTCTTTCAGGGTATGGAAGAGATGAAGTGGATGAGCAATTGTTATTTCTTTTAAAAAGACACTCTCAATCACAATCTTGTAGAAAGTACTCTGTGTGAACTAGTTTCAAATTTAACTTTTTTCACGTGTAATGGCCAGCATTCTCAGTGCTTCTGTCAATGCATTAATCATTGATTGCTTGGCTTTATTGTGGTTGATCTAAAAAAAAAAAGAGCTGAGCATAGTTCTTAACTTGGAGTGAAAAAAAACAACAACAATAAAACGCTTCTTCAGCAAAATAATAAAATGCCAACGAGCTCAGGTATTGATCTGTAATTAGATGTCTTATCTGCTCCAAAGAAAAAAGGAGCCCAGTAATCTCTGATTTAGAAGAATCTGTCACTGAAACTGTACGGTCGATAAGTGACAGTCTTTTTGTGTTCGATTTGACAACTGTTAACAGCCAAGCATTTCTGTTAACCGTCTTGTACCGCTTGTATCAACGATTACCTGGGGTAATCTTGAGACAGTCAAAAAGGTGCAAGTCATGTATATGTGTATTTTGATGGGACAGTTGGGATGGTGTTCATGGGGGAATTTGAAACATATCCTCAAACTGTGTTTCCACCATGTTTGCATAGGTTCCCACAGAAACACTCATCTACGGGACTTTAAGTGGTCTTAGGGGTATCTGGAAAGAGTAAAACTGCAAAAAGATTGATCATACATACTAAGTGTAAGGAAGAGAAGTCATGTAGAGGTTAGAGGGTCCCTTGAAACAGGCAAAAGGCTTGCACCTGCAAGAACAAATACCTGCAATGTAGCAAAAAAATAAACTTTGTCTCTTCTCAGAGATGAATTGAAGGATTCATGAATGTGAGGCTGACTATACATTTTTTAAAGATCTGTATCTTGTAATTTGATATAGACAAGTATTATGAGGGTCAAATTGATTCAGAACTATACTCTGAACTGAAAATGGAAAGTATCTAGGGTCTATTAGCCATCTCATTCATGTGTAGGAATGTAGGTGACCTTGTCTTTTGCCATTACTCTCCCACTTCTTTCCTCACTAGCTTCATTCTATTCATTTCTTCCACCCCTCTGCGTATTTCTGCTCAGGACTGTCACATGACTGCGGCTGCCGTATTGCGACTGGAGACGCTCTTTAGACTACTTTGTGTCTGGCTGGATTTAGAGCATGCAGAGAAAAGAGAATTTTTTGTGTGTGTCCTTGACCACAACCAGCGTAACGGGCGCCACATATTATGCCTCTGCAAACATTCAGTTGCACAGATTGAGTTCTCTAAAAAGTGTGAAACCAGCGGTGGTACCATAGCCCACTGGTTACCAAGTCTGGCTGGCAACTGGTTCAGGGTGCCTGCTGCCCGATGACCACTGGGATAGGCTCCAGCATGCCCGTGATTCCCGTGGGGACAAGCGGTAATGAATGGATGGAGTTGCACTTTAGAAGTGGAGATAATAATGGGTAATTTATTGCAGGTTTCTTTTTTTGGTTGCTCTTCATGTGCAGTCAGGTGTAACGACGTGGAGAGTAGCCAGATGTAGAGATTTAGTTTGAGCACATCTGTCACAAGTTGGTGGTCCATGCAAACTTCTCCAGCCAGAGAAGAATGTGCAAATCTTTCATTTGTAAATGATTAAAAGATGAATGTTTTTTTTGTTTGTATTTTCCCTCAACCTCTTGTGTGATAACAGCATGTTTCCCCTCCACCCCTCACCTCCAAGCATGATGACTCCCCATCGCATCAGTGTGCATTTATTGGTTATATCCCACAAGCTCATCTGTGCAGTAATGCTTACTGCTGTAAATTGCAATGTCTCCCCAATGGTGACTTCCATTAGGGGCAAGAGGTGCTTTTATTTGTTGGCCATATATATAATATTTAATACAGAGCAGTGATTTAGTTATCGTATAAACCTTCCTCATAAAGCTGTTTTAGGAGTATCATATTTTTTCAAATAGTAGCCTCTATTCCAATGATTATCAAAGTGTGGTACACGTACTCACTCACGCCTCAAGAGATGTGAAGCAGTACTAATCTACATTTAGCACTGTAAACAAATAAACTTAGTTATGGCTGTTATGTTGGTAGGTTGACATCATCGTAATGAAGTGTTACCAAAACACCATGTTGCGCGAGTTAGTTTTATTGCAAATCAAAATTAAGCAATAAACTCACCTGTGGAGCAGAAATGTTGCTTACTGTGTGTCTTCTGAATCCTCAATTGCTTAAGGCCTCTTCACTTTGCTACTTTTTGCTTATCTCTTGCGCAGTTGTTAACCAATGAAGGATGTGAATTTAACGGAGGTTGATATTCCGCCATGTTTTAGCAAAGATCATGATGTAAATAATTAACACCTTGTTGGTCATATCTTTTATCGCTGACTGAGTAGCCTTCCTCATGTGTGGTTTAGGTTTATTAGTTATATATTTAGTGAGTTTTCTCAGATCATTACACCATTACACTGTTACAATGATGTAATATTGACTTTTCTAAAAAAATTAAAATAAATAAAAGTAAGTGAATTTTTTTGGGGGGGCTCTCCTTTAAGCACAGTGTTGATGTTCAAACTATACATTAAATATAAATTTTAGGAGTAAAAAAAACCTCTGCTATGTTTTTAATGAACACTTAGGTCAACTATGCTAGTGTATTTTATTGGTGTTTATTATGGTCCTTGATGCAAAAAGTTTTAAAACTGCTGTTTTACTCTATTTTGGGTTGATTTTGTGTAAAAAATGAATTAACAATAACTTTACACAAAGACTAGTGGTTTTTATTGAGATGTTTGAATATACTACATCCCATTGCATTTTTCACCCACACTTAATAGAATAAATTGTTTGCTGTGTCTGCATGTGACATGCATGTAATTGTCACATGTATGTTACATTAGTACACCCTCTGTCCAAAGACAATCACAACCCATTATATTTTAATCCAAAGATTATAAAAATAAAGCCTTCAAACTAATGAGTAGTAGGTTTGCTGATTAAACTCTGCTATGCGGTATCATTAATGTGTTTTGAAGAACTTTAATTTTACCATCAGGGTGTGTGATTTTTCAAAGCAACCCACCACAAATGAAAAAACAAATCAATAAATGGAAATAAATGAGGCGAATGAAGAATCCAATTAAGTCTAATTAAGATCCAAATAAGTGTTTAATCACAGGAAATGAAGCCTAGTCTAATTGAATTGTGTTTACTAATTAAATTTTGAGAATTTGTCTTCAGAAGCCTGCATTGCACTTGTTCTTTTGCCACTCCTTTTGTAGACATACAGTCTTTCAGTATATAGAGTCTGCCATTCATCTCTTATCATATTTTGCAAGATAATAATGTGACTTTTGTCTATCTCAGTCTGAAGAGAAAACAACCAAGATTTATTTAGCATTAATAACAAGACTTTGACATACTTAATATTGCTGGAAAATCACAAACACGAACAAAAGGACAATAAACAAATTCCTCATCCTTGCATTCCTGCATACTGAAAGTGGCTGCATTGATCACCTGTCATGTCAACATGTAATCTAATCAATTACAAAAAATATTTTGTATAGTGTGCATTTCTTCCAAATGTTGAGTATTGATGCATTCTTCACCTTGTAGTCAAAAAGTGAATTTTACAATTATGATAGTTAGATTAAAGATTACATAAAACATTAGATACCACCACTGTTTTATTTTTCATCATTTTATTCAGACCTTGCAGCATGACACTTCATTATTCATTACAAAATGCCTTAGAAAGTCTTCTACTCATCTAAAACAAGATTACATTCAGTACATTATTATTCATATGATGAACTTTGATTTTCATAAAACATTAGATAATCATGATTACTGTCAATTGATATTTAAGGAATGGACGTACACTGAGATCGATGTTTGGTGATAGGCTACATCATAATGCTCTGATTCTTGAAGTAAGGTCACGAGGGGTGAGTGGGCTCCCTCTACTTGTACTATATGAAATAATCACTAAATAAAATGCTCTTATTGTGCATGCTAAAATGTCTTAAACATGAATTTTTTAAATGTGTCTGTTTTCAAAGATTTATTAAACTTTCATGGGCAATACATTTTAATCTAATCATTATTTAATACAGTTTCAATATTTTTTTCATGTAAGTACGTACAATGTAAATATTCAAACTGTGCACAATTATACAGCAGCTTACAATATTTAATTTTTGATAACACTTGGGTCTACTACATTATTGCATCACATTTTTTATAATCCACTAAAGTTAACTGCATTTAAAAATTGGTGCACTTTTTTTTTTGCACAGATCAAGAACTACTCGAGGATGTCATAACTGACGGTGGCGCTTTCATCTCTCACCCAATAGTAAGTGACCTTTTCCAGTGACAACTTTTGCACACAGATGGAGTGTAGCGCACTAAGCACAAACAATTATGACCTTTTATTTCACTATGAAAAACCAACCAGTTTTCTAGTTTGGCCTATTTTTCCCTTGTGTGTAGCATTCTTAATTTCACAACCTCACTCTCAACCAAGGCTTTACACAGCTCTCTCCTATATTCATGTCCTGCTGTTCACCCTGCACCCACACTTTGTTCTGATCTCCAGGCTCTAATCACTTACAGTGATATTGATGTATTGCATTCATGTGCTCTTCTTATCCACCCACAAAGGAGTATGAGCCTTTTATGTCTTCTGTCTGTCTTGACTGAGTCTGCTCTTTCACATTATTTGAAAATGACATACACTCCCTCAAGGCAATGTCATATTTGGGCAAAGAGGCTGAGATTTTGGAAAGAAGAGTTCAGGACACAATTAATTTATTTACATAACGGACATAAAAAAGTCCTAAATCTCAAATGCTTCACAAAGAGGAAACCAAGTTAGAGTCTTAGATATTATATAAGTTGTGTGTCTTCATTGAATTTCAACCTGATCCTAGAACTGATATTTTTTTCATTTTTTACTTAGTTTCAAGGTAAGCGACTGCACATGTTGCCTGAATGTACCAATCTGCATGGAAAGTGACGCATCGGCTTTTTGAGCTTAACTATTAATATTAATGTTGTGATGAAATCAAATTTCTCCCATATGTATTGGGTATTTAAAGTGATTCGTTCTTTGTTCAGTTCATATGACTTCAACCAGTAGGTGTCGGTGATGCACATTGAAGCTGGTGCCACCTCGCCGTAAAACAAAACGAAGAAGAAAATGACGTAACTTCCCGTTCATGAACGAGTCATGAATTGCATTTCCCGTTCTCCAACTGAACGGATCTGTGAGTGAACGAGTCAGTGAGTGAGTGATTTGCATTTCCAGTTCATCGCGAGAACGGATCAGTGAGGGAACGAATCCTGACTTTCCCGTTCGCGAACGAGTTAATGGGTGAACTGCCTTCCCGTGCATCAACGGATCAGTCCGTGAACGTGTTGCGTCTACTGGAGTGAACTATGTAAGCCAGAATGTAGATTTACGATTTGCCAAGGAAAGAAAGAAGCACTCACTCAAACACCACTTCTTTTATTCACGTTTTCTCCAAGCTAACGGCTAACTTTATTGCATAAGGGATGCGCCGTTATGCAACAACGGGGAGATTATGCTTCTTTTTGGGTAATCTTGATTTTATAACACTTATAGTAGTTTTTAGATAGCGTGTATGCATATATACGCCTAAATATTGTTATCCAATATATCTGCTGCACTTTCACATTAGATTGCTGGTTTGAAATTTACTTTTATTATTTTTTAATAAACATTTATGTTAAAACTTGTCTGGTTTTATTCCTTGTTTTTATATTCGCCAATTAAAACATAAAAATCAGACATTTGGTTAACTGCTTTATATATATATATATATATATATATGTGTGTTTTACGTTGTTATATGAGTTGGTGTCCCCCAAAATAACAAATGTCGGCATAACGGATTTTTTTTCCAACCTTTTATTCAAACACAAACACATTCGGTATAATAACACCATAAACTACAATCCAACGAATACAAAATTAAAACATCAATGTCGGCATAACGTGTGTCGGCTGGCATAGCAGCAACGCTCTGTCACTCACTCGTGAGTCTTCGCGAATGAACCTGAAAATGGCGGTGTACCTAATAGAGTGTCCGAATGACGTCACAGATTAAACAGCCAATCAAAAAGTGGGGGTGAAGGCAGGTGTGGCACTTTTCACTTTCAGTTAAGCTTTGACCATGATTTTTCCCTAATGAAGTGGCCTGCGATTAGGTACACCTGAAAATGGCGGTGTACCTAATGGTGTGTCCGAATGACGTCACAGATCAAACAGCCAATCAAGAGGTGGGGGTGAGGGCGGGTGTGGCACTTTTCACTTTCACTTAAGCTTTTTCCCTAATGAAGTGGCCTGTGATTAGGTACACTTCATGGACACTTCAATAGGCACACTACACAAGGTAAAAATAAATAAATAAATAAATAAATAAATAAATAAATAAATAAATAAATAAATAAATAAATAAATAAATAAATAAGAATGTGTAGCGAACGATTCGGTGAACGGTTCTTTTGAACAAATCTTTTGAGTGAACCGATTCTAAAGATTCAGTTCAACTGGAATGCACATCACTCGTACAAAAGAGTGTGGACGGGCGAGAGCTTCAAGTTCGATATAGCCGACTGGTTTGTGACACGCGCTCTCGCTCGGTAAGAGCATGGTTCGATCACAGGTGTGAGCATATACCCAGATGTGCTTTTAGAATTGGCACCTCGCTTGGTATGCATATGCTATCAAATGCAAGTATTTATGTGTAAATACATATGGTGGCCCCACCCCCAAATTAGCGGAGCATACCAATGGATCACGCCCACTACCTAGGGGGCGGGATGAAATCCAGTCGTGTAGGGTGTGAGTTGGGGTTCGGGTTGGGACGCGGCCCCTCGAGGACTGGAGGTCGAAACCCCTGGTTTAAGTGAAAAGTGCCACACCCGCCCTCACCCCCAATTTTTGATTGGCTGTTTGATCTGTGACGTCACTTGGACACTCCATTAGGTACACCGCCATTTTCAAGTGTACCTAATAACACGCCACTTTATTGGGGAAATATCATGGTCAAAGGTTACAGGTGTCAAGCTCCAGTCCTCGGGGCCGCATTCCAACATGTTTTCCAAGATTCCCTCGTTAAGTGCACCTGCGTGTAAAGTTTTAGCTCTGCAGAACGTGAAAATGACCAAAATCTTTTCACGCAGGTGTGTTTAACAAGGGTAACTTGGAAAATATATTGGAACGCGGCCCCTCAAGGACTGGAGGTCAACACCCCTGGTTTAAGTGAAAAGTTGGACACCCGCCCTCACCCCCACTTTGTGATTGGCTGGTTGAGCTGTGACGTCATACGGACATTCCATTAGGTACACCACCATTTTCAGGTGTACCTAATAACTTTATGCATTTTTGTACGTGTCAAGAATGTGTATTTGACTACTTGCTATTTATTCTGGGGGACATCAACACATATTACCCAACATAAAACACATACATATTGTCATATAAAGCAGTTAACCAAATGTCAGATTTTTGTTTTCATGCCCCTAAAACAATAAAAACAAGAAATAAAACACCGGACAAGTTTTAACAGGTTTTAATGTTTATTAAAATAATAATAATAATAATAATAAAAGTACATTTAAACCAGCAATCTAATGTGAAATTGCAGTAGATATATTGGATAAATATATCTAGGCGTATATACGTATGCATACACGTTATTACTAAAAGTGTTATAAAATCAAGATTACCCAGAGAGAAGCATAATCTCCCCGTTGTTGTATAACGGCGCATCCCTTATGAAATAATCCCTTCTTTCTTTCCTTGGCAAATCGTAAATCTACATTCTGGTTTACATAGTTCACTACAGGAGACGCAACACGTTCACGGACTGATCCGTTGATGCACGGGAAGGCAGTTCACCCATTAACTCGTTCGCGAACGGGAAAGTCAGGATTCGTTCCCTCACTGATCCGTTCTCGCGATGAACTGGAAATGCAAATCACTGACTCGTTCACTCACAGATCCGTTCAGTTGTAGGACGGGAAATGCAATTCACGACTCGTTCGTGAACGGGAAGTTACGTCATTTTCTTCTTCGTTTTGTTTTACGGCGAGGTGGCACCAGCTTCAATGCGCATTACCGACACTTACTGGTTGAAGTAATATGCACTGAAAAAAGAACGAATCACTTCCTAAAGTGACTGTCGTTCACTGAAAAAAAAGACCAAATCGTTCTTTTGAACGAATCGTTCACTCACGAGCCAACTCTAAAAGTAATGCGTTGAGCTTTTTTTCCCTAGTGTTTTTGAAGTCCCAGCACACACATAAAAACATCCAGCCGCTAGTAGCCAACCCATCGCCAAAAGACGCATACCCTGGAGGAGATTGTCATGAAGTTACTTTTTGCACCGCTCATAAAAGATGCCTGGCGAAGATGAAGGGCTGTTCTGTTCTGAAAACTTGGCTAGTAATAAAACACACGCAGATGTGCAGTGAACCAGAAAAGGGCAACATAGACAAGATGTGTTGGATGATGGGAATGTCATGAATTTTGATGATGGTCTAGTTAAGAAGCAAACATACAACAATATATTATATGGGTCTGTCCGGATTTGGAGGACTGTCTCCCCATGAAATTTCAAGCAGTCCGTGCACAAAATACAGAAACAAATGTGTAAACAATGCTTCTCACAAGACAAACTAAAACTATAGATTTGGTAAAAGCGAATATTGTAGCTATTGCGCACCCCTTATCATGGCCTTTAATTTACGCACCTCATACAGCAGATAAAATAAGTTCAAAACCAGTTTTATTTCGTATGAATTCCTTATGTCTCTCTTGTAAAAAAAATCAGTTTGTTTAATCACATACATATTTGAAATAATAATAGGTGGTTGCTCTCACCATACATGTGGTTTCTAAAACCTTGTTGGCCAGCTAATGAGAAAGTGACAAAAAAAGTGAGCAACAACAGCTGAAATGACATCACCAAGCTAGTAATTGTTCTCACCATGGTGAACCGCTGACATCACGCAATGTCCTTTTGGATGAAATGTCAGGAACTCAAAATAATCCCTAAATTTAGAAAGTCCTCAGTTCAATATTTTCATTTCTTGTCAGGGTAACATTCATCTGTCTCAATACTTTTGCCCATATTGTGTATTGTGATGCGTGAGCACACAAACACTTTCACGCCTTGTGAATTGCTCTTGTGTTTTGTGGTGCACATTGTTACTCTGCATCCTTCGAGTAAGACAGTAAAGCTCAGCCGCAATGAGACACGCTTTAGAAGTAGCTCCCATCTTCTTTTACCCTGATGGCGTCTATAAAGTTCAACCTTGATGGAGACAGGACGCAACGGTGGAATCAGACTGGCGGGTAAAAGTGCATCAGTGTACTTGGGGTGGGGGTGGAAAAGGAGACTAAAGACGATATAGATAGTTTGGGTTGTAAAAGAGCCTCTGGCATTCTGGATCACAATGTGGGGAGAAAATTAACCCTAAATCCTGGGGAGAATTGAAAGAGCCTGAAGGACAAAGGGGGAATCGAGGGACTGAGCAGGAATAGACCCACGCGTAGTGTGAAATGAGCCAGATGAAACATTAATCTAAAACGATGTTCCATTTTATGTCCTTGAACTCATGTGAAAATACGTTTTAATTATGTTACCAAATTCAAACTGATGTGCAACTTTGGGTGTTTAGTGTTATTTCATGTCATTTAAATACCAACATGGTGATTATACTGCTTGCTATACATGCAATGCACCTGCTAATATAGAAAAGCCTTCGGTTTTCTGCTTGAAAATGGAATAAAACATGTCAGGAAAAGCCTACAAGACTAGCCGAACTTCATTGTTAAAGGCTACATTAATGGAAGACAACAAGTTTTAAAATATTTCATCTAGTTTTCATTTTTGTGTCCCACAAAAAGCTGGAATTTAAGCAGGCATGTGTGGACTTTAATTTTTTTTAAAGCCACTGTAAGTGCATTTTGACACTTAACATAAACAGATCTGACACTCTAGAACTATAAATAAATAACATCTTATTTAAACATGAGCATGTTATATATCTACATCTAAAAAAAATAAATGCTTAAAATAAGTGATAGAACTGGCTTATCTTGTTTTGTCCTGTTGCTGAGGTGACTAAACATAGCCGGTGTTTACTGGGAAACTTTTATGTTAGAGGGGATACTGTTGTCCAGCAACGTAATGACTTGGAATTTTCCCACAGTGAAAGAATTAAACTTGGTAAAGGCCAAGTGATACTTAATGTACAAAAAGTATTTTATTGGTGTTTTATTGCTTGGTGCTTTGGAGAAATGCAATGATGTGACTTAATGTACAATGGTTTATTTCAGTCTGTCTGAAGGACTCTACTACTAATACATAGGTACCAATTCAAGTATTATATTAGTATTATACACACTAAGTTGAGCACAAAATATTAATATGGAAAGGCATATAAGGCATTGCTGTCTTTTTTAATGAATTGTCAGCAATGCAGCAGTTGGAAAGGAGTTTGTATTTTAACTTTAGAGGGCAATGCTTCATGGATGCTACAGATGTGACTCCCGAATTGAAATATGCAAATCTAGAATTATATTACACATAGTAAATCTAGAATTTTGGAGCTATAATTACAGTGGGAAGTGGAGATCATCTAGCCAATTGTGTGCCCTCGTCTTGGGTAATGCATACGTATAATTCACCACTATGAGGCCATTGCCAAGTTGATGATTTGAGCTTCCAGCATATACGAACATGATATTGTGCCCCTTAAAGTGGCCAGAAGTCTCGAGATATACTTATGCTTTATTCATTCGCTCCCCTCACAAAATAACAGCATGTGTTGCTTTTTGTCCTGCAGCCAGATGATCAGATGAGCCTTTTTGCCGTCATGCTCTATGACTTCCAGGACAGGAAGTTCTTCCCGAAGGATCACAAGATTGAGGATTCCATACAGGAAGTCAGAGACGTGGAGAGCTATCTCATCAGGTAGGGGAAGAAGATTGAGTTGAAGTGCAACGCATCTGACTTTAGGCGAGCGGAAAAGGTCACAAACCATTTGCAGGGCGCGTACAGCCAAACAAGCATCGACCATCACATTCACACCAATTTAGAATGAGGCAGATTATCTACTTCCATTCAAGTTGTTAATTTACTAACCACTTTGGCATTCACTCTTTGAAGCATTCACTACAGCTTCTTGATACTCTATCAAACAAGAGTAGTGTAGACACAAATCAGTAAGTCATGAGTCAGATTACAACAAAAATGTAAACAAAACCTTTGTTTGTATCACTTCAACATTTGTTTCATGTTTCATGTTACAATAATACGTAAACACATGGACTGCACTTCTTAGGCACTGAATTTATCTGGACACAAAATAAATCAACTATATGCAAATAAAAAATAAAGGCTTCCAACGAACACTAATGAGGCAGATTTGTTCTTTTCCAGAATTACAATTTGAAAACTACATTCTGCTAAATTCCAATGTCGATTTGTCAATTTTCAAGATGAACAATAGTGAGGACAAAAAAAATCACTCTTGAACTGTATACTGTATGTTGTTTTCAGGTGTAAAACAAAGCTAGAAGCTTCACTAGCCCGATACCGAATCAAACATGACCTTTCATCTCTTGACTGCATTCTGCCTGAGAGTGTGAAGGTGAAGCAGGAGCGATCCAACAGGCTGCCACTTTATGGATGGGTCAATGCACTGAGGAGCAGGTCAGCCCACATGTGCACACATACACTCATAGGGTACCTTTACACACTCCTGCACACACACTTGATGAGATGAGTACTAGTGCACCATGTAACTCTCCTTTTGTCGCTGCATGCAGACTTTTCAGTTTGGTAGTGCTTCCTTATATTTTATTGCCCGGGAGGCCAGCTGACACCCAATTAAACTGTGTGTGTGTCTGTGTGTGTTTGTGTGTGCATGTGTGCGCCTAGGTAGGTGAGTGTATATGGTTGTGTTACAATATACAAAGGTGTCTTTTGGACAGGGCTGATTCACTCAGGTGTAAATTGTGCCACTGAGGGACATTCAATCAGCAACTACCCTCCACCAGCTCTGAGATTGGAAAGGTCACACCTGGGATGTGTGCCAGTGTCTGTGCCAGTATGTGTGTGTGCGTGTGTGTGTCTGTGTGTGTGAGATTGTTGTGTGTCTCCTAATATTTTGACAGCGCATAAGACAGATATAAAGTCCTTTGAAAAGGCCACACAGCATTTCTATTGTCTTATATATCACTCCAGAATTAGAGGACGATTTAGACACCAACATTTTTGAAAAGTGTATAGTCGCAGTGAACTTATCTCAACTCACCTCTCACAACAAGCAGCAGTTTGGCAGCTTGTAAAGAATTCATCTTAGAAGAAGCTTCAAGTCCTTTAAAATAATAGAGAATTACTCGCAGTGTTTAAAACATGCTAACAAACATTTTAAAACATGCTAACAAATAGTATATACTGATACAGTACAATACATATTTAGTTATAGCACTTTTGCTATAAGTTATTAATATATTATAGCACTAATAGCTGAGGTTTTAAGCAAAGGATGTTTGAACACAAATGCTGGAGCAACACATGTAGATAGATATAACAATACTCATATATTCTTTATACAGTTTGAAAAATGACTAATATTGCTACTGCACATTACTGCTACTCAGTGCAACCGTTCACAAATTTTGTTGTGGTTGGTTTTTTTGTTTGTTTGTGTGTGTGTGTGTGGGGGGTTCCTACAATTGCTGAATGTGTATTCTGTCTTCCGCCACCGTCTACAATTTGCTTTCAGTCTGGATGAGGTCCAGAGTGTGCTGATGAGAGCAGGGCTCTCCCAAATGAATTCAGTCAGGCAGTTGGAAGGGCAGACCTTCTGCCAGGATCCTGACTGTGAGGATTTGCTGGTATTCCCCGCTCAAACGAAAGCAAGGCTGGATTCCACCACACTGCTTCATAACCGCAAACTCATCATTCAGGTTTAATGGAAGCACACACACACACGCACGAGCGCACACACACACACACACACACACACACACACACACACACACACACACACACACACACACACACACACACACACACACACACAAGAGTGGCATCGCTGTCTTCTGATATTTATAGCTTATGTCTCAAACTGATTACAAAGCGGCATGCAATCCCTCATGCCAACCAAGATGAGTTTGCCCGGAAACTACTGTAATATTTCACATCACTTCCTCACATCATATCATGCTTCTATTTGAGCCATAACAAATCTCCTGTCACATGTGTGTGTTTCACAACAATACTACAGTTGCTTCAGTTCCAACATTTATCAATTTCTCTACTGAAGAAAAAAAAGAATCATAGCTCCTTGTTGATTGTCCTGTGATGATTTGGTCCTCCAATTTTGGAATGACCCTCTGCGAATGCCCGACTCTCTTTCTCGGTTTGAATTTCACTGCAATGCAGTTTTCCTGTTTGTTTTACCTTTGTCCTCTGTTTGTTGCAGGATAAATCTTGCAGCCTAGCCTCGACCATGGCAGTCTCCCTGCTACCACACGATGGGGACATCCTCATCGTGGGCAGATTCTCTGGCCTCACTATCTCCCACATGGCCTCACTCATTAAGGAGAAACATAAAGTCAATGGAGACAAGTCCAGAGTCCTTGCTTGTGTCAGTGGTCTTACGGACGCTCAGAAGGAAACGATGCAGCAAGTCATCGTCCACATGAACTGCAAGAGTAAGCACGACCATGGATCTCTTGCTCGTCGTTAGAGCTACGTCTTCATTTTTGATGAAATTATTCTTACCAAAAGCATTTTGACTTCTTTATTATCTCGCTGGTGTCATTATTGTGTTATTAAGTCCATTAAGACCATTCTTGGACTTTGATGATGAAGGTTACATTCAAAATAGGCTATCATTGAATTAGGGACTTTGATGTCTTTTACATTAGGGAGGTTATGAGCACAGTTTTAGGTTTATTCCTGGAGTATCATTGTTCAACAAAAATGAGATTTCATCATAAATCACAGCAATTAAGTCTAATGAAATGAAGTTGGAAAAAGAAAGTCCAAAACACTGTTCTCTGTAGATATTGCACATTGGCAGGAACATACTGTATATCTAAAAATATTATATTATTGTGTTGAATGCAATTTGCTACTGCCATACACTAAAATATGATTGAAACTCTTAGTTTGAGCTTTCAATGGCCTGAAAAGGCAAAGGCTTTGATTTAAGACCCGAAAAAGCTGCTAAATTGTGTGTTCACTCTACTATTGCTGGGTGTGTTGGTTGTTTGGTTGGTTGGTTGTTGAAATTGGTCAAGACCTCTGTATTTTTTGTGTTTGAGAGACTTCTGTTGTTTCCACCATATAAAATGTGGGAGTGCACCACAAACTCAAAATTAAATTTCAAGTGACAGAATTGGAAGTGTTAGAGGACAAGGCAAACTAATCCTGACAATTCCATATTTATGACCCCTTTTGATACAAACTTAGCTTTCATAGTCAATGAATGTGTGTGCTTCAGATGAACTGTCTGAAGGGGGTAAAAGTTGCAAATGAGTGCAGTCTGTCTCTCCGGTAATTTAAGAAAAGCAGCACCCACGCACATGGAAGCCATCTTTTTATGTCATTTAAATCAGCTCAATTGCATGGCAATCGGATGTATCTGCCTATCCTAGCGTATCACTGTATTTGAAACTTGGCATGACTCCTTCATGTGACTGGCTCCAAAATTGTGATACTATATTAGCCATTTGGCAGACTCAATGCGTGTGTGTGAGCGGTTCTTAGATCAGCTTTCACACAACTCCAAAACCTTTTGTAAATAAGACCCTATGTCCAAACTCTATCTCTGTATGTTGTTTAGATGTGAAGCTGATAAACGAGGGGTTCCAGTCACTCACCAGTGGTGACAAGCGTCTTGCAAAAGTGCGTCTTATCCTGTTGACTCCCAACTGCTCCTTGTCTGCAGTCAGCAATCCACTTGAATTTATACTGCAAGAGAACAGAGGTACTTTTCGAGTGTGTGGGTTTTTTGTTTCTAAACCAGATCATATTGAACTGAACAAGTAATTTGGTGTTTCTTATATTCAGACACTGTCTTGCTGCAGGACTTGTCCCAGGGTTGTGTGGCCCAGAGCAGGCTGGAAGCTCTGATAGCACAGCAGAGGGAAGATATTGATCACGCATTAAAGTGTGAGTGTCGTAAACCTCTTGTTATCATGCTGAGACACACACACTGACACAAAAGCACCACATGCATGAGCTCTGTGTGGAGCCTGGCTCACCTCTCTGACTGAGTGCCTAATTATCTAATCTTATACTAATAGAACACGCATATGCTGTCCCTGGGAGATTGTCTGTCCTTAATTGGATATGCTAATGTTGGTCAGCATACATGTTTCAAATACACTTGACATTGCACAATCCAAGAGCCGACACAAGAGCTGCATCAAAAAATTTTGCTAGTGTGATGCTGTGCGGGAGGTATTTATTTAACATGTTTGTTATTCTGGTTGTTGGGTATTAGTATTATCTCAGAAAGTTCATTCAGCTTGCAAAAAGTGAGTTAAAAGAAACTTTTTAGGGCACGATTTCATTGTATTTTACTGTGATTCTGTAGCCTGGCAAGCCAGATCCAACGCTGTACCGCCGCGGTGCGACTCCACTCAAAATGAACCGACAAATAAAAATTTGTTTACTTGCTGCGATGTATCGTTTGTGCGCAATGTCACAAAGTGGCGAGCGAGAGACACTATATTGTTTTTTAATTCAACATTAAACTCAGTTTTAAATACCTAGAAACATATAGTCATTAAAACCCCAGCAGCCGATGGTGGAAACATTTATTTCAACAATCAGCATTTGTTTTTCTTCGACACCACATCTGCTCTTCGCTGATTGGTTGAAATCATATTAAGAGGTACAAGATGAGGCCAGAAAGGGCAGAGTTTCTTTCAACGCATAACAAATATGACAGTATTTGATTTTTTTTAAAATTTAGAACTCTTCTTTTAAAATAATGCAAACACACCCATCATACGTTCATTGCTGTGAATGTGTTCTACCTTGCATCCCCTAATGGACTAATGTGCAAAAATAATGTATGCTGTTTTTGTATTTTTATAGTTCCCAAAGTTTTAGCGGTTGTTTACGCAACTTGTTCCTCATACCCTCAGGAGAATGAGGAGGTTGTGACCAGAGCTATCGAGCAGGCCAATGTGATGGCGCAGCAGGAATGGCGGCTCGGAAAAAATGAGTTGAGGTTAGTCTCAGTTCGTGAGCAGACTCTGTGCATTTGTTGTCGTCTCTCTCTCCTTCAGAGTGCGTTTGTTCTGCTGTCAGTATTGCCTCCCTCCAGGTAGACTTCTGTCGAAATCTTAGAACACCTCCAGTATAAACTGAAAGGTGCAACTTCATGCTTTTAAAATGCTGTGAAAAGGGTAGAATACAGATCTCCAGTCAGACTATTATTTTTTTAGAATATGATTACATGTATATAGAGTATATATTTTGAATTGCATTCACAGAATATAAAATAACAGAAATGATCTTTCTAGTAGACTGACTGTGATTAAGGGCTTAGCACTCTTTTAGCGAGAAATGCCAAAGGCTGCATTGAATAAAACAAAACATTTCTTTTGACGATTGATTCAACTCACTTCCTTCAAACAAACATTACTGCAGAAAAGAACAGATTCTTATGCTAGACAGTACTTTCAACCGAATGCATCTTCGTGTCATGTGCTTTGAATACAAAGCCATCAGAGCATTTATTTTTACATACTATAGCCTTGATCCATTTTCACGTTCATGTAGCTACTAGTTCATAGGACGCACTTGGTCCTTACTGGTACGGGTCTTTCTTTCTTTCTTTCTTTCTTTCTTTCTTTCTTTCTTTCTTTCTTTCTTTCTTTCTTTCTTTCTTTCTTTCTTTCTTTCTTTCTTTCTTTCTTTCTTTCTTTCTTTCTTTCTTTCTTTTTTGTAGCATAGTGCTGTGTTACTTTACTGCAGTATAAAACTCATATTTTTAACTTTTACTTCTCTTGTCTTTGTGTTTACTTCAAAGCCAAGCCCTGAATTTTTCTCCAGACCATGCAGGAGGTCGTGAAAGGAAAAAAGAAAGCAACTGTTTCTTCAGAGTGAAGCCCTCTGAGCTGAGTAATGGCTGCTTCCTGGCTATTCTCATCAGAGATGTAAAAATAAAGGTGAAGGTCTTTTAGAATACAATAGAATGCCTTTGGTTACTAAATGATGAGATTGAACTCATCTTGTTCTCATGTGCAAACATATATGTATCATATAACATATATACACATAAAATATGTTGAAATAAGAATATTTACAACAGAATGTTTTACAGATCACGTGGAAGAAAAATGTGTTCTGCTTTTCACCCTTGTATAAGAACTGTGCACCATAACTTTGCTCAATACGAACGTCCTTTGTCATAACGACTACACTGAAGCAAAACACAATAGATGGACTCACAAAACTAGTAGCGATGTTGCATTGGCTGTAACCCTGGAAGCAATAAATATTTGCACACAAATGGTGCAGCAACACATTTATGCCCTTCTCAGACGACACGACTTTTTTATCATTCGAGACGGTCGCGCTGTCAGACTACAAGATAAATACAATCGTATGTTTTGACCAGGAAATATGTTACACTACACGTCAGTCACCAACCAGACCCCGTCAGATTGTTGCATGCTTCCTGTAAAGGTGGATGATTACTGCTGAGAAGTGATGGAAAGAAATGAATCCAAGGCATTGTCCCGGTGGCTCTATATAGCACAGTCACGTATGTGGGGATAGGAGGAGCCAATGAGAAAAGTGGGAGTTAGTGAAGTTGAAGGATGTCTTTGAGTTGATAGCTGAGACATTAATGCGAGATGTTTTTTAAAGCTTGCTGTGATTCATTTTGAGTTTCTGAAAAGAAGATAAAGCTTTAGTTTGATCAACAAAGGTATCTGGGAGTTTGCCTCATAAAATCGCTCGCAAACATCTTGTTTAAGACCAAATTGATTTCTGCGTATATACATATATTTTATGATGAACTGACTCAAACTGTGCATTGGGCAGCCGTTGAAGTCTTTTTGTTATGATGCTTATATTTGAGCAAATCTCAACAGCTCAGGCTGTCGATTGTGCTCACGTGGGACCTCATTCCGTTGTATGCTATCCTTTAATGAAAATTAGGGGTAGGGATAGGAATTAAGAGTCAGGGTTAGGGTTTTGAAGTAGGATTTTAAAACTAACATTTGGGTTTTGTAGTAGGGTTTAAAACTAGGGTTAAAGTTTTCAAACAATGGTTAGGGTTTTAAAGTAGGTTTTCAAATTAAAATGAGGGTTTCAACTAAGGTTAAGGTCAGGGCTAGTGGTTAAGGTTAGAAGGGGTTGGGTGTAGGGGCTAGGGATGAGGTCGGGGTTGTGGTTAGGGTTTGGTGTTAGGGGTTTAGGGTTGGGGTTGTGGGGTTGGTTAGGTTTAGGGTGTGGCAGTAGTTAGTGAAAGTGCAACATCAAGCCTCATCTCATGTAGTATTCTCCTCTTCCTATTCTGCAACATTACACACGTTCATGACTTATTCCTTCTAATTAACAAATGCACTTCAGATTCAAGTACCTCCATCCTCTGCAAGCTGCTTTACCCCCCACTGGGTGTGATGGCGCTCTGTTGCACTGGAGCACAATCTCCTTGTGGACCGTCTATCATTTTTTATCCTTCCATAGATAGGAATGAAAAGATAATCAAACCCTTGTAGTGGTGCCTGAAACAGAGACCCCACAACCACACACACACACACACACACACACACACACACACACACACACACACACACACACACACACACACACACACACACACACACACACACACACACACACACACACACACACACACACACACACACACACACGCACGCACGCACACACGCACACACGCACACACGCACCTGCAATAAACTCAGCTAATCAAAAGTTATTGTGGCCCTCTGAAAAGTGCCATAAAAATAGCAATTATCTAAGTGTTTGACTGCTGTCTGGCTTACATGGGCTGTCATGGATGCGACCATTTAAGTTCTTTATGGGCCTTCCAAACAGTCAGGAACAATAAAGACAAGGGAGATTTTCTAGGGAATGTGGAGCAAATCTTGACCTAAAGGTCTCTTGTCTTGGTTACAATATGCTAATTTTACTTTTTTTCTAGTACTTGTTTTCTTCATAATTTAAGAGTGTAACATTTTACATTTGGGGTGAGTGAGTTCAGGCTGTGTTGGAGAAAGTGAGCGATTTACCGAGGTTGGTGGGTGGAGATGGAGGGGGAAGAAAAAATTTATGGGGGTGAGGA
Organism: Syngnathus floridae; assembly: GCF_059516105.1. Lineage (NCBI taxonomy): Eukaryota > Metazoa > Chordata > Actinopteri > Syngnathiformes > Syngnathidae > Syngnathus > Syngnathus floridae. Next base: position 18,589,493 of record NC_142413.1, on the reverse strand, counting down.
GGAAGAAGAAAGTAAGACAAGGGAGAGTATCTGTTGAATAATTCAATGTCCCCTGTCTGAATGAGTTAGCATCAATGAAGTTCACGGCACCAAACACGGGAGAACCTCTAGACCTGCTTTACCTGTGGGCCCTTGGCTACATACTCACATAAACGCATGCAAATACAGTATTGCATGCACATGCACAGTACAGGCAAACATACATGTTTACCCAGCAATTTCAATATCTTGCACAAACTGTTACATGCTTGCATGTCAGCTCAAGCACTTAAAAACAAAAAGCGGCAAGTCTCTGCGGTGCATGTCGTGAATTATTCAAGTGTTGAGGGAAGCAGTGTGAGCTGCTGATGAGACTGCAGGTGACCAGCAGCAAGGACACGGCTTCACCTCCCACGGCTGTCACTTTGCAGAAGGGCTCCTTTGATAATGTATATTTAGTGCGACAATTACATATTGTGGTTGCCGGCATGGATCTGATAATTCTTCTTGTTGTATTACACTAAATGCTAATTGAAATGGTTTCAAGATAACATCAAACAAAACTGCACTCTCGCCTCAAAGGACACATTAGATGCAAAGGGTTACACTCTCAAAAGTAATAGTCACTACGAGAGAGGTATTCATTTAACAATGTTAATTATTTAGAATATGTTATGGCGGCTGCCAACTATAATTGTAACAACAAACTTCTAGAATGTTTGACATCTTAGACTTGGCATTGGTTTTTTAAAATTCTTTTGCCCATAGCTCGCTAATTGACATTGAAGAAGGGTTGCAAAATTGCAGCCTGGCAATAGTTTTTTTGTACCCAATCAAAATTCAATGGCAGTTTGAGAAGCCACACTGCTCTAATCCCTACAAGTATTATTATTATTATTATAAGTTAGGCTATCCATGGCAAGTTTCTCAAAACAAACCACACATTTGCAATAACCATTTTTCTATCTGAATTATATTGTGTGTGTGTGCGTGTGCTTCTATCCATCCAGTAGCTGTCCAGTGTGATCCAACTTAGTCATTTCATGTCTTGTTTACTACAGCTCTTGGATAGGTTATGAGGTTGCTCCCAATGAATCATTCTTTTATAAGGCTATTGTTTGTAGCAAGATGCAAAAAAATGGAAAAATAACCACTATTTCTGGTTTATACCCAAAAAGTATCATTTTCTTACTGTTTTTCTTTTAATAGTCTTCTCAGCCCGAGCGTGTGGCAAAAGAGGGATCACAGGCTGTGCAGGCCAAGGTGTCTGCCAATCGCAAATCTGATCGTGTCAAGTCCAACCAGCCAACCAGAAAGAAGCAACGTGGACAAGCTATCAGACCAACCAAAGTGACCTTTGCTAAAAAAACAGAGCACCAAGTTTCTGAAAAAAAGCGACACTTACCACGGGGTAAGATATATATAAATAAAATTAAAAAAAAAAAAAAAAAAAAAAATATATATATATATATATATATATATATATATATATATATGTATATATATATATATATATATATATATATATATATATATATATATATATATATATATATATATATATATATATATATATATATATATATGTATATATATATATTTTTTTTTATTTAAGGAATGAAGCAGTGGGGAATAATCGAACTCTACAATGTTCAGCATTTGGATTTCTAGTAGTCCACCTAGTTCTTCTTAATTCCTTCTCATTCTTTAAAACAATACTGTTTTTCTTTTATAAGAAGGGAAATAAAAGTCAGCAGCAAAATAGTTACAAAAGTGTGCATACCCTCTTATAAATGGCTGATGTGTCTGTGTGCAGAATAACCTAATCACATTAAAACTTGTGTTACGTATATGGGAATCACCACACACCTGCCAACATTTCAAATCCAAACCCCCAATCAATTTCAGCATTGATTTTACTAACATTTTTACGCATTGACATTTTTAAGAATATCACCAACTCCTCAAAATTCAACCTTAGTTTTATCAGAACATCTTGCCCTATGCATTTCCAAGTTTTTTGCAGATTTTTTAAAAACAAGGTTCAATGTTTTTACCATAATTCCAAAAGTTATGTTTGATGCAACACATTGCTGGTAATTGCCAAAATAACACTATAACTAGAGTGAATCATGGTAGTGGTAAGGCTTTGGAAGAAGGAGCTGTGAACAGTCAGTGTAAAACTTAAGGTTTCTGTTAGAGAGGGAACAAAATGTCAGGAAAAGCCTACTAGAACATCTGAACTTTATTCAAATGGAGTTAACTAGGGGCACCTTAAATGGTGGTAAGTTTGTGTTGGCTCCAATTTAACCAGTTGGACTTCTACTTATCTAAATGCTTTTCTGACAAAAAAAACCATAATTTTCACAAGATTCACCAATATGTTTTCTTTTGGTTTTCCAGGAACTCCACCCAAACCGCGCTTAGAGACATCACAGAACTCCATTTTGGACTCTCACTGCACCTTGGAAAACTCCAACTCAGGCACCCCCAATCCAAAAAGGAATCCCAAAATCCACATCATTACCCCAGATTTCAACACTGTGACTTCCACATCCAAACCGCGTCCGGTGCCTCCTCTTATCACCCCGACGAAATTTGCAGCCCGTCTCCAGAAGGTCCAGCAATTGGTGTTGAAACCCGCTGTTATTGTCCTGCCTCCTCAGCATCTTCCCCAGTCACCTCTTCCTCAACTCCCCATGTGGAGGACCCCGGCACCGACATTACCCTCCTCTCGAGCCTTGGGAAGTTTTCCCAAAGACACGCTGCTCAAACATAAGATGCGGTTTTATGTGTAATATTATAGTTTTCTTCTGAACGGTCAAACTCCAATGGTGACGCTTATGGCACAATTTCTACAACTATTAATATCTATTGCAAAACCACTCACAAAGTTTGGAAAACTCTAAGCACAAACACTGCTTAGCACTGACTTTGCAATTTCGTAACACACACTTTGAGTGGCCAAAACTCTTTTTGCAGATGACTCACTACTTGGACTCAATTTTCAAATGACAACACATTCCTTGCAAAGCAAGACACATGTTGCTGCTGGTGCTATACTTTTTTTTTTTTTTTTTTTACGCTATTCTGCAACTGGCTGGCCACACTTTCACAGGAGAAAACTTTTAGATAATTAGTTCACTTTGCAATCAGCCTATGCAGTAGAAATTTCACCCCTCACAATCCGCAGTAATACTATTCTCTCATCAGACACCTTCAAGTTCCTGGGAACCACAATCTCTCGGGACCTGAAATGGACCGGCCACATAGACTCTGTCCGGAAGAAGGCCCAGCAGAGGCTGTACTTCCTGAGACAGCTCAAGAAGTTCAACCTGCCGCGGGAGCTGCTGAAGACCTTCTACACTGCCATCATCCAGTCTGTTCTCTGCACCTCCATCACTGTCTGGTTTGGATCGGCCTCCAAACAAGACAAGCACAGACTGCAACGGACAATAAGGACTGCAGAAAAGATAATTGGAATCAACCTCCCATCTATCCAAGACTTGTACCTGTCCAGGACCAGGAAACGTGCAAGTAACATCTCAACAGACCCTTCGCACCCAGGTTGCAGCCTGTTTGAACTACTCCCCTCCGGACGCCGTTATAGAGCTCTGTACACTAAAACCAGCAGACAAAGAGACAGCTTCTTCCCCCAGGCTGTCGCTCTGATGAACTCACATCACTCTTAGAGTCTCAGAGTCATTACTGTGCAATAACATCCCGCTTTCCACACCTTTTTTGTCTACACTGTTTGTACTGTGTGTCCTCTCTGCATCCATTGCAGCCTGGTCATCCTAGAAGAGGGACCCTCCCATCTGTGGTCTCTTCTCAAGGTTTCTCATTTCCCCTTGCTGGAGTTTTGAGTTTTTCCTTGCCCTCTTGGGAGTTTAAGATCAGGGGATGTTTGAGAATATCTTTCATTTTTCACATGTCCTGAGTGTTGTTGTTAGTCACCTAAATGTTGAACAGAGGCTGTGATTTACCGAAGTCAAATTCCTTGTTTGGCACGCTCAAACACGGCGAATAAAAAACTCTTGAATCTTGAATCTTGAAGACACAGGTAAGATGGGGTACAAAGGAGGCAAGGTAGAGTTTGATTTATCTGTGGTTTATTATTTTAGTTTATTTTATCTAGATGGGTTGGTCTAGCTTGCATTCACGTGTAGCTGCACAGATGAATTGTGTTAACTATAGTTCATATTATATTATATGTAATATTCTATATTCACTCATATTTCTTTCTGCTTGAACTAAACTTGCAATCCAATTGATACCATAGTTGTCCAACAAGTCGCATAACATATCTCAGTTAACACAAATTAAACTATAGCGGGTTCGTGAAAATGGAATGAAACTTCCCAATAGTGGGGATTTTGTCTGATTTTGTAATTCTTCAAATATGGCTTCACCATGTCATTTTTGAGGATGATTTAAAACTTACCCATTATGCAAACAAACATCTTTGAAGAGTTAAAATGTAAAAATGAAAAAATATTGCTACGATAGTAGCAGGACAGCAACTTTGTACTACTACAACTAACCCATTATGCAAACAAACATCTTTGAAGAGTTAAAATGTAAAAATGAATAAATATTGGTACTAACGAAAAGAACAGAAACTTTGTACTGGACAGCAGCTTTGTACTCCACCTTTTGAGCTCAGTTCAGTGACAATCAAATGATAATTTCCAATACTCTATATCCTATTTAACAGAATTCTGCACTGGTGAAGTTGTACAATTTAAGTGAATTGTGCAAGATTTTTGAGCTCAGTTCAATCAAATGATTTTCTCCAATATTTCCAGGATTTTGTTTTCTATTATGTCAACTGAGTTTGTATGAATTACCCTAGTTAATTCCCATTCATATTTTTATGGCATGAATGTACTTATTTTTGTGTGTGTTTGCACCCATTGGCTGGGTCATGCCAGTGTTCGACGTCAAAGCAACTATAATGCACATGTATACAAGAGTCTGCAGTTCATTCCTTTCTTTTGCCAATGTATTTTTATTTTCACAACAGAAAACATTTACACTGTCAATGATGACTAAACCTGAAATGAAATACAGCGTTATTCCTCTCCCGTGGTTGTTGATTTTGTGTAAGTTTGGACTGCATTCGCAGTTTGTGAGTCGAGTGCAGGTGCCTGCGCGCTGGTCTTTTAAAAGCAGTGAGTGAGCTCACACATTTTGCTGTCAGTATGGAAAACCGTTTGAGCATTTCTTCGATGTCCTTGTTATCCAGCTCAAGGTCCATGTAGTAGGATGTTCTTTATTAATGCTAGATGTTAACTATTAGAATTGAATGAATCACTACTGGTACCAGTACCACACAGATGCCAAGTGTGCAATCTCTGACATCTGAGTGTTGTAAGTACTATTAGTGACATTTTAAAATTCTAGCTACTTATACTACTAGGGATTTAATTAGCTAATCACACTCGTAGATCAACTATGTTACTCGTGAGGCAACATCCTACACTTGTTCACATCCGTGTGCTACTAAAGTAACAGAATTTCCAGAAGTGGCAAACTAGCACTACTAGTGACGTCACAAAATTGCACGAGTTAGTGTCTGGTGCTTCATTAGTAGCACACAAATGTCAGGTAGTACACGGTTTTGCCTTTCTAGTAACACGTATCAAGAAACTTAAGATGAACATAAAATATGTGCTCAAACAGCTCTAAACTAGTTAGACATTTCAGCACAAAAGTAGAACAACTAGGGTATAGTAGGAGAACAACTGTTTGCCCACCACATATTTTTGCGCAATAGTATGACAAATTTGACAAACTAGTGGGACAGCTACAGTCAAACCTGAAATCATTCATACCCCCAGTACATGACTTGATTGTTGGCCTATCATTGTTGCAAATAGACTAGATAGAGGTACTTGACTAAGGTACTTAGGGGTTGACTGTACGTATACTTCTAAGATAAAACTACAAGTAGACATTTTGGTGCTACTAGTCGTGTCCAGGATGCTACTAGTGTGTTACACATGCCTGCTAATTGGGTCTCGTAAAGATACTACAGTAGCGCTGCACAGTAGCTTATGAGTAAGGCTTAAATGCATACCACTGGTCCAAAAGTGGCAGCAATAATGGAGAAAACATTATTCGGAAGAAAAAGTCATTCAACTTGGTGCTGAATTGTATTACTAGTGAAGACAAAGAGCATTCTGGTACATGGATATTCAGCTATTGGGTACTTGTTCAAACGACTTTGCATAGCTATGTGTATTAACGTGCATGTGTTTTTTATTAGAGAAGGGAGGTAATGGACATAGAAAGCAAGGGTATTTTACATCCGACCAAATACAGTGGTGCCTAGATAGGAGCTGTTATTTGGATGATTTTTTTGGGGGGGTGGCGGGGAGGTGCTTGACTGTTTGCCTAGTCCTGTTGCAAATAGACTCGAGAGAGTTACTCCACGTAATTATTCATACCTCTTCAGGCTTGACTGTATGCGGTGGTGATATTACGCTTTTAGCAATGGATATATGAACACAAATAGCGCAGTAACACATGCAGTTAGACAATATGCAAATACTCACAGGCATGTATTCTTTATCCTCTGCGAAAATGAAAACAAATTATTACGACATTCGTGTTGCACTTATAATAGTGAAACAATTCATTTGTGCACGACTGGATGTATTATACAGCCCCCGGTGGCCTATTTGTACACTCCACAATGTTTGAAAAATGATGTATAAGCTTTTTATGTTCTGTTTTTGTTTTAATTTAATTATACACTTTTGAAGATTTCAATACAACTGAGTCTTAATTCCCCCTTTTTGAATTAAAATATTTTTTTTCTTGCTGTGTGGAGAATGATGATTTGAATAACACGTGTTGTTACAGTTAAACTCGTATCTCAAGGCACCACTGTCAATGAAAAGATCTGCCCTCTCTTGAACTCAGGTATAAATATTTTGTGTGTATGAATAAAGATTCCTGAGGACATAGCAACATTTCGACTGCTAGCAATGTGACATTCTTTATTTTCAACTCAATATATGGAGATTATTTTCAGAGTAATTCCTATAAAACAACATTAAAAATGGGGCGTGGCTGGGAGCCATAGTAAGGAGTTTATTTTTTTTGTGCCTTTGTTCATCCATTTACAGTCACGTGGAGGTGACTTGTGCTGACAGCATCTACTTGATGTGTTTCCACCACTGGTGAATACTCGCATAATAATCGCATCAACATAAAACCATCAAGGTAACATGCATAATCAAAAACTCGCGTCTCTCATCACTTCCTCTTTTGTACCTGAAATTATACTACTCACCCCTACCTTTCCCATTGTAATTACTTATTCATTACACTCACTTCACACAATCATTGGAAGATTCCTGACCCTATTTCAGCTATCCCTCCCTCATATAATCCTTGGAGTCATTTAAATGGCATTTAGTGGGCAGCTGCAATTGCAGGAAGGTTATCTGGTGACAGACACCAAGAGGCGTAGGTGGCTCCGCCTTTCACTCAAATGCTGATTGAGTGTGAATATAAAATGATTCCATGAATCAGTTCTGAGCGGCATCGTGACAAGAGCACCCCCCCCCCCCCCCCCCTCAAAAGCCAAATAAGTGAGCAAGTCAAAGTTGAACCACCTGTTCCTTTTCAATTAAAAACACCTTTCATCATCTGGCACACTTGACCATCGTTTTCTCATTGTTTTCTCTCTTTTTTTTGGTGTTGACCAGTGTGGTGTTCGCTAACATATATGTACATCACTGGTTACCATGGCTGTGAAGGTGTGCATTGTTTGGTTGTGGGGAGGTGCTGTGCTCACTGGTGAGGGTCATTGCTGAGGGAGTTCTGATGGCGGTTTCTTGGCTTTTAGAGTGTCTATGAGAGACTGGACACTGCGCTTCACGCTGGTGCTTACTCGGCGGCTCACAGAGTCGGCGGCGGGTGAGGACGAGCAGCCGGCCCGCTGCGAGGGCGGCCGCGCCACCAGACACTTCTGGTACCGCAACTGAAAGAAAAGAAGATACTGTATGTAAAGAAGAGCAATAAAATTGTACAAAAAGCACAATGGGCATGTTTAAATATTAATAATAAATATGGATTTTAAAGTATAAAAAGTCTTTATGAGAATTTGTCAGTGATTTATGGAATAAAGAGTCACCCTTATCTATTTATAGTATGAAAAAAAATCAAATAATTTGTAAAGGTTTCCTTATTCATAAATGGTGGTAATAAATCACACTATCCAGGAAAATAAAATATATAACTAAATTTCAAAAATTGTTGACCTGAATTGGTTAAGTGAATTCACAATTATATTGTTAGTTCAACAAAAAAAAAAAGAGTTGACCAAATATTAACAGATTTCAATGAAGAAGCAATTCAGAAGATAAATGAATGAATACGTATGCATACACAATACTGTCTATGTTTCTGCTTTGTATAAATTTTTTGGTTCTTTAAATTGGTTAATGGTTCAAAGACATTAATCTGATTTTTACCACACATGCTGCCTGCACTGCTTCAGACACACATCCAGCATTGGGGTCACACCAGAACACATGGCATTGGAAGTGTTGGTTTCCCGTGTCCATGATGAAGGCAAATGTGTGGACGTCCCGCCCGACACCCATGAAGGATAAGAAACGGACCCGACACTCCACCAATGCCTCTTCTTCCTCCTCCTGAACAAGAAATCATGATGAGAATTCAACTCATCTCTTCTAGATAGCATTGAATCCGGACCTGCCTAACAGTTAACAGAATTACTGCTGAACATAATATTGTATAATCCAAAGCATGCCTTTTCTTTGATAACAGCTAGAGTGGTGTCAGCAATGCTCAGAACGACAGGTGTCCATTCCTCCTTGCCTGTGGAGGACACCAGGCTGTCAATGGCTCCATTTATGATGTCCATACCTGGAGATAGAATACACACAAGGGAGCATGAAGCAGGAGATGACGACAGGAGGAATTTATTGCATACCAGAAGGGGGCTGTTTGATTTTAAGAGCAGGCTCATATGTACCTATGGGTCGATTCACTGACGTCACACCCAGATAGAAGACGTGGAACTTCTGTACCAGCTCAGTCTTTGGCATTGGAAATTCTGAACAGTGGAAAACACACCAAAAAAACCCCACGTTTTTACAAACAACAAATAACTTCTAACAGTGGTCCTGACGATTTAATAATTGGATCAAACTAAAGAAATAAAAAGGCTTGTGGATATTTGCATAATTTTGGGAGCCGCTGGCATGATTAGGGCTGGATGTTTTCTGAGTCGAAGTCCTGCCGGGTTTGCTTGGATGGCGGCTTGCAGGCAGAACAGATTGCGCAAAGATGCCGGTACCGGCATCAGCATCGACATCAGCTCCCAAGGGAGTTCAATTAAGTTCATCCGCTGCCCACAGGATCTCATTTTAGTGAGTTCAATTTTGGAGTTGTGAAAACATATCACAGTACGGGATGTTTCTATTCCATTGCATGCAAAGAGCAAAATAAAAGAAACAGCTTTCCCAGATTTTTTTTTTTTTGCGCCCTTCTTCTGCGCACAGTCACTTGTTTTAAACAGGTTCACGCGTTGCCGTTCATCAAATGAGCTTTGGCCGGTATTTTAAGTGGTGGATTCCAGTAGAAATTCATCATGAGCTCACCTGGGTGATGGCTATGGACGGACTACGGCAAATCTGTCTGGGTTAATGTCTTCTAACTGGATTCACCTCATCAGAGTGCGCTCACACAGACATTTCCTCGTATCATTTCCATTGGCACTTTCAGGAAACCATTATCGTTTTTTCTTTACACTTGAATGCACAGTGAGGGCAAACAGAGGATAGAGATTTTTTTTCCTAATATCAGCAGCAGTCCCACCTAAGCCACCTTTGCCGAGATCTACTGCACAAGAACATTGATGGAGAACCATCCATCAAATTTCTATACCGCTTATTCAGTGCCGGGTCAGAGGGATCTGGGGCCCGTCCCACCTGCTATTGGGCGAAAGACAGCGTGCACTCTGGAATGGTCACCAGTCAATCACAAGGCTCACATAGCAAAAGACAACAGTTCACACTGGTGGTACTCAATTCTGGTGGATGAACCACCATCAAGAATTTGGGATGGAGAACCAGTAGAGCAGTGTTGCCCAACCATTTTTCATCCACGGCACACCCTTTCGTTGGAAAAAATCTCAAGGCACACCACCAACAAAATCTGGTGTTACATCAGTTTCTATATCAAAATTATATTACAACAAAAGACAGTGTGAAAGTGCTATGTAAATAAAGTCCTATTCCTATATGTGTGGAGAGAGTGGAATAATTTAATAAAAATAAATAATTTAATGAATAAATAAGTATTTTTAAAATTGTATTTATTTTTTTAATAAAAGTGACCGTTTTTTAAAAAGATTTTAGACAGTATAAGGAATAAACTACTGAAAGTGATTGGGATTAAAATCCAAAAGAATCAACCTAACTTTGTTTACTGTTCTGGACTACCGCTATAAATATTGTGACAACAAGGTCACGTTTAAAGACGCTCTGCTGTTTTGGCAACAGATGAGTGGTGATCAGAGTCAAGGTGTCACAATTTGACTGTGTATTTTATGTTGGTGAAAATGAACAATCCAGGTTCTCTGGTTGAACTACATGCTGGAATATCCGTCAGTCCACGAATGCACCACGGCGTCAGAGCAGCAAACAGAATATGTGCCGATGCACCACAATCACACCGACACAGCATGCAATCTCAAGATATTAAGAAGAATGCTGTAAGGCAAGACAAGAAACCTAGCATGTGGCCAACAATTGCCTTTTCACATGGGCTTACTACAAAAGGATAAAAGTGTTTGCATGTGTGCTTGGAAGTGTGTTCATATGAGTGTGCACACCTTGTAGGGGCACATCCGAGCCAGTCTGGGAGGAGCTGCCAGCTGCAGCCTTGGCACTTTTCCTTTCAGCCATAATCTAGACAATAGAGATGGATAAAAGAAAAAACGGAATTATAGGTGAGAGGAGCAAAACAAAACACAGGCACAACACACAATGAGAGGGAGGAAAAAAACAGGCAATTAGAGAAGACAATAAAAAGTGAGACAAATGAGACATTTTGTTTGTTTTTGTGTCACTGTGCCTAAAACAGTGTTATTGGTTTAAGTGATTTAAGAAAGCAAGTGGGTATATAGCGATGCCTTGATTGAGGAGATTAATTTATATCATGACCACACAATTGAAAATATTCGTATCTGAAATAAAAAAACAGCACCATGCAGGAATGTACGTAAAAAAACAATATTAACAAATAAACAGAATGTAAAGAACTATACAGTTCACGCAACATGATTTCATGCATTCATTACAATTTTTTTCTCCCACAAATATTACATTAATTCTTGTGAGCATCATCAAATTGTCTATCTATGTGTGTTATCGGACTGTTTGTCCAAATGTCCATCGCTTAAAGGCTTCGAACTACAACATCAATGCAAATCAGCCCATCAATTGCATTCAGGAATGTGCTTTACTTCCGTCTTGCAAAGTTTTGTTGTGTTTTATACAACTTTTTTCTAATAATTTTTCTAGTAAACTAAAAACGGAATGGGCAGTAAATACCTTAAAGAAAGCACTCTTTGAAGAATTATTCACTATCTGCCAGTTTTTTGTGCGGTTGTGATTGTAAAAAAAAAAAATTGCTCACAACTCAAGACAAAAAAAAAATTATTTCTGTACTTCTGTACTATAAGATTTATACTTTAGCTTCCTCATTGCCATTTCAGGGTTTTCATTTTGAATATACAATCACATGACCAGTAAATTCAATTTATTCTGTCCGAAGAAGCTCAGTTATTATTCAGCCTTTGATAATTTTTGGATGCTAATTTCAGCAGAGGAATAATGGCAGTGTCATATTCCATCGCTCAATGAATGTTTGTAGAATTCTGAATTTAACTGTGTGAAAAGATGCAATCTGTTTTCCTCCTTCCACTTGGCTGCCCTTCTGCTGCAGTGCTCGCACTCTTTTAAAGTGCATCAGAGTGTGCTGTTTGCACGCCATCACTGCTCTCACTTTGTATGCATGACACCCTCTATTAATTACAAGTGTCGTTAAAAGTGCGTGTGGTCGGTCTGCATCACATCTAGCTGAGGAACGTGTGAAAATAAACATAAAGGACACACACGGCAGAAAGTAGTGAGATAAAAGTCATACAAAACGTTATGCACAATTTTTTTTTCTTTATACTTGCACTGTTTTCCACAGGATCTTCAAAATCCTGCGCTGATCCCCACACGAGATTACAAACCATAATGGTGGTAGGTAGGTAGGTAAGTAAGTAAGTAAGTAAGTAAGTAAGTAAGTAAGTAAGGAAGGAAGTAAATCCGAAGTTGGCATTGGCAGTGTCTGAATTAATTTATTCACATTAGTCATCTATGATACATAGTACAATAATGATATGTGATGATGGTGTTTTTACACTGTTCTGTGCAATACACCTCAAAGGACCCCCTCCACACACACACACAATTTGGTTAATAAGAGCATTCGTGCAATAAATACTACACTTTCGCGTCATCTTCTTAAACTTCTCTGAAGACAGTCTGCAGCCTAACAACATTCCTATGCCTTCTGAATACTCTAAACAGGGTGACATGCTACGTGCTGATTGAGAAGATCTGTAGTTGCAGAGAATAAGCATCATTGTTGGCCTTAAGACACCACAGTGTGAAAGCTTGGCAGTGTCTGTGAACTGGTAGTGGCACCCACCTTAGAGCAGATTTCGTGAAGACTTGTGGCAATGGCTGCGGCGGGCGTATCACATCGAAACACGTGACACTTGAGCACTCGCGTGTTCTTGTCCCTTGCCACATAGGCAAAGTCCCTGAGGACACATGAACCATGCAAATTATCACATGGCCAAACCATGACATCCTCACTACTGTGAAGTAAAAATGTAAGCTAACCATTCGTAGGACACTTATAAGGTGTGAGGGTAATAAAGTAAGTAAATTGATTACTTTGATATGAGTGGTTCTCAAATTTTTTACACCAAGTGTCAAATCAACAAATACTCTGCAAGTACCACAACATTAAAATACAGTAATGCAGTAGGCCCAAGTGTTCATCAAAAATGAGGCTGGAGTTTAACACCACAAACGTATTGACTATCATAAGCCTCGAGAACTATTATGCAGTTTGAACACTGTGCTTTAATATGGGGTTATGAAAAAAAATACCCAACTGATTAAAGTAAAACTGTATTCCACATAAAAGTTTTTGTTACCTGCAGTAATGTTTTAGAACAATTATGAAAGATTGAATTCTAATACACTGGAAATAAAAGTTGAATAGAACTCAACTGTACACAAAAAAATGTGCTGCACATCAAACCTATTTTTCCCATTAAAATGTAAACATAGTATGTAAGCTGTTTCTGAAATGGATGGCGGTATGGATAGACGGAGGGATGCATGCATGTATGAATGGTTGGTACTCAACAAATACACTATACCGGATTAAAAAACATTTGAGCCAATGAGACGTGATTCATATTAAACATATAAATATATATATTTATATATATGTAAATGTTATATATATATATATATAATATATATATATGTAAATGTTATATATATATATATATAATATATATATAACATTTACATTCAGGGATTCATTTGCGTAACACTAGAGGGAGCCCGCGCACTCACCTTGAGAATCAGTGTTCTATTTTAGATAACACTGGCCATTGACTGCTCAAATTGTGACGGAAAATCCAGCAATGACAGTACAGCTTCTAAATGTAGCCCTCTACCCCAAAAAAAATTGCAAGGAAAAAAATTAAGTGAAAGAATGCTGACTGATGTAATGGAATCCTGGACAAAAAATTCTCAAGATCCCAGCCAAGGGAAAAGTAGATATCGTAAAAGGGCCTTTAATGTCTGAAACTCATTTATTAGCCTGCATATGGTTCCATTTATCTTCTTTATGGTGAGAACAAAATGTCCAGAGTGACGTTAAAAAGTTACAAAGAACGCGCAACGTGAAGGAAGACGATGAATAAACATCAAATGCAATGCAGGCTAAAGATTTTTTTTTTTGTTTGAGGAAAAAACTCCTTGGCATTACTGGCTCCTTTAGGAGTTGTTTTCTATATGATCCATTTCATTTGAACAGCACTATGATGACTACTGCCTCTCCCTCTAGCCTGCAGGTATTGCTTCTCGTAGAGCTGCTTAGGGACATTAATGCATATTGAGATGAAATGCTTCACCTAGAGGGCATTTAGCTTTGTGCCAATATTTGGATTAATGGCCAATTTATATTCCACTTTTTCTTCACCCTTTGCTTCTTGGATGTGCTCAGCCTACATCTCCCATACCAATTCCTGGAACTGACTGTTAAGATCCCCACTTTAAATCTATTTATCCCATCCTCTTTAAGAGAGTGTTCAGCCCCCTGATCTTCTATCACCTCTTTTTTCTTAAACAACGTCAACAACTTTTTAAAAAACAAAAAACATAATTTGCAAGGTCTTATTACTGCAGTTTGCAGCATGAGTTTAATGAAAAAAAAAAAAAGATGGCGCTACAGGTTTTTCACTAGGTACAAGTGAAAATTGATGACTAAAACTCACTGTGAACAAGCAACATTTTGCACCTTTTTAAATCAATTTGAGTGTATACAAATCAATTTCGAATTACCCAATCAAGATGTTGATACCAACACTGTAAGGCAGGAGAACCATATGATTTAACAGCCACAATAATAGTGAGATGGGGCTTAACGCGGAATTTCAAAGAGCTGTATTTTAGAGAGCACCTTATTTTGTGTTTCGGAAAAGAATAGGACAGTGCATTTCTTCTACAGAATATGTAGTAGTTTGTCTGCACCTAAAAACTCATCTAAGGCCTCAAATACAAAACATCTTCACTGATGACGTTTTTGCTGCCTTCAGCAACAAAAAACTGCTCTGTTTTTTGAGTCTATAATGATGGAGATGTACTGGCAATACCCTACGGTGGCTGTAATTCCTCCGACTCAAGCGAGCTATTTTTGTAAAACCTCATAAATTTAAGGTGTGGGAAGAGGAAACGTAATAATAAATGTGTAATCTTCTGCCATTGCAGTGCCAATGTGCTGCTTGTAAATCCACCTATTTGTGGATCTTTTTTTGGGGGAAATGGTCTGCCTAGTCACTGACTTTGTGCTCTTTCTGAAACACCCTGAAATGCCACATAATGATTCCAAAGCCTTTGCAATATAAAAGTAGGGCTTTGGGGTCATCAAGTGGTATTTTGGTGTCAAGGAACTATGAGGTGAGGGAAGAAACTTTTAACAGACAGTCCAAAGTGTATACACATTTAGTCATGGTGTGATTGAAGAGAAGCAAAGAGAAAAGTATATTGTCGGTAGGGGAGGGCACATTATTTATATTTTAGGGTATGGGTGTACATAACGCAGGAGAAAAATGACACATTCTCCTCACTAATGAGTGAGAGAAGCTGCAAAACAAATAAGTAGGAGGACTCCTGTCATGACAAGTCCTGTTTCCAGCCAAGGCTGAAAAACAAGTAAATGCAAAGATGGGCAACTGAATGTCATCGGTAGAAGTTAAATCAATTAGATCACAAGTCGACCAATTAGTCAAGTCGACGTCCGCATCAATGTTTAACTCTTACAGTCGACTAATAACTTATTTTGAGCATCTCCCAGTGGAAAGGCGATGCAGGCAAAAAGTATGAAAATTAGCTGTTGGTGGAAGATAATTAGCTCGATTAGCTTCAGCTAGTTTAATCACCACTAGTCTTAAGCTATTCACACTAGTGAGATCACAGAAGGGGCGTAAATACAAAAAAAAAACTTTTGTCATTCAAGTCATCTGATACATTTTCCAAACCATCATCTGCACAAATAGAAACTTTGCAGCAGTCACAGCCAGTGCTCATCATAAAAAGCTTTGTGTTTCTGAGTGCACTACCCAAGCAATGATACTGCTTAATTGTGCTCATACAGGCAGGGTCGATAACACTCCTCGCCTGTGGCCAAAGGAAATAATGTGATGTGGCGTGTGTGAGGTGTGGATGTAGCCACTGGGCCCGGTTTGAGAACGTTTGAGCAGCGGGCCAACAAGGAGAATTAGCCACTTTTCTGCTTCCACTACAAATGGTTTGTTTATGACCTCACAATAGGCTCTCATGGGGAGAGAAACAAAAGGCATTCCTTTTTCTTGATAGCCCGTGGCCACACTGGCTTGCTGCTAGTTTTTAGACTTTCAATCGTGACACGAGGAATCGCTTCGACGGCTCATGGATGTAGTCGTAGTGCATAGAGGTATTGTACTCGTAGAAATGATCCGATACAGTACGCAACAATACCGCATCACCAGCCTGACGTATATGTATGTACCTTCCGGGTTGCAGCAGATGGACACAGACTTTTTCCTCATGTTATCATAAGTTGTTATTGTAAAATGTGTTGTATTTGAATGAAACATATGCCATGATTATATATTTATTATATTTATGCCATGTTTAAATATTTATATTATGAAGGTGTGTGTTTTTGAACAGAAATTGATGAAAATAAAACATTTTCATCACCATCACATAACGTTATGGCATTATCAAGTATCAGTACGCCTGTTTGGTATTGGTGAGTACGCAAATGAATCCCTTATAAAATTGTTTGTTGTAAATAAGATTATGTGGTTCTACAAGCAACCCCTAAAATAAAATCAAACCAATCTTTTGCCAATCCACGATTGTGGCAAAAATGAAGATACACAGTTACACTTGAGTAAAACAGGAAAAATTTGAATTACCTTTCTCTGGTTCCCAGAAAGCAGAGGGAGATGAAGATGAGAGAATACGCAGCAAGAATGAAGAAGGTAAGAATGAAGGTAGGGTTGCAAATGAGGAAAAAGGGAAGGGAAAACAAGAGCACAGGGAAAGAAGCGACGTTATTACATTCCATCAAAGATCGACATCAGGTGTTGGATTATGTGGATGCGTGTAAACATTGTTCATTCTCATTCTCATTGTTCTTTGTTTACAAGAACATATCACATCAAAGAAACTGTCGACTTGTTCATTTTGGCTGTCCCACCTTGTCACTCACTATTCCTACCATGCATGTTTTTGGAACATGGGAGGAAACCAGAGTACCTGGAGGAAACCCCCTCCAGGCATGGGGAGACCAAAACTTCAGAATAAGAATTTGAGTCTTGCTGCCTGCTACATTTGGTGGTTGCCATCTCACGATCACACAAATGCATGCGCACACACATGCGTGCATGTTTTGTTCCCAACCTCCACCACCTCTTTAAACACTTGTCTTAATTTCAATCAGAAACTTCACATCATACTGCACAGAAACTCCTCCAACAAAAACAAAACCTTGTCAAATTGTCCTTAATTTACTTAGCACAAAGGACCACCTCTGAATCTCAATGCAAATTGTTTCATGTATTTCATAGCCACAGGCAACCAAGAGTGCTTTGCATAAAATTGATGACAAAAATGATGACAGGTAGCAAAGAAGACTAAACTTCAAACAAAGCAAGCAAAGAAAACAAACTGAAAGCAAACAAAACAAAACAATGCATGAGATATTTCAGTTGATCCTAAAGAAATGTTGAAATGAGTGTTTTATTTGTATTGCGAGAAGTTATGCTTGGAGGAAAAGATTGAATCACTACCCACTGATAAAGTACCTTAAGCATTTGTTGCCGTCAAGTACAACTCTTATTTTGTCAAGCTGCTATTTAGCACTTTTGGGGCGTGCTAACCTAAAAGCTAAGAGCAAACGTAACGCAATAGATGCCATTTTTTCCCCCATCTTATTTCAATTCAATCCAAGTCTGCTCTGGCGAGCATCTATAGTGTTTTCAGCCAAGGATTACTCAGTTTGGTGAGAAGTTACTAGAGTTAGCCAGTTTTGGAAGCCTAAGTAAATCACTGTGAAATTTTGTGACGTTCATACTCACATCCACGCACACTTTATGACCTGATTCCAAGGATTTGGCAAGGCAAGGAAGGCTAAAAAGGAGAAAAAAAGATGCGTGGGGGGCTAGAAGAGAGGGGTAACACAAGCTGGGAGGCACATGACACCCACATGTCAACACTCGTCATATTCCGTTGCATATTTTACAGCATCGGCATAAGGGGGAGATGGAAAGGGAGGGGGCCGAAAGGGAGAAGAGACGAATTGTGGGTGGGCGTGAAAGAGCGAGTAAGATAATGTCCTGCTGTTCTCCCTGCACTTGATCGTTTTACATCACACTGCTTTGGAAAGTATGTGCAGGATTGACATATGTGCATGTTCGTGTGTGCAACTTCAGTGAAATGTCACCTCAATAAACGGCCTCTATTCATGTGTTTGTGTGTGTGGCTGTGTGTTTATGTGTTTGTGTGTAATGGGAGGAGATAAAGAGAGTGTGGGAGAGAGCAGGGATTTGAGTAAGTGATTCCAAAGCTTGCTCACAGTGTAGTTAGAATTGCACTGTGGCCTAATTAGCTCAACAGCATGTGCAGTAACGCAGGATTCGTGCACAGCATACACTCACTGTATGTGCACTTGAACTCATAGTGCACAGGCAGGTTCTTTAAGGTGGGTCCTTTGAATACTAAAAGTAAGAAATATTCTACCTGACATATACTGTGTGGTGATGCCTATGTTGATAGTTTGGGAACTGAACCACAATGTATAATTGTTTTTCAGACAGAAACCATAAAAAAATCTATATAGCTCTGGTTGCACCTTGGTGCCATGGAAACATACCTAAACGAGTTGAGGAGCTTCAGTGAGACAAAAGTAGTCATTTGATGTTGATGTTGTTTGATGTTAACTGTAGACCTAGTTGTTCCTTATGTTCCGTCTCGTGACCTTTGTTCGCAAAACGCTAGTCTTTTAGTGACACCGAGGGCCAAGAAAATGTCTGCAGGGTCTAGAGCATTTTCTATTCGGGCTCCAGAGCTTTGGAATGCCCTACCAATGGATATTGGAACTGCTACCTCAGTGGAAACATTCAAGACACGTTTAAAGACACATTTCGATGATATGGCCTTTAATTAACCTGTAGTGGCCGATTCGGCTGGAGTTTGTTGTGGCAATGGGCATTGGAGTTTATCATTATCATAATTTAATTAGATTATTACTTTTAGGAAGTATAATAATCAAGAGGGATATTGTACTTATTAAAACATGTCAAACCACATTTATTGGTGTTTTTCTGGGCTGCTCGAATAGATTCATGGCATTCCTATTCATTTCAATGGGAAAAGATGATTTGAGGCATGAACGGTTAGACTTAACAAGGGCCGTCACAAAATGAACTGAACTGATCAAATCACTATTAAGTTATCTCCATTCCATGGTGACTTAATTAAAGTGTGCTCTTTAAATAATGTAAAAATAATGTAAAATATTTTGTTGTGAAACAGTTTTAAATGAAAATTATTGTTGCCAAAAGCTGAAGATAATTTAATAACAAGAATGCATGGCTTTAAAGGACATTTGCCAATTAGATTTCAGTTAACTGAACTTATAATTGCTGTAATGTTTTGCAAATGGGACACAATATCAGGTTTTGACACAGCACTGGAGTGTACCAAAAATGATGTTTCCCAAAGCTCTGGTGTCTTTATTGGCCACTTGCATCCATCTCACTTTTTTGTGAACCATTTTATCTGTGCTAATGTGAAAGTAAAGAATCTTCTCGAGGCAAAGGCTTTTCGTCTGATTTTGTCATTTCCAATTTTAGATCTTTAATCATATCAATTCATTGTGTACATATTAATATACCTTACGACTCTACTGTGGCCACCTTTGGCCAAACGAAACGTATGAAAACTGCATTTTCTAATTTTTTTCTATATTTTCTGTGTTCGTTACAAGATTGAATCATATAGTAAAATGGTTTCCATCTAGGCTAAACACTAGATTTCTAACAGATAAAACCATACATCAAATTTTGGATGAGAGAGCAATTTCTTGTAATTTTAGTTTACAAAAGAGACATTTAATGGCTTACTGAACCCCACGGCCTAAAACTTGACAAGAGTAGACGACGGGGGAAAAAAATGTCCACAATCCCATAGCGGATAACCCCAATGTGGCCATCAGGAACATAGTGTAAATGTAGCCTAAAAGCAAGACCCCAGACAACCATCGTGGTGTGTACATTGCTATGTGACCAGCATCACTTCTCATTGCTGCCCTCTCAAGCCAGGAGGAGCAAGAATTTTATCTGCGAAAGATTTATTGGTTGGAGGAGCGATGGGGAAGATCTATAGCGGGAGCACAATGAATAATCTGTCAGGAAGACACGTAGTACAACCAGGTGAGCTAAACCATGCCTAATGTGGGCAATAAAGAGGCAGCAGTGACACTGAAGGAGGAGGCAATGTCTTGGTTTCATCACAGTCCATGATGACCCTTCAAGGAGTCAGGCTTTGTGGGAGGTTGAGTGGACATGTCCCAATGACCAAGCAGCGAGTGGACAAGTGGCTGTGATGGATTGTGGAAGGACAGAAGGATGGAGGAGTGATGAGAGAGGTTGGTGTGTGAGAGGGTAGGGAGTGGGGGGAGGCCATCAATCACCGTGGCGTCTATCCAATGTGTCTGGGCGATCAGGGTTGTGTCCCAGAGGGCCATCAGATGAGTCTTGCATATTAATTAAGGTTAAAGGGGCCGTGCCATCAGCAAATGAGATGGGCGCTGCCAAAAGCTAAAACATGCAAACCCATTGACATAAATGGAGGTGATAGCTTGAGCCTTAAAATATTAATGACCCACAAGGGCTCCTTGTTTTCTTTCTTTTATTGTGTGCAACAAAGGTCAGCTAGCTTTGGACAGGATGTCCAGCCTATGATGAATATCAATGAAAGGTGCATGCTTGTAGTCATTATAAAACAAGAGCTGGATCAAATAATCTGCCTTTACAAAGAGAATAAAGAGCTGTACATTGGCAATATTTCATTGTAATAAGTGATGTTGAACTGTACACAAATTATTGAGAACTGTTTGTTATGTCGTGCCTCAAGATACCAGTTTAATTTCTTTTCCCTCAAAAACTCTCGAAAGGATTTTGAAAGGAATAAAAATGCCATTAATCTCTTTCAGCCTCCTCGGAAGATATTAGTTAAAGGCACAACAACGAAAAGGGACTCCCGCTCCCCAGCCCCTCCCTTCGTTGCTACTCTTCTGTCATAAATCTTTAGTCTCATTTTGCTCTTCACTTTTTTCCATCAGTCACAACCCCATCCTCAATTGCCTGTCAGAAAAAAAGACATGCACAATAAACACAGAATCTATCGTGCATAAACCAGCATGTTGTGCACTTCATATAGAATATAAGATGTTTGAAATAAAGTGGTAAAATATGACATTTCTGGCACTTTGAATCACCCCGCAGCACATCCACACGTTAATCGTGTTTTCTGCATCCTCCCTCCAATCCCTCTTTTGCTTACTTCATCCTTCTCTCTTCTTTGCATTTTATCTGAACTCCCCCAAAACATCTGCTTAGCATCAGCCTGCATCCTCACACCTGACTGATAGCCGGGAAGCGAGCAACCCAGCTGTGTATGAAGTCAAAGCCGTAGCATAGAGGCGAGCAGGCAGAGAAGGTGACAAATAAAAGGGGGACTAATGACAGTGTTCATTGATAAAGGAGAGGTAAGATACTCACACAGGCAGACATGCTGGCCATGTCACAAAATAGTTCCTCGCCTCGTTAACTCCTTTGCCGCTGTGACATTGCGATAGAGCTCCCGTGTCGCTTGTTCCTCAACGGTGACGCTTTCACGGTCTCTCCCCCTCTTCTTTTTTCTTTTTAATCCTCAAGAGCTCTTTTCCTCCTCGCTCACTCCTCCAACCTTCTATTCCCACAACTAGGACTACACTTCTGTCTCAAGAGTCACTCGATGTGAGGAGGGAGGCATCTCCAAGCGAAGAGTCAGCACCTGCTCCCCCCCAGAGTCGCTCTTATCTTTCCCTTTTGCTTGTCCTACAGAAAGTGTTAAAAATGGGAAGGCTTGTACAAAGGCGGGAGAAGCAGCAGGAGGAAGACGCTGACTGAGCTGAGCAGCCAATGACACGAGAGGGAGGCAAAATGAGAGCTGGAGACAAAGAGTGGGAAAACCAAGCCCAAAATAAGGGATGGAGGAAGTATATGGAAAACACTCAGTTAACATGGGCGCACACATTAAAGAGTGCTCTAGTTTTAGACTAAGGACTTCATCAACTCAAGCCCATGTGCACACAGACACGCACACACAATAACGTTTGCACATGCAGCAAGGGGGCATGCAGATACTCAGACTTGCTGAGTGCTCCAGATTTAGCTACATGATTTCATCGAGGGACCAACAACCCCCCGCCTGTGCCCCTCTGCCCCGCCCAACTTAAGATGGATGTGGGGCTCATTCATTTTGAATCAAGCTGGACCAAGAAAGCAACATTCACATTGGTGAGAACACCCCTCAGTAGGAAGCAAGCAACGCATGCTCATAAACATTTCAGTAAAACAATAAAATATATCATTTATTTTTTTGTGGACCTGTGTCCAATAAAGTTTAAGTAGATTAGCTACAAAGTTGATCTAACTTTAGATCTGCCAGTGTGTCTTATGGTGGTAATGATTAAAATAATAATAAGGGATGAGCGAGACATGGAAAAAAGGCAGGACAGCGACCCTCAAGAACCGGAGATGCCTTAGCTACACCATGACCAAGGTTAGGGCATTTCTTTTATTGCCATCTCCTGAATTACTTAGCCAGTCCCTCAATGATTATGTTAACAATGTCTGACTTTCCACCACGCCTATCTTTAAATTAATCTACCAGTTGAAAAGGAAATAACAGCTGGCGTTGGGTGTGATTTGGTCTATAGAGAAGCTACCAAAAAGCGACTAAAAATAAGAAACAGGCTTAAGACACTTTGACCCATCAGCCACAACGCTCTCCTTTCCTACTCTTCAGGAAATTAACTTTCTCCTCCAAAAACCTCTCAAGATATTATCCCAAATGTATTTTCAGAGAAGAAAATGAGTGAATACTCAAGGACACACTTTGGAAATGTATTTCAAAGCATACTATATTATAGAGGAAAGAAAAGAAGTATCTCTAACACTCTCTTGAAGCATGGGCTTTGGCTCTGCTGCCCTCTAGTGACAGTCTAAAGGCAAGACGCACAAAAAGCTCAAGGCTATAAATAAGGGAAATAATAAAAAAAAATCGCTTCAAATGACGTTCCGAGATCCTTTAATCGTAGGAAAAATGATGCAAACATAACGAAGCTTAGAAAATTTCATCAAGCTGGGGGTGATGAACAAAATGGTATCTGAGTGACGCAAAGAGAAAGTGAAGCTGTGATAAAAACAAGAGCAGAACAAGCCCTGCCTTCTTCCTCCTGCTACACATATTATCCATTACTGCTGAGAGACACAGTGAACGTTTCTCTACCCTCTGAGACATAAGAAGCATAAGGGACTTTTCAAACTACGACTAGAATTTCACACAACAGCTTTCACACAACAGGTATCATTATTGATCCAGTGGTATGATTTAAAATCTGTCAGTATCACACCTCACTAGTACAGAACTGCATTGCTTCTTAATATTACTCATCATTAAAACTGCAGCAATACAGAGAAGAGGGAAAGAAAAATCTGGGTATTAATCTTGTAACACTGAAATCTATCAATATCCATACAATCCTTGGTGAAAGAGAGATGAGGTCAATTTTTCTTGGAAGCAGGTTCTGCTACGCTGAACACGTTTGAAAAGTGCACAGTTGTCTTTGTAAGTATTACTGCTTTGATTTGACATTCTTACATCAAGAAACCCTGCAGAAAAAAAAAATCCTACCACAGGTGTGGACAGACAGCTACAGTAGGTAGTTAATGGAAATCCATTCAAGCCAGGCTCATGTCACACTGTTTGAGACCAGGAGATTGATGGTCATTTCCATGTGGACTGGAAATATTGAACATTGAGGATCATTATGTTGTTGTGAATGCAGTTAGTGCAAATGTCCTCAGAAAATGATGCAATATACTAATTGTAATGAGCTTTCCATTTCCTGCAGGGTGTATGCATTTTAGTGTTTACTTTTTTACTTTTCATATCGCAACAAATCACACAAGCAGCGATCAAATAGCCAATCATGCTCGCCAAAAAGCTTTAAAGCATATTTTACAGCATTTCGAATACCTGTCATGGTCACGGCCGACTCCCCATACACGGATGCTGCTGATTGGCTGAGAGTGCAGAAGGCTTTGATCATCTGGGTCAACCAGAGTCAACATGCGGTCTTGAAGCACCAGCAGCATTCCTTTACCCTTTGGAAGCAGAAAAAAAGCATGAGCATTATGATTATTATTTGTGGGTTTTTTTTTGTTGTACAAGCAAATTGTTATTGTCAATTATTTTTGCTAATATTGGTTATAATAATAATGAATTAGAAAATAACAAAAATTATAAACGTAAATGGAACAACTCGTCTGCACACAAAACATTCCCCCTTTTATTATCTTGCATAGTGGCCATACTGAAGAGGGGGAGATGCTCGCTCATGATGACTCAGTGTTTTACGCTACAACAGCTTTCTAATTGGTGTTTCTCAAGACAACAATATAAAAAAGGGGTTAAGAGAATTTTTCCACCTAAAAATACTCAAACAATCAAGATTTTAACTGCCTCGCTGCCTTTCGCTATTACAGCAATTACCTTTTTACGTTAGGTTGTTATTCACAGAAGCTGAAAAAAGTAACAAGCCTATTTTGACAAAGAAACGTTTAAAAAGCACTGTGAAAGTGCATGAAAAATCTACTTAATAAGAGTAACAGATTATTTGTATTTCTTGACATTCTACAAATGGCACTCATACAGTGCATGATATTATCCCTGCACTTAGATAATGACAAAAGTAACTGACCTCTCCCCAGACGCCGGCTGAGTCTCGGATATCCCTTCTGCAGTAAGACAGTTGTCTTATGCAGTGATGGACGGCCACACTGCTCCTCCCCTCACACAAGTCCTGTTCTGCCATCTCCACCCAGCCCAAGGACCGTACTGGAAATGACTAGGAGAAATACATAAATCATGGATGATTTTTGTTTTGTTTTAAATCACAGTTCTCTTTATTTTTTTACTGTGTAGCGTTTCACATAGCCTTTAGTCATAAAATAAAATTAATGAAATGTAATTCTTTGTTGAAATGTCAGGAAAAAGGACATATAATTGCGCAAAAAACAGAACCTGCTGCCTACACCGTTAGATGACATCCATTATCTTTTATTGTTTACAGTAATGGAATTTGACTCTTTCCCAGTCTCTTGCAATCAATCTTCCACATAGACAAAAGTGGAACTTTCTATTTAGAATACTGAATTTGTCAGCAAATCTTAGGCAGCAATTTACATTGAAAAGGTCCTCCAGAAAACATTGTTGAGCTGACTGACTGTTGACACAAAGACTTGCCGTTCTGATAGCACTGACACGAATATTGACTTTTAAGAGATGTAATGTACTTAATGCTTTTCAAGTTTTAATCCAAATCTGAGAAATGTATGGAAACGTAAGATGCAAATCCTTCACTTAGTCTTTGTAGAGTTACAAAATTTGATTGTGAAACGATATCAACCACATTTAAGGCTTTAATACGTACTGTATTACGGATAATATATTTCGGCTTACCATTGCTTCTGGATCCGGGAAAGTATTGTCGAGGTCCACCGTTTCCAGTGGAGCTGGAGGGCTGCAGAAAAGTGAGACATTGAAAGCTTGATGCAGTGGTTCTCAAGCTTTTTCCAATAAGTACCACCTAAAAAAATACTTAGCTCTCCAAGTACCACCATGGTGGTCTACATTAAATTACGGCATAGTAGACCTTAGAGTTAATCAATGAAACCAAGGTCTTATTCTTACCACGTTTGTTAAATATTATTGGAGATTACTGTTATCTTATCAACCATTGGAACATTATCACAATGCTTAAATATAGGTAAATAAAAAAACTGTACTTTATTCAATTGAAATGGATTGCGCAATTTCTACCTAAAATATTTTTCTTAAAAAAAAAGTTCATAAAGATTGGCAGCAAATCTATTGAACTTGAAACATTGATAAAACTGAACCGCATTTTTTCACACACCACACTTGGAGACTTGGAGTGCATTGTATGTTAAATGAGCGATTGTATTTGGTGAGAGAACATCACGCATATACTACACAAGGAGTTAATCAGTGTGCTTTACTTGAGTTTGAGGGAAGCATAGCGGAGGGTGGCCCCTTCAAATGCCTTCAGACTGGGGTCAGGATAGATTGGATAGTCCTTCAGATCCTGCAATGTACAAACGATGGGAGAGTGAATTAGTAATTGCTTCACACTTTAATTGCTTTATGGTTGGACTGGATATGTCACTCATTTTTATTATAAATGACTCTAGTTACCACAGTATTTACATTTGTTCAATGTGCAATTGGACAGATATTGAGGGGGGCAAGGTGAGTTCCCCCCACTGCCCTTAACCAGCCAGCTATTTAATCAATATATGGTTTAATAAGCTATTTTATCACATTGAAGATATGGGAACAAATCAAATTTGGTTTAGCATTCATAACAAAGGCAGAAACATTTGTTGATACAGGTTGCATTTTCTATGATCTTTATCTTAGATACACAGATATACCTGATTCAAACATTACGCAATATGAGATTTAGTTTATATTTAGACACAACAGAACATACACAGAATGTGGAAGATGCTGTGATGGGGCCAAAAAGGAATCTGACAGCTGACTATATACGTGATTTTTAACAAAAGAGGGGGAAATGAAAGGCTTACATTGACTGTGCAGGTGGTGCTTTTGAGATTCTGTGCAGAAGGGATGACATCATTGGAGAGGGTGGAGGTGAGGGAGGTTGGGGAGGAGCCAGAAGGGGAGGGGACCGGCTCCACTGAACTGTCTGAGATGAGACTGCTGGGGCGCTGTGGCAGACAGGAGAGAGGGGGACAGACCACCGACATTAACGGCTTGATCAAAATAGTATCGCTATAGCCTTATTGCTTATGGCTCACTACCAGTAGACTTGTCCACTCACCAACACTTAGACTTTACCTCCCTGCAATGATGATTATAGCTTGAGGTTGATAAATCCTCAAGCACATGTTTTGCCACATGGACGCCATGCTGAAAATATGCAAGTCTATCCTCAAATAGAACAAAAGCACACCCATCTGAAAAGGAACCTGCTAATGCTAGCTGATGAGCCGCCTTTGAACTCCCGTGTCAAGACACCACAGTATCCATACTGTACGTGAGCATCATCTCACCTCATTGGGTGGCTGTAGCGAGTCCTGCGTTTCCTGTCGTGGTTTGTTCTCAGTCTCATTTGAGGCAACAGGTCGGTGGTACTGAGTGGTGCCGGTGGGGACATGCCAGAAATATACCTCTGCCGAATCTGAGATCTCCTGCCAGCCTGGGGGCAGATCCCCCTCGCCCCAAACATCTGCTAATGGAGCAAAACAAACATACAGTATAAAAGATTGGGTGCATATCATTCATAAATGCTGTGCGAGTGTGTATGTGTGTGTCTGCACAGGAAGGAGGACGGGGATCATTAAAGCTTCAGTTGCCATAGCAACTCTTTCCTCGTCCCTTAAAGCAGTGCCCCTTAGGCAATGCCCTCTGTTCATTCTGTTCCAGCTCTCCTACGTTTCCCCCATTATATTTTCTGTTTCTTATGCTTTTGCATCATTTTGCATTTCCATTTGCATCCTATGCCACACTTAAATCTGCAGTCTCCTAGCCTTTCGTGCATGCTAATCATTCTATGCGACATAAGGCGGCACACGGTGGCCTTAAAGCTTCCCGCAGTATTGCCTAAGGTGGGGCTTTTGGTACATTTCCAGAAAGATCCATTTTTATGAGAGAGCTGGAAGGAGGCGTAGACTGTGATTGAAGAAGGATGTAATGAAGTGGCAATTAAAGGTTAAACTGAGCAAGGATTTATAAAGATGTTGTATGCAAAGGGAGGAGTGGGCACTCCAAACAAGCAGGATCAAATAAGCATTTGAATATGTTTGTGAAGAAAGATTAAAACAATAATTATGACTTTATATTGAAGCAAATGTTTCTATTCTATTCAAGTGGGGCATGGGAAGCTTCCCCTCAATTCCTGACCAACTATTTGATATATCACCTTTAACAGAAGCCATGACATAGCAGTGTTTTAAAATAAAGTTGAAGAATGTCAAATTGCTCTTCCATCCTTTGATTTTTCTGTATGCAGCCCCTGGAGGAAATATGTGAGGACCCCCTTGTACTAAAGACAAACCCGATGTTAACGAACCTGTCTCCTGTGGACTTTGAGGAGAGGGTGACTCCTGGGACAGAGTGGTCCAGCTGGAGTCTTCATCCTCCGACGGACTTTCGGGTGTCAGATCCATTCTTAAACTCACTTTGGGGAGCCCAAGCTCTGGTTGGGGATCGGGCAGGATAAGGGCCGCCCGGTTCCTTGTAGGGGTGTTCCTCTCACTGGACCTGGGCTGCTTCGGGGAGGATGGTGGGTACTGTTGCAGGAACTGGTTTTCATTGTTGGGGTGTAGTTCTACTTTGATCACCCTGGGCTGGGAGCTCCTCTGAGGCTTTGCGGGACTTCTCGGACTTCCCTGAACCTGGATGCAGTGCTCCTCTCTGATGTGGGCAGCAGCTTGGTGGATTTCCGGTACCCACTCTGGGCTATTAGTGGATGAAGAAGAGGAAGAGCAAAGCGGTGCTTCCACCACTACGGGTAAGAGAAGCTGTCTTGCAGTTGGTGATTTGTCACCCTCCTCTTCATCCTCTTCCTCCACTAGAGGCACCGCCTCTTCTTTGTCCTCCTGACGGGAGCATTTGCCGCTGGGCTTCTCTTCCTTCTGACTGTCTCTCTCTTTGGCCGGGCTGACCTGCTCTTTCTCCGTCAAAGACAGCTGCTTGTCGTTCTCCTTGTTTCCCCAGCTCAGGTCCCAAACCTTGTCGTGGTACTCCAAGAAGCTTTTTGTCCGTCTTCGGAAGGGGGGCAGCTGGGAGTTGTCTTTCTCAAACTCGGCCCAGTTAGAGTTGATGTTGTCTGTGGGGACATTGTGGATTTTGCCCTCTGTATTTGCTCTGCTCAGCTCCAGCTGCTGACTTTCAGCACGTCTCTGCATGTTGGCCCCATTCTTGGCTAGTTTAGGGTTAGCTGTATTGAAGAGTGATGAGGAGGAGGAAGAGGAGTATAGGGCAGAACTGGATGAGGACTTCGTGGGAAGGCCCCTGCCCCTGCTAGCAGTTTGATTCTTAGATGACAAGTTATCACTTGTGCCCACCACACTACGCATGCTTGTCATTGAGTATCGCTGGCGGCTCTTGGGCAAGGTGGCCGAACCTCCACCTTCTGAGCCAGCGGACTCCTTGATGACGTCACGTCCGAGAAGCTGGTTGTAAGAGGAGCGCAGGCTGAGCGAGGTGGGAGGTGTGGCGGATGGGCCGCTGCGGTTGGCCAGACCCACATTGGAGGGCGAGGAGCCAGAGCGTGAGAGAGGAGGGGTTTGTACTGACATCATGGCTGACTGGAATCGCGCTGACCTGTTGGGAGAGGACCAACAAAGGGGACTTAATAGTCACACACATGCTATAGATAGATTACCAGAAGGTACAATTTCTGAACAGGTTGTGAGTGAATGCTGATGAGAAGAAATGAAATGAAATGCTTCAGAATTCACTAGATTGTTGAAAATGAATGGATGGATAGAATTTGTGACTTCAAGTTGGAATGGTTGGATTCAGTCAAGAATTGTGGAAAAGAAATGTCAACCTAAACATATTGCTACTAATTTGGGGAATTTTAGGGTGCGCATGTGAGAATTTGGGG
This sequence comes from Syngnathus floridae, assembly GCF_059516105.1. Lineage (NCBI taxonomy): Eukaryota > Metazoa > Chordata > Actinopteri > Syngnathiformes > Syngnathidae > Syngnathus > Syngnathus floridae. The sequence goes on along the minus strand of NC_142413.1, from coordinate 18,559,625 downwards.
AAATGGTTCATGAAATGACATTCATGTGCTGAATATTTTGCAGTTGGAATTATTTGAATCGGTGAAAAATGTGGAAGGGGAGGTTAATATCTTTGGGGATTTTGCGTGAAATTTTGTAAATTTGAGTGAAGAATGATGATGAAAATGTGTCACTACAATTACTAAAATAGTTAAAAAGTGATACGACAAGTAATAAGCGCTGACCAAACAATCAGCAAATGAAAACATAATGACATTCAGATTTGAAATCTAATTGGTCAAAGAACCAATCCCATTGCTAATGGCTAACACTATTGATTTTGAAGACCCTGGGCAGATCAGTTTGACTTGGCATACGAACAGACTGAAATCTGAAAGCAAGACAATAGACTGTTGGGAAAAATGAACACAATTCCATGGAATACATATTGAATTTGTTGTGTTGCCCACCACTTATACAATACAATACTTCTAGATCTGCAGAGGCGGAGTGATCTGTAAGGCATCAACCAGCTAAGGGGCTGGGGAAGGCCAATTATTTTCAAGGATGTTTTTATGATTCTCATGAGAACTCCTCAGTCTGCTGCTAAACAGTCAAACTGTGACACGCTTTGTCAGATTGGTGGAGGGAGACAAGTTGTTACATTAAGAGGATGGTTGGTAAAGGTTTTTTTTATGACTTATTGTTTGGTCTTGATTTAGTTTGATCAGACCAGAAAGAGAACAATTTAATGTGAAATGTCCACCTGCTTCTTTAGTAACGTGTACTTCATTTTATCCTAGCCTGGATTTGAACCTCCAACCTCAGACCTGACTTTATCTATTAAGATGACTAATTAACAAGCCGTGCATTTCAATCCTTATAGAATATTACACATACGAGCAATTGTAGGAGACCACTGTTCTGAATGTGGTGTTGCAGTCTCTATGCATACTCTGAAATAGAACTGCTTTTTCACATGCTGATCTCAGCCAAGATTGATGCTGTAAATTTCTTTCACCTGCTCCCATTGACCATAAATCTCTCTCAGGTAAAGTTGACGCAGTGAGTTGCTTTTATCAACACACGTGCGTCATTTGAGTTTTTTTCTCCAGCCTCAAAGCCCTTTTAGATGCGCTTTCAATGTTGAGGTGTTAAGACATCAAATCATCTGCATGAGAGAGCATTCAACCCATGGGGTCATGGTGACCTAGTCCCGCCACGAATACCCAAAAATGGGTTGCAATTCTCTATAGATGCCACAAGATGGTGGCAAAGTACTACTTTAGCCAAAATGAAGCTCTCAATTTATTTAAAACTGTTTCCTTGGCACCGAGATGTCCCCAGATAACACTAAAGCAATAACAGTTTTGCTTTGAGTAAGCTCAGCACAAAAAAAGGTACAATTACAATGGCAACACTCAAATATGCGTGTCGTGTACCAAACAGATGGCAGATGGATGGATGGCAATCCATGATTGAGTGGTTTGCCAAGTAAAGTTTCGAGTTATACTGGCTCTAAGAGCATGTACAGCCATACTGTGACATACATAACCCTAACTTTTTTGAGCCAAAATTTAAGTTACACACAAGCTGAAAAAGGAGCGCTACAGTCACCAATTCACTTTCAGTAGTGTATCGTTAAATACCTTATGAAAACACTTGCAAGAAGCATGGAGCAGGTTTCTTACATTTGCTTGAATTATTTTTCATTGTTTTTATATTTATCTTTACTGTGGACCTCACATTTTTTTGTGTATATTGAATATTATATTAAATAGTTATCCGAGGTGTTTTTCCAAAAGACATTTCAATGGGCATCAATTTCATGCCTATTTTTGCTACTTGTGGCCCAACCTGGTCGGGGCAAACTATTAAATGCTAAAATGGTAAAACCTGATTTAACGGGGCAAACTATTAAATACTAAAGTGGTAAAAAAACAGACAAGTAAATGTGTGCTTGGTCACAGAACAAATTAAACTCGCAAGTAAGGGTGTCATTAATCTGCCTATCTAATGTCATGTGACTGCATATGGCCATGGAAAGATGACTACATTCACGCACAGCTACTGCAAACATTCTAGAAGCATGGAAAACACACACACTGCAGATTTTAGAGCAAGACAATATCTTGGGAATTGAACAAGCAGAGAGGTCGAAGAGCTAACAATTCTTAAAGTGTGCACTTTGTCCATGCGGGGCCCTCCTCCCTCTCATCTTGTTGACTGGCCATGGAACCAGGCAACATTGTGTTTGTGCTGAATGTGCACTTAGACACACAACAGGTACCTGCATTGAATCATTCAGTCAGATCAGTGAGTCAGCTACCTTTTCGTCTATCCTGCATCGCCTGTGTGACAACAAACACATCATACTTATCCCATGTTTTAGTGAGACAAAAGGTCAGACATTTGCCTAGGGGCCCCAAGTTGAAGAGGGCCCAGAGAGACTGCTTGGCCCTTGGCCCGTATCAATAACAAAACAATGGCACTGCTTTAGCAATGACAAGGAATTCTCTGCATGGAGCCCCTTAATAGCTGGTGGCTCGTAGTCGCCAATTGTCGACTGGAATTGGTGCATATCAACAACACAACTGCAAACTTCTCTGGAAACTGCAACAACTCGTCAGGATTTGTAAATCTCCCGAATGGGCCCGCCCTGAAGTAGTACTATAGTCAAATGCAGCATAACTTTGTTGTTCTTTTTACTTTTTTAATTTAGTGGTGTTTTTGTCTCGGGCCCAACTGATATGAATTTTAGGCTGATGCCGATTTTGATATTTGAGAGAATAAAATTCTGATAATCAATTAAAATGTAAGATAATTGATTACAAATATTTGTAATGAATATTTTTTTGTTCATTACCACAAATTATGATATGAATTTTATTGTTTTACACTGCTTTCTCCTTTAGTATTTAACTTTACAACAGAGCGAAAACTCATCAATAATTGGTCGGTTTTTTTTGCCGATTTGGGGGCGCTGTAATGGGTTCATATGTAAGGAGGAAAAATTTGTAAAACGTGCTTTTAAAAGAGCTAATATTGGATTTCAGATTAAGCGGCCGGGCCCAATTTTTAGAATTCTGACAATTTTGCTCTTCTATTAATCCAGTTTATCTACCTGCCTATCTTTATGAGGGTGGCAACTGAGCTGCAGTCTATCCCCGCTGTCTGAACTAAACCCTGAACTAGTTGCTAGCCAATCACAGAGCACATATAGACCACCAAGCACTTACATTCATACCTAAGGATTATTGAATATCTTCATTGAACCAACAAAAAGGTAGGTCAGAGCCTAGATTCAAGCCTGCAACATTAGAACTGTGAGACAGATGGTACTAAACACTCAGACACCGTGCCAGCCCAAATTTTGCACGTAGTTATCTCTATAATGTACTACATTAAGTTGACTTCTCACGAGTAGTCAATTTATTCATTTTATATGTACATTATTGAATAAAATATATCTTTGCTTACCCAACACGACTGATTATAGCAGTAAAAGGCTTTATCGGCCTGTGTTAAAACTCACCTCATATAGTACGTATGTACTCGCTTTCCCCTAAACATTGCACGACTTAATTAAGTCCAACAAAGTGGAATGGAGAGGGGAGGAGGACAGTTATTAGAGGAGGAAGTGAAGAGCATGACGAGGCATTTTGCCGGACAGTCGGCTGTAATAGCTAAGCCACTGCCCCCACAAACCCTCCAGGGAGAGGTAATTCATACAGGAAGCAAGCAACAAGTATGAGCATAAAAGCGGCATTGGGCTGCTCCTTATTTTTCTTCTGCGGCATGTGCAACACACTGATGATGTCGCCTTTAATATAAGCTAATATGCAGTAGGTGCTTTCAGATACGTTTTGCTGACTTTTTGCAGCAAATTTCAACATTTCGTATCATGCTGTGAATTATTTTGGACTCTGTTGTTATGTCTTCCTTGCTATAGTTAAACACTGCACACACTGCATTTAGGTTCAGCTATTTCAAATTGCAAGTTGTGTCTCTCACTGCAAACATGGTCCTGTTATTAATTCTTTAGCCATCCAAGGATGAAAAAAGTGAGCAATGTGACTCAGCAGACATGACATCATTAAGCTAATTGCTCCGCCAATGGGTAGACCAAAAGTAAGTCCTATCTTAAAGTTTTTGTATTCTTGATTGTTTGCAGTCAGTAATTAACTATTTAATTTTAAATAATGTATTTACCAATTGCTTGAGCATCTGCGGCAAACACAGCAAACTTCACAATACCAAACAAATGATGTTGTTAAAGAATATATACCGATTATAATTCAGCTGCTGTTGGACACATTGAATTATGATATTTGATCAACTTTTTTCTTAAATAGATGTAAAATTAAAAAAGACAGGTCTGGTTTTCAAACATGATCTTCTCTCATTCAAGGTATGGCCAATATGTTCATCCGACGGTCAAACAGGCGAAATGCAACCAAGCGCCTTAGAGAGCTCACGCTGACCATCAGTCCATATTGAAATCTGGGTGAACATTCAAAGGTCTTCTCGTAGCAGCAGACCCAATTTTCACAAGTCACAATGTTGTAAACGCAACAGATGAGTGTCCGGGTAGCGGAGACTAATCAGCTGGAGAGAGTCAATGATGTCATGGGTGGAGTGTTTTCCATCCCTTCGCCTCGCGCCGCCTTCCTCATCACAAACTTCCATTGCAAGTGGCAGAAATGAGCGGTATTGAAGCTACACCTCGTCATATCATGAAATCAAAAGACGCAATGTTGTCGATAGATGAACAGACGCAGTCAATCTTTCCACATCCGGTGCATCCACCACCCACTTGCATGGTGCGCATCCCGAGACCAACAACATAGTTACCTCTTAGCTCAGCCTCCACCGGTCTTGCGTGTCTTCCACCCCCACGATACGACACAAGTGAGCAGTGCCTGCAGCCACGTAACGTCTTTTTAAGAGCCTGTCCGCCCCTATCTGCAGATGGCCTCCCGCATCCGATCACATCACCAGCCCTTCCCGGCTCAAGATCGCTGATCCTGCTCCGCAGGGTGGCCAGGTTGCGCTTTCTCTCTGCGCCACGAAGTCCCGAAGTGGCGAGCTGTGCTGTGGTGCTGCTCAAGCCCCGCAAAAGGGGCAGCCAATCAGAGCCGTGGACGACCACAGGAGGAGGAAGTCGAGAGTGGCCGCCATTGAATAAGTCAGGTGTTTTTTTTTTTTTTTTTTGCAAATCAGGTAATGACGTAACTCATCATCTATGCCCTACCTCACACCGGAAGACGTGAATGCGTTACATACTGCATAAGATAGATCTACTACCATTTGTATTAATATTTTATCAAGTTTTTCTTCCGGTAAGATGCAAGTCAAGACGTCAGCCCACATCATTAGACGCACCTTTTTGGAACTGTATAAAGGTGCCAAACTACACTCAAACCAAGTAAAATCGCAAATTTAAATTACAGACTATGTCTGTACCTGGCCAAAGGGCAAATATAATCTAACAACGCCTAAGAGTTGAATACCTCTGAGAGTAATTCAAATATTAGAGAGTTTACATTTGAAAACACAGCTAAGTGCACTTTTGATGATTCCATATAGTATGCCGTTATTCAGTACAGTTGTACAGTTAGATGTGTTTCAACTCTAAGCAGACAGCTACATGGGTGTTATTTATCCATATTTTTATTGTGCATATACATGTACTAGGAGTCCTAAAATGCTTCTTATTTCCAGAAAGAGTAGAAGTCTGGATGCATCGCATAATATATAATATGTCATAAACCACTTGGTTGGTTTAAAATTGTCTGTTAATGCACAACATGTTGAGAAAAATAGGACAACACTTGAGACCTATCCAAAGGGACTTCACATTTTCCTCATCCCAGAATAAAAGCATGAAAACACATATAAAAAACATTCACAAATATGAATACTACCGGTGTTGGGAAAGTTCATTTTCAACATAAACTAGTTCAAAGTTCAGATAACAACTATTAAAATGAACTAGTTGAATTGAAAATTTATGAACTAAGTTCATCATTCCAAAAATGAAAAGTTCATAATTCTTTTCCTCCCCGAATATAAAAAAAAAAAGGTTGCTGCGTGCTGTTACCCTCTGGCATATTGACATTTTCTCTTTGTTCTCACCCATTCCATTCACACTAGTGCTGCTATCACCCTACAGTCTGAAATACAGGAAAATATGCTTGAATTGTCTTTTTCTTTAAATATTTTAAACAAAAACATGACTGTGGTCTGCAATGGGCAAACACAAACAATCTGCTCTGGGTGCTAGACCAGTGGTTCTTAACCTTGTTGGAGGTACCAAACCCCACCAGTCTCATATGCGCATTCACCGAGCCCCTCGTTAGTGAAAAATATATTCTTTTAAATTCAAGACATAGATGTTTTTTACTGGTGCACAAAATGAGCCGTGCATGAACATCACCTGTTCAAAGAACAAACCCAACACAATGCAAGAACTCACAACAAATTACATACTGGCAAATTAGAATTTACACAATAAATCAGTTTTGTTCAGACCTCCTCAGTGGAGGCTGTCAAACCCCTGAGACCGACTCGCCGAACCCCTAGGGTTCGATCGAACCCAGGTTAAGAACCACTATGCTAGACTGAGGTATTATTTGGGACATAAGAGTGCAAAGCCCAAATTAAACGACAAAAAGGTAATTTGTGGTTCAACGCCATTGAGAGCATTACAACTTCTCAAATTCCTGAATGCTCTCACAGGATAACTTATTGTTGCCGTTTGACAAGAAAGGGCTAGTAGGGCTGCTCGTCGCGCGACGTGTTTACATCGTCTTCAGAAACACAGCGCATTTTGATGATGCTCGAGTCGTGTGACTGTTTGCGGCTAGGGTTGCCATATCCTTTTCCCCCCGTCTATTTAAGCCTTGTTTACAGTGTGTTTAACATGGTTTTATTTTGAAGTCTAAGAAGAGAAAATCTGGCATCCTTGAACTAAATGAAAAGCCGTTCAAAACCATTCATTGGCCGCGGAATGAACACGTTCACGAAGCAAAAATGCACTATGTTCAGTTTACATTCGTCCAAATTATGAACGAGTTCATGAACTTTCGTTTATTGAAGGTGTTCAGGTACAACACTGAATACTACACACTGATTTTCACCATCCTGCATGTATACATGTAACACTCGAGTGAAAATGCACACATGCATTTGTTGAGCACCTATCATAGGTGTTACGTAGAACTACAGATTGATACACTGCTGAGCTAGGCTCCAGTGTATATTGTTTACGAATGCTCGTATCGGAGATTTTGGATGTACCCCAATATCATCCTGAACTGTTTTGTGGGCTGATAGCGGACCGATAGCCAATATCAATATCGCAATCGGATAACCCTAGTTTGCATTCCAAACTATGGCATGCACGAGTTTGCAAGAGCAAGAGTCAAACTTCAGTACATTTAGTACCATTTCTGTTTCCCATAATTTCTAAAGGAAGGCTTCCAACTATGGAAACTCACACAATTTTGCAACCCTAACCATAATATATCGGAACAGATCATATATTTTTGGGTTGTACTTGGCAGTTAGCCAACCCCTACCATCCACTGGCAGGATTTTCCCTCCAAATTTTGTGGATGAAGGTGAAGCGCGGGAGAAGAGAGCATTGGGGTCATATCTATGCTCCCCGTGCTCCAGCAGTAAGGCAGAAAGGGAAGGGTGCCAGAAGGGCTTGTGTCAACACGCACGTTGTCGGCCGGAGAGGACATCGGCGGCCGAAGATCCCGGTCGAACACAGAAAAGCATGGCAAAGAACGGATGGAGCGCAACACTGCAGAAGATACAATAAAGTCAGTCATTGAATCAAAAGACACACAACATGCACTTTCACTCACCATCTGTTTCAATGGGAGATGCCAGTGAAAGCTGAGCCTGCTTGTTGCCTGCTTGAGCCGCTCGTTTGTACAATTCAATTGCTTTTCTCAGGCTTTGAGGGACCCCAAAGCCGCTTTCATAGCACTGGCCCAAAAGGAGTAGAGCAGTATTATCCTAAACACAAGGAAGGAATAAATACCCCAGGTCATATAAAGGAGCTTCATGATCAATTAACAAATATCTGCTGTGGTACCTTATATATGAATATAGTTATTTGACGATACAAAATATTAATATCTACAACAGTATTCTTAAACACTTCTGTTGAATTTTTTAGTCATATCCGTATATTTTTGTTTGAATTGCATGCAGACACAAACGATACACAAGTCAAAAGCCCTTTTTTGGATTTTTGAAAATGAAGTCAAACAATACATTAAAACCTCACTCTACAAATGAAAAAGCGTTAAAAGCTTTGATCAGAGTGTGCTTGTTTTTTGAAGTACAATAATTTGTCATTTTGCCACTGATTGTACCCTCTGGCAACTGTGCTTCTATGTTGTGTTTTTGTGTTTATCGAAGCTAATATGGAGAATATTATAACTCTCGCACAGTTTTGAATTTTATATTTTGTGGTAACAGCTGTTTTTTTTCTGGATACATATTGATGCTAGCATTGAAACACCTTTTCATTTCATTTAGAATTCAAACGATCTATCCTCCAAGTACTTGCGCAGATGGGAAAGTAAAGTTCTTAATCAAAAATCAAGAACCCTAAGCACCCAATAACTGTAAGCATTCAGAAGGTTGCTCACATTGCTCTCGGCTGCCATCTGCAGATAATGCACTGACTTGCTGGCATCTCTCACTGGCTCCCAGGAGTACACAGACGCTAGGCATAACTGAGCCTGAAAGAAAGGAATTAAGGTTAAAAAAAATGAAACAATATTGGGGAAAGAAAAGTAACATTGATTTGTGATGATAATTCCCACCTTTGTGAGACCTGCTGCAGCAGCCTTCTCTAGGAGGCTGATGGCTGTGTTCAACTTTTCTTTACTCTCGTACCCGCTCCTGGTCAGGAACAGCTTTGCGCATCGGTACTGTGCCTGTATGTGACCCGCCGCTGCTGCCCGCCAATAGTAATGGGATGCCTACATGTCGGAACAGGAGAAAAAGGAGACTTGAGACAACCAACAAAGCAATAACTTAAATTACTACATTGTGGTAGAGTGTGAGCTTTTTCCATGTCTTCAAGTGGCTCTCAAACATTTTGCACTGCGTACCACCTAATAAAAGTTTGTAAAATTCAAATGCGAATGTATTGAACTTAAAAAATAAATACAACTGAAGTGTATTCAGCCAGTGATTTTGCTCTGGGATTGGCTGGCAGGATGCACCCTGCCTCCATCCTGCCTCTCACGCAGAGTGAGCTGGGATAGATTCCAGCTCACACATGACTCTAATGAGGAAAAGCAATATAGAAAATAAACCTTCTCCTTGTCCTTGCGAACTCCTCTCCCCTTCTCGTAACAGACGCCAGTGTTAAACAGAGCCTTGCTGTAGCCCTGTTGAGCTGCCGCCAAGAAACATGTGAAAGCTTCCTCGTCGTTTCCACTTTTGACTCTTTGAAGGCCTGTGGTGAAAATTGAAACGGGAATTTAGGTGAAAACAACAAACACACAAATACTGCAAAAAAAACTACCATGGGAAGAATGTTGTTGCGTAAAATAAATACATTTTGGGTATGAAAGAAAGTTGGCTGAGTGAGTAACAAGTAGTTGAGTAGAGATGTAATTGATACCAATAATGTTTAGGATTACTGGGACGCTGCTGTCTGCTACTTTTTCGAGGTTCTGTGCTGCTTCTGCCAATTTCCCGTCTGTGCCTTCAAACATTGACTGAAAACCAAATAATTACATTTAGTCACAATGGCAGCTATGCATAAAGATTAATTCAATGAGGTCACATTGTAAACCTTGTCATGAACATCATCCGTCATCTCTGTGCTCTCTTTCTTGAAAACATTCTCCTGCGGGCAGGAGGCAGACATGTAAGCGTCACCTACAGGAGAGAGGGAAAAAAGAAATATTTGTTCCGATTTTGCTATTTAAAGGAAAGTTAGTTGGGTGAAATAACTTTTGAACATTAATGTCAAATTAATTCACAAAGGTCACATTAAAATTTATAGAGCTCTTGTCTGCGATTCAATATTTGTGAATTCCCCTATTAATGGATTTTGGGGGAACCTATTCTTTGTTAATTGTTTGAAAACTGTTTATGCTGTTTTTAGGGTTAGGCCAAAGCCTTGTCAGTAAAGTATTGGCTCAATCTCAGTGCCAAGTAACAAAGCTGAAGTGAAAGGAGTATCGTCGTGTCCAACAAATAGTCCTGTCGAATCGGAAAGTAATTATTTGCTGCCATTTAAAGGCTCCCATTAGCAATTATAAACTACTGAACACACCTTGCAAAGGCGAATCATGGCCCAACACATCCTGATGGTCTGAGCTGGTGGTGTTAGAAGTCAGGCAGCTCTGCTCACTGGAACTGTTTGCCACAGCATCACATCCAACACTGTTGCTGCTACTGCTGTGATCCAAGGACTGATTGTGCAGACACAACACACTCTTTCTTTGTAGGACCACTTCATTCCTTGAAACTGAAGACCAGCCAAAAAAACAAATAGTTCAAAATAAAATTTAGAAAAAATTGGCGTGGTAAGATTGCTAAGATTTTCAGGAGAGGAAATTGAACTTGCAAACATGCAGTGCTCACAAGTATCCAGCAGGAGGCGGTAACCACATTTCTGCAAAGTTTGTGGTGTCTGCCACACTCCAGAAGTTGGACTTGGCTCAGTACATGAAGAAAAACTTGAGTGGATCCTCCTGCAGATCTGCATGAAGAGCACTGCCGTCGCACCCTGTTAATGAACAGGTGCTCTCATTAGTAACGTGAGTGGTGCATCGTTGGATGTGCTACAAATGACAAATTAAAGTGAACATGCCAAGCAAACAGCAGCTTTTTCTGTAGCGGAACGCCTGATCACTTGTTATTTCAAGGTTCCATCGAACCAGGATGCATTTCTGTTATCATTTTATTTACTCTTGACAAATGCATCCACCCTGACTTCAGTAACATGCAGAAAACAATGGTAGGGTTCACGTCACCATCTGCTCTGTATATAATTTCGGGACTATAAACCGCACGAGTTAAAATTAGTTTTTTTCCATACAGAAGCCGCACCGGACTATAAGCCGCACGTGCCCGCAAGTTATTTACAAAAACAGGCGGTACACAGAAAGCCTTTTTAAAGTTTTAACAATGTAACTTAACATTTGTTTACAAACACTGCCTGCCTCTAGTTCATATGTTAAGAGCCAAATCGACTGCCTTTAACTTAAAAGCGGCATCATTTCTTTTGTCCCCCACAAAGAGGGCTTGTGTATAAAAGCTTCCTTTCTTCAGTAATGTCTGCCTTGATCTCGTTCTGTCTCTTCTTTATATGAATTATACGGCTTTATTTGCCTGGCGGATGGACATGAGGTCAACACACCACTCTTCTCCCCAGTGACCGTGTCACATATCCCTCCGACCAGCAAAGCGGTGCAGCACAACAGCGGTCCACAGCCTTTTTACGTGTGTATAAATGTATTAGTCATGACAAAAATCACGAAAAAAATCCAGAGATATGCCGCACCGGACTATAAAACGCAGGGTTCAAAATTTGAGAAAAAAGTTGCGGCTTATAGTCTCGAAATCATGGTAAATATGATCAAGAAAATAAAAACAATAAGTGTTTTTGTCAGAACTGTGGACGGTCAAACTGCTGGATTGCAGCATTTTGATTTATTTGTGGCTCCGTAAGTGAGAAGTAACATTGAGAGGTACTGTAGGAACGACTTCAAAGGTATATCTTGAAGTTTAGGAGGATATCAGAAAGTCTGGTTTATTTAAAATAATAATAAAAAAAGTAAATTAAGATTATTCGGAGTCAAATCCTCCTAAAAAGAGCAAGACATACCCATCCCACAGCATCGAGAGCGGTGTAACGAGGCAGCTTGGTGGAACTGAATTTAAAGGCCCGCTGTTTCTTCCTCCTCTCGCCATCCTCTTCTTTATGGGAGCTGGAAAAACATCAAAGGAAAACATGAAAAAAATTGTAATGTAATTCTACACAAGGACAAACTAGCGTTAAACTAAAAAATGCAATTTTGTAGTAATACTAGTACTTCTGAGCTGTAACGCTAGGGAATTAATTGAATTGGTGAACTGATGAATGCAGGATAAAGTTCAATATTTGAATCAGGCAAGCATTGCAGAAGGAGACGAATGTGTAAAACATCTAATCGTGAACGAAAGTTGAAAACTTCAAGTTCTAACGTGGCTTCTTATGATCGTAAATATACCTGCTGTCAGAGGTGTTTATAGAGGTGGAGAGAACAGTGGAGGTGTTGATGACCTCATCTTCCACATGGTGATTCGGGGGGAGACGCAATGGGGTGCTGGTGTGGTATCGATGCAGCACTGCAAAGACACCAGCAGGAAACATTCAACGCAAGCACACAAACGAATATTTTCCAATTACACTGCTAAAGAATTTTGGGAGGTATTCAAAGAATCTAATTGGTTGTATTGTTTATAGAGTTCTGAGCAATTAATTTGAAGCAGCAAAGTTTATTGTATTTATTGATTCCCGGACATGTCCTACTTTTGAGACCTAAAAAAATGTCGGGGGGGGGATTTCAAAATCGTCTGGGATTTTGTTCGACTGTCTCTAACATAATACATGTACAGTACAATGTCAATAGAATTGCCACTCCGTTCCATTTCACTCAATTCCAGGTATCTCTGTACGTTCGCACATAAGGAAGGAAATAGGGTGGGCAAGCCAGTCTACATTGAGTGTTTACAAGCAATGCCGAAACGAAAATGCACGTTCACGGAGGAGTTGAATCAAAAATTCCTGTGCTTTCACTAGGGTCGTGATCCTTACGAAGCCGAGTGCTTGACATGTAAGGCAGGCACTTGCATGCCAACGACCTACAGGCACACACAATACTTAGTGTACCACTAAAAAATGTCAGTGTAATTATATTTTTGACAGAGTAAATATGTTTTTGTTATTGTACATATGTTGTTTTGTGTTTTTCGGGCCAATAAATGCAATTGCTATACAGACACCATGTCACTTGTTCATATCATACACCGATGAACACCCCGCCCCCTTTTCAGAAACCCAAATCTGGTCACCCAAGATGAACACAAAAAATGTTAAGGTTAACATTAGAAAACACCTAAGGAGCTTTTACAGTGATCAAAATAAACACGAGGCCAGATGTCGGCGTCACTCAAGAAGTTTCCATGGTGCTCTTGACTATCGTTTTACCTCTCCATGCAAGCCCTTTCACCCGCCACATAATTATTCTTCTATTCCACGGCAGCTTCCATCAACGAAGAATTAGCATCTTCCCATTCCTCAAACTCCAAGCAGAAGCTTCCCTCTTTAATCGGATGTTACAACGACGTACCGCACTCAAAGTCATGAGTGCCGTACTGTGGGGAGCAACCCGGAAGTGGTTGACATGACGCAATCGAAAACGTCTGAGTGGTACAACAGCGCCACCCTGTGGTGAACGATTTAAATGCGCAGTATACAGAACCTGGGTTTTAGTTTTTGATTTTGAACATACGTATATGACACCTCCCGAGCGAAACGGGAGTGAGGTGCTATGTCGCCTTGAATCCAGGGTAAACTTTGAATAGCTTTATGACAAGTTGTCACGGTGACCGTCCTTGAGTCTTTCACCTAAGCCATTTATTTATTGAGCCCAAAAAATCACGGGCATCTCATCCTAACAAATAAAGATTCCTGATACACCTACACTAACTTCCCAAACTACATTGTGGGCGTCATCTTTTTTATACCATGCATGACAGGGTGAGGTATTTGTTTTTGAGGTCTTTACCCAATGTGGCACAGATCCGCACACTAAGACGTCCCAAATGAATAAAGCGTGACGTTCAAGCACTGCAAGGATTTGTTCTCAAGAATACAAGTAAAAATTGAATTGCCATCATAAATGAAGAAAACATAATATTTTACATTTTTTTATTTCTTTATTGAAATTGAAGATGTAAAATTATATTTTCATTAATTTTCCTTAAGTGATTACTATTGTACACACCGATGTTTCAAGCATTACAGAATCAACCCAAAAATATTTTGGTAGTTACCAATGCTGTTAATTTATTTATAAATCTTATAGTGGATGGCGATCTAAGAAATGTGTTAAACCCAGTGCATGAATGTAGTAAAAACTGATGTTAAAACCTCTTTGAAACTTCATACAGTCCACCCGATGTAAGGGGAAAAATTGGCAGATGTCGCAGAACCCCTCAGGATCAGGAAAGCGTGATTATTTTGTTAGCTGTGAGCTCTCATGTGAGGATGCTTTCAACGTGTGAGCGCGCGCGTGTGCGCGTGTACCCTTGTGTGTGCGTGCGTGCGTGCGTGTGTGAGTCCTTGACTTGTGGAACACTGATGTAGGGATTACTGACGATTTATTAGATTGTTGTGTGTGTGTTTGTGTGTGTGTGGAGCCCCTCGGCTAGAGAAGATATGACCTGTGCTGAGCGACTGCCCTCGATTACACATCCCCGTCAATGCATTGTTGGGCCTCACACCACTCAGAGAGAGAGCGAGAGGTTAAATTTGTGAACTCATGGGGTGGGGGGATTTAAGGGGGGTGTCACTAGCTCCCCCCTTTTTCTTTCCTCATGCTCCCCTCGTCTCCTTGGTCACATACACACATCCTCACGCTCACACACATACACAGACGAGGGCTTTAGTCCTGCTATGGCCAACACCACCAGCCCCGAGGAGAGCTCTCCCACCCAGGGCGCCGTAGCACCACCGGAGCCTGAACTGGACACTAGCGTAGAACCCGACTCAGCAGCAAAGCCTGAGCCCAGCGAGGCCTGTTGTGACAGAGAGGATGAGGAAGAGGAGGAAGAAACTGAGCCGAGGCAGGAGAATGCTGGAGGTCAGAGTGTGGATCCGGAGTGGGTGGAGGAGAGGTTCAGGATCAATAGAAAGAAGTTGGAGACCATGTTGTATGGTGAGTCAACACACATTACATAATTTAATATTTTGGACTCTATGCTGACTCTATGCAGACCTTGAGATATGAGTGACCCGACATTCAAGTTAGGTATCATGTATATCAATATATGACTCATCATTCATCAAAATTTTTGTTTTGACTCACAAGCAAACATTTTTGATCTAAGCACTGTCTGAGGGCAGTGAACTCAAATCAGTTCACTTCACAACAAGCAGCTCTTAGGGAGATCGTGAACAATTCTTCAAAAGCTGTTTATTTCCAGTCCCAGTTTAAATCAAACTAAACATAAAACAATCCGACTCAATGGGAAATGCCATAAATGGGCTCACGAGTAGCATCAGTTTCTTGGGGTTTTAATTCTTTTGGCAATGAAAATTTAAACACAAAGGGTGGTGCCACAAGTGTAGACAGATTGATACCAAAAGCCATATTTTCTTTAGCCTATGCGAAGAATGACTAATGTGACTGCAGCTTACTGAGTTGTAACCACTGTCTCCATGTACAGTGGCTGGACTACGAATTGATGCCCTTCAAAATGAAATGGGGAAAAAATTCACACACAAAATCCGTAAATAACCCTTTTTTTTTTTTTTTTTAAATATACGAAAAGGGGAATGGGTGGTGAATATCCACTGTGTATTGCCTCCTGGTGGCCAAGGCAAACACACCACATGAAGCAGCACAATGTCGTTAAAGTAAAAAAAAAATATTTTTTAATTCTATTAATTGTGTTTATTAATTGCATTTAATGATAAAAATCAGTAGCATCCGTCTTCGGGTCAGCGATGAGAACTTGCCCTACGTTCAAGTATCTTGGGGCCTTGACCGAAGAGAAGAACAAAAGATTGACAGGTCCACAGTCATGCAGACCTTGTATAAGTCCATCGTGGTGAAGGAGATGAGTCAAAAGGTGACGCTCTCAATTTAACATCTGATCTATTCTCCTTCACACCCTCATCTATGATCACAAATTGTGACTCATGACCGAAAGTACAAGATCCATGCAGAGATTCTGCCGAAATAAATTTTTGCCACAGGGTGCCCGGGTTCTCCCTTTTAGACAGCGTTTGGTCACCCGTAGGGAATCAGACTGCTGCTCCTCTGTTTTGAGAAAACCAGAAAAGATGCTTCAGGCATCTGATTAGGATGCCTCCGAGACGTCTCCCTGGTGAGGTGGTCCACCAGGAGATGGCCCCGGGAAAGACTCGAGACACACTGGAGAGACGACTACTGTCTTGGCTGACTTGGGAACGCCCCGGTGAAAGCTGGAAAAATTGGCTGCTGCCCCTGCGACCCAACCCTGGATAAGCATTAGAAAATTGATGGATGGACGGACATTTTGAACACATAACAAGAACTGATGTTAGTTCAAACGTTGATACAAAAGGAAAAATTACAGACTGTCGTGCCTGGTCAAAAATAGCCATAAAGAACACTGAACAAGGCTTGAGGGTTAATGGAAGGTGATTTTTCATTGTGGCCAGCCTAAATGCTTGCCTCTCAAGGCCTCCTGCTTGTTGCCACCATCCATGCAGTAAAATCATGTATTATCATGAATGATTAATGACAGCCTATGGGTGATGCATTCATAAGTCTTATTGCTATTATCATGCCTGTCTGGGATGAGGAGGTAACAGCCGTCGTTAGTTATCGCAGCCTGGCAGCTTTATGACAAATGCCTCCACTGTGTCACTGTGGAGACTCACTGTGTCACCACTGCACATGCTGTATGTGCTCACAATGTTGGCAGTGGTGGGAAGTAGCCAAATACAAGCAGTCAAGAATCTGCACTTAAGTATTGATTTGCTAAACGACTTTTTACTTTTACTCGCTACATTTGAAAACAGATATCGGTATGTTTGATTTCTTTGTTTGCAAGGAAATATTTTGTTTGCAGGTAGTTTTTTTTTATTGTGCCAAGTTGCCAATAAATGTATTGTACAGTATATAAGTGAAAGTCAAAATGCATCATTACTTTTTATATTTAAAGTACATTACAGAGTCTGTGCTTTTGAACTTTTGTAAGAACAGGATTTGAATCAATTCTTTCACCAGTCTTTTTTTACACAATTATCTATACTCCTACTTAAGAACAGTTGACTGTTCTTTTGTCCATTGACTCACTAATTCTGCTGTGATACTTTATGGTGTATGAATAGCCTCAGTCAGGCTGTAAATAGTCTATCTCGTCAAATTCCACTCTCTTTGAACATGAGGTACTTGAGTGGATTTTTCTCCTCAATACTTCTCTGTTTTATATCCGTGAACTATTTTTTGTGGTCGAGTGGGAGGTCTTTGCGTCACTAAATGTCAACAACGTCAGTAGCCATTTCCAAGCTAATTTGTGTGTGTCCCCCCCCCCATCTTTGCCACCTTCTCTCTCCACCCTATACTATTCTCTCCCCATTCCTCAGCTCTAGCCAGGGTTACCCTGAGTGATGGAGGTGGGAGGGGCAGTCCAAGCACTACCCCCCAACCTTGTAAATGTCGCAGTGGAGCCATGGCCTTTTAAAATTCTTTATGTTCCAAGCAATTTCTCCTTCCTTTTGTGCCAGTTGCTTAGCTAATATCAACATTTGAAAGTTGTCAACATTGTTTAATGCTGATCACACAAAAGTTAAAGTTTGGAGAGTTTGAGGACAGTCTGCCAGGACTCATTTGAAAGGGGAGAAAAAAAGCTAACTGTAAATATTCTCAAAAGTATACAGTATGTACAATTGGCTTTTTTTTGGTCTCGCAAAATCTAAACGGTATTGTAAGTGAAGTTGATAGAAAAAAAACTGCTACAATGCAGCAGTGATTCAAAGGATCATCTATTTGATTGCACAACTTGATTCATTGCAGCACTTGTACTTTCTAGATTTCTTTACAATGGTGAGGCGGCTCTTTGCTGATTCTGGAAAGAGGGGACTGCAGTGATTTATATCCTCCTTTTTATTTATTTTCACTGTGTTCATTACAGCACCAAGACCTGGAGATGCTATGACAGGCGAGGAGTTTTTTGAGAAAGTAAGTCCAAGACCAAATTTGACACATTTAATTAAGAAGGCAAAACTAATGAAAGTTTCCTCCTCAGTAGACAGTGGCCATTGCTAACATTGGTGCATGAAGTTTACATTGGTGCATAAAGCTTCTCTATGAAAAATCCTGCGATAACATGTTTTCTTGGTATAATGATTACAATCTTTGAAATGCAAATGAGACTTTCTATTCATAGAATCTGTACGTGCTACATATATTCTGGAAGCATACAGTGACAGAAGGCTTCCCCCCTCTTTGCAGCTCTTTCACTCTCCTCCATTGTTTTGGCCTTCACAGGTGATGAAAGAAACTGACACTCAAGTGAAATGGCCTTCCAAGTTGAAGATTGGAGCCAAGTCAAAGAAAGGTGGCAGATTTGTAGTGTCACTCACATCCTATAATTAGCTCCATTTTGTTGTTCCCTGCTACTGTTTATATCAATCTCTTGGCAGTCAAACTACATTGCACAATCTTACTGAGCTGTTTCCTCTTGCAGACCCACATGTGAAGGTGGAAGGGAAGAAAGCCAATGTTCTGGAAGCCAAAAAGAAGATTCTAGAAGTTCTAGAAACAAGGGTACTCATTGCAATGTTAACAGTTATTATATTTAGTACATCAGTGGCAATATAAAATGAAGTCTTGATTACATACTCAGGTAAATAAGGTCACCCTCAAAATGGACGTGGCCTACACGGAGCATTCTCATGTGATTGGCAAAGGTGGCGGAAACATCAAGAAGGTGATGGAAGCCACTTCCTGCCACATCCATTTCCCAGACTCCAACCGCCACAATGCTACAGGGGAGAAAAGCAACCAGGTGTGCTTATAAAACCAAAGGGAGCAATTAAGACGGACAATTAAGAACCTTTATAAAAGAAAAAAAGTGCAAAACGTTTTTCCACTTTATTACTTTACCAGGTGTCGATTGCTGGACCCATCGAGGGAGTGGAAGAGGCCAGGAGGAGGATTAGAGTGAGTGGTTTATTTAATGTCGGGCTGTACATTTAGCACCTGGGCTTAAGCCATTTCAGTAGCATCACTAACATTGCACAGTTTGAGAAACTGTCAATACTATGCAAGAATGGGCAATACCGCTTGTCCCCACGGGGGTTGCGGGCGTGCTGGAGCCTCTCCCAGTAGTCATCGGGCAGTAGGCGGGGACACCCTGAACCGGTTGCCAGCCAATCGCAGGGCACACAGAGGCGAACAACCATCCACACTTGCACTCACACCTAGGGGCAATTTGGAGTGCTCAATCGGCCTATCAAGCATGTTTTGGGGATGTGGGAGTGCCTGGAGAAAACCCAAGCGGGCACGGGCAGAACATGCAAACTCCACACAGGGAGGGTTGGAGGTAGAATCGAACCAGCACCCTCCTGACTGTGAGGCGGACATGCAACCAGTACGCCACCAAGCCGCATTATGCGGGCAACATTCGTGCCATAATTACTCAATTTAGAAGTTTTATCTGGGGGGGGATCCGCGATGTACTGAAGCCGCGATAAGTGAACCGCGATGTAGCGATGGATTTCTGTATACAGTTGTGCCAATTTCAGTGTTTGTCAAAAGGGTCTGTTTTTCTGACATCATCTCATCCTCTTTTCTTCCTTTTTACATGCTAGGATTTGCAGCCACTGACTTTGACTTTTGACCTGCCGGTCAGCTTAGCTCCTCAGCCCGTGCCGGATGTCGGCTCACCTCTCATCCAGCAGGTGGTGCAGACATTGGGGGTGAGCGTGAGCTTCAGAGCCATCCCACCACAGCCTCAGGCGCAGCCTGCCTTCTTTGGTAGCTGCTGCACTGTGTGGGGCCTGCAGGGCAACGCCTCTGCACTCAAGGTCAGCACGCCATGAGTGTCAGAAAGCATCGGCGAGCGCACACAAGCTGCAACCACAGACAAGTGTTTCCATGTATGACACGGCAGAAGGCAACCTGCATTCTGATGGAGCTGCTTGTCGGATCAGAGGTGACAGGGAGCGTGGTGACCAGCCAGCTTGACGTCACCTCACAGCAGCATCTCTTCTTGCTGGGGCAGAACGGAGCTCACTTCCTGAGCGTTATGCACCACACTCAAACCCAAATCATTCTACCGGACCTCAGCGCACCCCAGAACCTCCCCTCACTGGTCATACAGGGCAGCCCGGATGGAGTGTGTCTGGCCCGGCAGCAGCTCATGGTAAGTTTTCTTTTGCTGTCTGAAAAAATCAACAGTCAAAGTATGAATTGCAGCATAACAACAACAATAGAACTAACTGATCTACTAAGTCCTATTTCCACCCTCAAAATATCACATTTTGTGATTCTGTTTACAGGCTCCCATTCTACATTGTTTTGTATTCTTTCTCTTTACTTCTCTTCCAGACTTTTGCATAGCACACTGGTTTCACACTCTGGAACACAAAGACTTATGGCAGCACAAACATAAACAAATAAACTTTGAAATTCTTGGATAAGTTGGTGAAGGGTTCAACTTAGCATGGAGAACATACAAGAGGCATATAGAGTGGCACAAATGCTCCAGGAGCAATTTGAAATATATTGCATTCTCTACTCCATGTTTTTGCCTCCTCCTGATGCTTGGCAGTCTGACAAAGGACGGCAGCACAGAAGTATACACAAAAGTCTAAAAAATAAGCATAGAGTGCCGTTTATACTAAAACAGCAGAATAGTGGCAAGATACAATACTGCATAGACATAAACAGTTAATCATTTGCCAGTGAGTCGTTAGTGTCACTACCGTGGTGTTGTCACACAGTAAAGACATTTAACCTAAAAAATTACACTTGCCACAACATTATGGTCGAGTGTCAGTGTGATGAGGACCAATATAGAAACTGCAGCAAAAATTCTGAAAAAGAAGATGCTCAATTGATGACACATACCGATACCCTTATAAAGGTTTTACACATGGCCAAGAATGACATTATAAATGCTTTATTAGTTCTATGACAAAAAAACTTCCAATTACTCGTAACACTTTTTTCATGAAACTATGTATTTGTGTCATTTGTGTGTGTGTGTGTGTGTGTGTGTGTGTGTGTGTGTGTGTACACGCATAGGACTGCCTGCCTGTGTGCTTGATGTTTGACATGCGGGAAGATGTGGAGGCAGATCCTTGTGCGCTGGCTCATATGATGCAAAACCTTGGAGTCTTCATTAGTGTCAAACCCAAAGTAAAGCAGACCAACAAGGTAGCACAATGTTAACCCTGTTCAGTCGTGCATCATTCTCTTATGTTACCTCTTACAATTACCAACAAACCTTTTACATTTTACATTTTGCAGTCAGTTGTGGTGAAAGGTCTCGAAAGGAACATCCAATGTCTTTATGAGGCCCGTCGGCTGTTGTTGGGTTTGGATTCTTGTGACTCCACCAAGGTAACCAAGGTGGCACCTGACCCCGCTCTGGCTGGCAATGAGTTGACCAGCTATTGGCTCAACATGTTACTCCAGCAGCTGCGTCTCTCGGAAAATGGTGAGATTTTGCGCACACTGTAAGAAGTGAGGACACAAAAGTTTCGTAAATACTTTGATTTTGTCATCCAGCTTTTCTTTGCCACTGTCTGCTCGATGACAATTGACATTGACAAATATATACACTTAATTAAAATCCCTAGTACTGGTAAAAAATGTAGAAAAGAGAAATGAGAAAAAAAAAGATAGAAGGTGACAAGTACAGTTCTACGTAATTGAACTAAAACTACAAGTATCATAATAAACATGTTTTTAAATCAATACATTTCTGGCAATATCTTTCAAAACAGAACAATATAGGCGACTGTATTTGGGTCTATGGATGCAACTCTTGTGCTTTATCTCATTACATTGTAGAAGTAGGGATAATAACTGTGGCCAGTAATTTTTGGACAGGCTGACATTTTAATTAAATGTCATTTTCAAATAACTATGTTCTCTTATGTTCAACAGGCCCTGTCCCTGCACCTGCATCCGTTCCAGAGGTTCTAAGTAGTACGAAGGCTCGCCCATCACCACCACCAGGACTACCCGCTCCCATTGAGGAAGGGAGGACAGGACTGAAGGGAACAGACTGTCGTCCATTGGAGAAGGTGCTTAATAGGTTTGACTATTGGAAGAAAAGAACATCCATTAAGCCAAGATGTCCTTTCTATTTAGATCCTGGAAAATGACGACCAGTCTGGTCAATCAGATGATGAGAGCTCAAAGGAGACAGTGATGATGATGTCATTGGAGGATGCAATGAACATCCCTAGCGGACCCAGGGTGACAAAGATGGGTCGGAGAGGGAGTTTGCAGGGTCCTGAGATAAACAAAGTTTTCCACCAAGCCAGACGCCACTCTACAGGGCAGGCGTTTACTTGCAGGTGAGGGTCAAGACAATTCAAATCCTGAAATTGAATCTTTATAATAATTAGCATGTTCACCCCATTTGCTCAGTTATTTAATTTATTGATCCATCCATCCATCCGTCCGTCCGTCCGTCCGTCTGTCCGTCCATCCATCAATATAATACAGAACAGATGTGTGCAAATCCTAAATGCTGCAATTACGATTTCGTTTGTACTTAGTTTTGTCGTGTTCTGTGCGGTTTAATTTGCTTCCACACAGCCACCCAAGTTAATCTTGTGTATGTGTTATCTCCTGAATGCACAAGGATGCTGAATGCAGAAATGGAGCGAGGGAGGATGGAGCGGAGGAGCAGCCTAAGGAAAGACGTGACAATGTCCCGGGATGTTTGCGCAGACGTCTCAGAATCGGAGGTGCAAAAGAACACACATGACTTGTGTGCTGTCACTCATCCAATGTACATGACAGCTGTGCAAATTAACGCTCAAGTGCACACAACTGCAGAAAACCCATTTTCAAGAAGTACAAGTATAGAAGGAAGACATGCTTTAACATTTTTGCATTTTTACTAGCATGTGTTACTTTCTGATTGATTTCTGGGCCCTTTTGAGATCTTTTGTGTAATCCCTCACACTCAAAAGTATTAACTGCGCATGCAGGATGTGGTGTAAGTATTGGTATAAATGTGTAAATGAGGTTTAACCTGCCTGCACTCAGAGGATGGAAAAGATTTTCAATTCCATGCATTATTTACCTGCTTTATATCCTGTTTGTGCTCTGCAGGTTTATGACTATGAGAAGAAGAAATTGCTGGCAACCAGAGGTTAGTGCCTCTAAATGTTTCATTCCTGTTCCTGTCTTGTACTGTGGCTTCTGGTGCTAAGCAAAGAGTGCAAACCAAAGCCGATTTTACAGTTGATCTGTGACCCACCGTATTCCGTGGATGCAACGTGAAGTCAAGTGACTTTTAATATATATATATATATATATATATATATATATATATATATATATATTTACGCACGCTCGCGCACACACACACACACACACACACACACACACACACACACACACACACACGGTGCCTCAGGGAAGATCTGTAGTAAAATGGGTCAAAATTTCCCTCAGTGTTGCCTTTATTAAGGGATTATGAATTTGCTGTTTGAATGGGCCAACTGGGGCATACTCACACATTTCACCACATAAACGTACACCCTCTTGGCTGTGTGCTGTTACAGGTTTGACACACCTCTAAGTTTCTGCTTGTTTTTGTGCTGTGTCTCAATTTCAACAATTTGAGCTTGATTAAATATGCCAAACACTGGCAACAAGAAGTATCGCTCCCAATAAATTATTTAATACCTGAGCCTATTTTGTCCATTCCATGAATTTCGGAAGTAGAGCTTGAACAACCACAATGATAGACAGACTGCATTGACTTGTTTTGCCACGGCTAGTCTCCCACAGCTATTTACAACTGTCCATCAAATGCTATTTCATTGATTTGTCTTCAAACAACTTCATATTGACTGAGTCTGCCTAAGGTGTGTGTAAGATAGAGCTACTCACACTCTGTGCTTAACAATTATAATCAATAACAATTATTTAGCACAGACAGAAGTGTAAAAACTAAGTATTGATTCAATGCATATACTACATCTGTAAAAGTAAGTACAACAATATAGACTGAAATATACTTAACGTTACTTACATACAATAAGAGTTTTGACAACTTCCCACGAAATAGTTTCCGTCTTTTATTAGCTTGCGTAGAACTCAATTGCAATGAAAAAAACAATCCCTAGACTCCAAGCTTTACCACAAGTTATTAGGACTGAGCTGACACCAAGTCTTGCATGAGCAAAACAAAACATGACAAACAAATAAATAATAAATAATAAAATAATAATAAATCATAAAATAATAATAAATCATAAAATAAAATGTATACTTTCGCTCAGATACATTTTCCCTAACCATGTTCGTTACTTATCAACGTAAAGTAACATTCCAAGAAATTCTTCATTGACCTTATCCCTATACTGGAAGCACAAGGCGGAAAAATCATCAAATCTGTCCAGAATACGAGGCACACAGTACCTTACTGATGCGGAACACTCTCCAGATGGGAGCACCTGCGGCTGACTCTGTTTCTCACGCAACTTGTCAAGGAGCAAATGACGACCAAAACGACTACAATTGTGAATGATCTGGTGATGAGGATAATCTTACACAGCCCTGGACGTGATTACAACAATGCCTTGTCACAATGGATATTGTGCCTATTAGGGCTACCTAAAGTGACAAAATATTGGAATTCAAAAACTCCCGAGCCAAAATCCATAAATCTAAACCAGTGGCTCTCAAACGTTTTAGACTAAGTATCACCTATTGTGAAAAATAGTTAGAAAGTATGACCGTTGATCAAAAATGAACCAGAGATTTTATTCATAAAAAGTATCTATAATATTTTTTTAAGCTACTGTAAAATTGTGCACAATTCGAACAATAACCGTGTACTTAAACATAAGAAAGTAAAATAAACTTACATGATTCAATTAAAACGTTTTGCACAAAAACGTTGCATGAAATAATGTTACACAAGTGTCTTTTATTTTATTACTACCTAAATCATATTCTGCTAAGATACTTGTACTTTGACTTACCCAAGCGAGACTGCTTTCTGTATCGTCTCCTTCCAGCAATGCAGAGAAAGCCAGTGGTCACTGAAGTCCGGACACCCACGGACACTTGGAGCGGTCTGGGCTTTTCAAAGTCCATGCCAGCAGAAGCTGTGAAGGAGCTGCGGAACATCAGCCGTCGCAGCTACAAACCCTACTTGAGCACAAGCAGCAGCCAGGTACAAATCAGCAATTAGCCAGCTCAACACGAGTGGCTCTCACTAGTTTTTCAACAAATGATACCTAAGTACTGTTATTAAAGTTCCCCAGAGGTATAAATGTGTTGTTGTGTCTCTCAAATTGTTTGCCAAACTGTTTTGTTTATACGTGGTGAACAAAAGGAACTTGAATGCTTGTCGCCAGATTGCACCACTTTGGTCAGCAGGAACAGTCACATCATCCTGCTTACTTGTGCCCTACCAACCAGTTAAAAATTCTGCTCATTTCTGTTACTGTGCCTCTGAGATTAATCAATAATATAATAATCAATAATAACAGCACATTTTTTAAGCATTTCCCTGCTAAGGAACATATTACATTCATAAAAGCTGACATCATTTAAGCCAAGAGTGAAGTGAATATAAATATCTATCTATCTATCTATCTATCTATCTATCTATCTATCTATCTATCTATCTATCTATCTATCTATCTATCTATCTATCTATCTATCTATCTATCTATCTATCTATCTATCTATCTATCTATCTATCTATCTATCTATCTATCTATCTATCTATCTATCTATCTATCTATCTATATATATACATATATATATAATACAATATATAGTGACGTAATTATTATTTTTGATAGTGAAATTTACTCATTGCTTCATTGCAGTCATGGGCCAATCAGAGCGGGGCAGCGTCTCAAGGGAGTAATTCGGACAACTGGAGGGACAGACGGGGATCCCAGCCCGCCTCCTCATCTTCCTCCTCCTCCTCCTCTTCTTCTCCATCCTCCCCTCCACCGACATCCTTCTCATCCTCCTCCCACTTCCCCACGTTCACATCCAACAGAAACAGAAATGACAAACAATGTGAGTCCCAGTCGGTTCTTATAGAAGTAGGAATTGGACAACGAAAGATCTTAAGGTTTGGCCCTGTTGCCTACAGCTGAGGGCTTTCCAGGTTGCAACTACTTTGACGACGTGTGCTCATCAAGGAGGGCATCCACCTGCAGTCAACGTAGCCCCTCCCCCCAGATGATGGACGACCTTCCGGAGCTCCTCAGCCAATTGGGATTGATGAAGTACATTGATGTGTTGGAGCAACAGGAGGTAAACAAAAAATAAAAGGAAAACAGGCTTTGTTTTTAGCAGTACACTAATAATATATTAGTTTTCATCTTTTGAGAATTTTAGTTTAGTGTTAATTTTTTAATATATGGTGTATTTTTTGAGTGCAAGATTAAACAAAAGGTCACTATGATATTGTGTATTAAAGTAAAGTAAGCTACAATTCTCAAACGAATGTTTGAACCTCCATAAGGACAAACAGCAACACTGAAATAAATACATTTAAAATGAACCGTGAAACTTTTTTCTATTATTACTTAGTTTTATAAACATCAGATATAGTTTCAATTATTTTTTTAACAACTGCATTTTCACATGTATCTTATTTTATTAACACAAACATATTTATAATCTGTATAATTGCAGTTTTACTTTTTTTGTGACAATCTTGGTGTTCTTGATCGACTACCAAACGTTTTTATTAAGTATAACAACCTTTGATGTTCTTCTAGATTGACTACCAGACGTTCCTCACATTGTCTGAAGATGATCTGAAGGAAGTGGGTGTGTCCACATTTGGAGCCAGACGCAAGATGCTGTTGGCCATCTCAGGTAATGTCATAGCTCGATTTTTCATCACTGAGGTGACCCTTCTTCAACACTAAAAACAAATAATCTTGTTCAGACCTGAACAAGAGCAAGAGGAGACCTTCAGACACATCCAGCGTAAAGTCTGGATACCTGGAAGGTGGCGCAAGCGGTAGACTGCCACGTATTTCGGACATGGAAGTTGCTGCCCTCAGTAACCGCTGGTGAAAGCATCTTTTAGCCCACTATGAGCTTGTCAGTTGAGGAACTGAAGCTCTAACATATCGTTTCACTTAAGTCAGAAACAAGAAGAAGAAAAAAAAAAAAAAAGTACGCCGTCATGTGTGCCTTCAATGAACAGCCAAATTCCAAAGCCTTTTCTATAAAAATCAAGACAAGGAGATCTTCTCTTCTAAGTTTTATGTTTTGAAGAAAAAGTCAAACATTACATTCATGATACTAGCTCTTCTGCGAGTTTCTTGTGTGCCTTTCTTTTTGCAAAATTATATTAATGGTCTCATTACCCACTACCTTCATTCAAATGTAAATAGACCCTGCCCCCAAATGACACTGTACTCTGATACAAAATAAAACCATGATGCTAAAGGTGTTTCCTGTAATCTGAATCCGTGCATGCAGAAAAATAGATGGGGTGCAACGTAATATAAAAACTACTGTGTGGAGTTTAGAAGTTCTTCCTGGCCGGGCCTGCGAGAGTGTACCAGTAAGGCGTTTACCCCGCCTACTACTAACCCTAACCCTAAAACAGCTGAGATAGGCTCTACCAGGCCCGCATGTCTTGTGAGGATTAGTGGTTTGGAAAACTGATGGACGGAAATTTTAAAATCCCACTGCTTTTACTTTTAGTCCTGTGTCTGACATATAGAATTTCAGTATAAGAAAACAATGACAAGTTCCACCAGATGGCACTGGCGTCACTCTGTAGAAAGTCACATTTGCGTTGCATGAATAACTTTTATGAACAATTACAATAGAATTAGAGCTCCCGGCATGGAAGATGGCGCTGATGGTAACAAATGCATTTGCAACAAACAGATAAGACTAATGGAAAGTACAATTATAGGTGTGAAACTCCTTTTAATTTGGTTGGCTCATTTGACACTTTCAATTGAATTTATCATCACTGCAACTGCACACGATTCATTTCCTGTTCAGTTCATTTACTGAGGGGCCCCTGCACAATTTGATGCTGTCATGGGAAAGCCGTCTAACTGGCAGAGCGTTAAATGAAAACAGTGTGAGCACTTTCTAAATGAGGGAGGGGTTGGTTAGCACTTGGATGCAAATGATCCACAGCAGGGTTCACATGCTCCAAGCAGGTTGAGCATGAAAGGGTCCGTGAGTAGAAGTGGTGGGCTGTGGCAGATTACTGAGGGATCATCCCCACTCATTACAACGTCTATGTCAATTTTTCTGGAAGGTTTCAGAGTGATGAACCTTCAATCTGGTCCACGGGGCACATGAGTGCTCACTGCTTTGAATTCTGCCAGGTAGCTAATTGCGCTCCCCAAGTGGTTGCACGTTCCAATCGGTCTTTGATTACACAGCCAGTGTGAGTGTTAAGTGAAAGTACTGCAGTACATTTTGGAAAGTGGCCATTTTGTCTCATGGCCAGTGGCCGTGACATCCTGCAAGTACAGTGATTCCTAGCATGCACACTCAAAACTCAAAAAAAAAAAAAAATAGGATCACTTTCACTGAAATGAATGGAAATGCCATTAATCCATTCCAGCCCCCCCCCCCATCAAAAATGTGCAATGTGTTTTCTAATGGCAAAATTAACACTGTAAAATAATATACATGATCCAATATACCATTCTGGAATGTAAGTATAAGAATTATTTGCCACACTGTGGATGACACTAAATTGCGTGAGTAGTTCGTGTATGTGTCCTGTGATTCTATGCTGACTAGCTTCCAAAGTCAGCTGGGATAAGCGCCAGTTACCCACAACCCAAATGAGGATCGGCACAAAAAAAAGCCAGTGAATCATGCAAATGAATTGGAAGGTATGATTTTTTATACATCAAATTCCGATTTGCTGACAAAACTCAAAGCAGTGTTTTCCGATTATTGAGATGCAGCGCACTCTGAATTGACATTATTAAAGTGAGTTATAAACACGGCCTACATAAAGTACAGACGGATGCCACATCTAAGGAGCAGAACACCAAAAAAGACATGATGACGACTGCCAGTAAAAGAAATCCTGACAATTTGCCGGCAAGGCGGAAAGCTGCTTGAGAGACATCTCCTGTCATTAGTCTGTATGATGCTCTGTGGCATGACAATAAAGCAATACAGATGGAATTTTCCCTTAGCGATCAGACTGCAGTCCTCCTTTGCATCATTTTCATACGCAGCAGTCAGCATTATAAAGCAAAGCAGATAAAAAAAAATAGAGTAACATGACCTGCAGGGTGGCTAACAGCAGAAATACAAAGTTAGCACGTATATCACAAACAGTGGGATTTGTATTAAACAGAGCCAGTTAAGGGCCAATGGATGAAATAGAATAAAACGGGGATTGAAAATGATGGACGGAAAAATTGCTTGGCATACATGGCGTTAGACTGGACTGGTTTTAGCATGAGTTAAAAAAAAACCCAACCACTAAATGCGAAGACTATCAAAAAGGCCCCTGCTGCCTTTTTTTTCTATGCGACCTTCAGTGCATCTAGCTTAGACAACGCTGCAGCAGAGGTTTAAAATTATACTGTCATACAATATATTTGTCTCACAATACAATTTTTGTGTTATCTTTCAGCACACTGTGTTCGTAGCAATTATTATATATAAGTGACACTTCCAGCCAAATGCAGGTCTTCACTAGGGAGCCTTTTTGGAAAAACTGAAAGTAACCAATAAAGTGGGTGAAATAGGGGAAAAGAGAGCCGTAAGGATAACAAACTGATTGAAGTGAGTGGGAGAGCCGAGGGACATAATGAACACATTATGGATAAAAGTGAGGGCCCAGTGTGTGATGAACACATCGTTTTGTAGCTGATATTGCGTTGGGAGTAAAAATAAACCAATTCCATCTCCTTCAGTCACATTAAGATGTTGAATTAGCAGAGCTGGAAGAAAGACGTTTTTTTTGGCATCTGCTTGTGGAGTGGGATTTTTCAAAACTGTGGGATCAGCTGTCCCATTTAGCAAGCCATATCACACCCAATTGGCTTCAGTAGTCTTTTGGGTTTTGTGATTGGAGCCCCTGTAAAATGTATCCCATGTTAATTATAATCTCATATAATTGTTTGTGGTAGTGTGGGGTTAAGAAAGCAGACCCTCCTCTTGCCTCTCTCCCTTATATTATGTTATCACTTGGACGAAAGACAAAGCCAGACGTCCGAGGTTTGGGGTGAATTGCATCTCTTCAATGGTGCCTTGAGATACGAATGACTTTTTTTCTGGAGATAAGAGTGCTTGTTGGCAGATTTCCTGCATTGATTTTTGAGCATTCTTGCCATTTGCCAAACACTGGCCAGCGGTGGATCCCAGGGTGGTCGATATTATTCAACATCTGAAGCAGCGGAGCTCAGAAAGAATGTAAACATAAAACTGTACATTGTCACTGGCCACTTTTAGTCATCCTTCTCCTCGCTACATGGGATTTCTTAGGAGGAAGCAAGTTTTCCCCCACTAGCTGGTCTGGAACTGTCAGAGGACTAGCGCGAACAACAAAACACCATCTTATCCGAGTTTGCAAACGCTAAATGCATTACAATTATGACCAATTGAACGAGTGAACGAACTATGACACACAGCACTAGTGTATATGTATATTGGAACAAGGAAGGACATTCATTTATGTGAAGACATGGATCACACAGACAGCAGTAATGTTCAAAAGACACCCAAAGTGCAAGTTTACTTAAATTGTCAAACCAACAAAGAAACGTTCACTTGGTCAACATGGCGTTGGGAGGCAGAACACAGCCTCTTCTCTGCTCCCACGACTTCCTCCCAGCTCAGGGGCAGCTCCTTCCTTAGTGTCCACGCACAGTCTCAGCAGCCCTATCTCACCTACTGGCAAAATAACAAATTGCTGTCACGAAACTTTGCTTACGTCCACTGTTATCGCTCTGCAATGCAACTTCCTACCTCCTGAGATTGGGAGAAGAACAAAAAAATAAAGGACACTAGACAGCATCAACATAGCAACATAGTATTGTAGCAGCCAAATAGGCGTCACGTTCTGTTTTGAGCCAAGCCAGGTAAATCTCTCTTTTACAGGAACACGATGAGAAACATGCAACAACAACGACGACACATTAAATCTCATTGCTACCTGGTCTTTCTGGGACATTCAAGATCAACAGTTGAATAATTTATAATCGTCCGAGAAATAAAAGAGGGAGAGAGTAAGAGGGAGCCGTCTCGGAACGTGTGGATTTGCAGGAATATCAATGAACATGGGCAGTATGGAAGAATATTGTAAGAATGTACAGCGGGGACTGCTCTGTCCATATTTACATCCAAGTTATTGGCTTTTGTATTTGGGGCGAACAGAGCGAGGCCATCGTGATAGGACAAACATTTGAACATGTTAATAATTGCATGTTTGCGGGACGGAGCAAAACAGAAGGAGGCTTGAGCTTGATCTGCATTGAGGGACTGCTAAAATGGAACTGGCTTTTCGTTTCCTCTCTGTCTTGAGAGAGACGTTAGAAAAGAAAGAATGAGGTCTGACGGCGAGAGAGAGTCGGATGAGGAACGAAGTTTACAGGACCGAGTTCAGCTAAAAGATGGATTGCTGCCACGGCCGCTGGAAGAGACGCTGGAATGGCTTCAAATCTGTGCTGGACTTTTCCCGGTTGGCCGATGACAGTGTCAGAACCGAAGGGGGGGAGGGGGGGAGCTACCAAACGTAGCCCATCTCGTCATCCTTGTCATCTTCCTCGTCGTCGTCGTCTTCTGTGATTTCCCGGGGGTGGATCCGACCCCGTCTTTTCTTCTGTCGAGCCTGTGTGGCTTCTTCCTCTTGGTCATCGAGGAGGATGACTGCACCACCGCTGCCAAAATCTCCCGATGACTCCTGGTCCTCATCTAAAACAAATATGGCAAATACATGCCACTCATACGTATTGGCAGCGCCCCACCAGATGTTAACATCAAGATCAGATCAAAATATACTAAAACTTATTTCATTTGCTGTGTGAGCAAGATTTCAGCTTTGTTCCATCTTTCTGTAGGTTTGCTCTGTCTTGGACATTGTCTTAAGATTCAGCACTGATGTCTCTGCTTTGAGTCCTGAAGCATGCCTTTCTAAAGATTTAGGAGAACTACTTTCTTCCTGGAACCTCTAAGCCCAATTTGATACTATATCATCATCATTTGCTAGTGGAGATTACCTAAGTGTGCATGTCACTGACACCCACCCACGCTCGGGCGTCAAGACAGTTGGGTAAAAAATAACCCAAAATGGGATAGGTTTGTTAAAGAAAAACAAAACAAACAAAACCAAAAACAATCTGGATGTGCTTAATTTAGCCAAGACACATATTTTAGGTTTAAAATAAAATCTCACGGCACACCACCAAATACAAATATCACAAAAAGTGGACACGTCAATGATAGATAACACGGTATTTTCGATGATCTAACAGAAGCACAATTAGTGCGCCACAGCACACGGGTTGAGCATCATTTCTCTATATTTCATTTTTTCATCTTGGTTGGGTCTTGAATGCATTCCCTTGATAAGCAGCGGTTAACCGTTGCGCTTTATGGGGGGGGGTTCATTCCTGCCCTCAGCTCCTGTCACGGTGTGGTTGGGATGTGCAATTTTTTCGTGGCCAGGACAATTAATCTTAGCAATTGTTTATTTACATTGCTGTGTATACTTGATGGTCAAAAATTTTTCAGATTCATAGTGAATAATAATAGTTTTGTGTGTGGGATCTCACTTCCGTGTATGTAACCTCTGACAACTGTCAACATATTTCAAAACACACATAGGAATGCTCAGAAAATCTGCAGCTGTTTCATAACATTGTGCTTCACACACATTTTGATGGTGAACAACTGCTTTTGAGTCGACATTTAATCCTACGCACATACAGTATAAAATGCATTACCTGACAGCTCCACAAATTTACACAGAGCTCAATTTCATAAAGCCTTTTTACAGGCTGGGTTTAGAGAAAATGCATTGCGGCTGACTGAGTGGCACATATTCTTTATAAATCAGCTCATGTTTGTGCCACTGAGCTGAAAGCAACCGCAATGCTACCTATTAGTTTAATGCAGGGTGAGGTCACACTCTTGAATTGACTTATTTTTTTGGTGTGTTTTTGTGGTTTGGCATTTAAATTTGAGAGCCTGATGTTGAACATCCCAAAGGTTGTGTGTGTAAATAAATAACTAGTGATGCAATGACCCAGTGGAATGTATTAATGCCATCCAAGGATTTAAGCAGGTATAATTTTGAAAGTCAAACATGTCGGTATGTGTAGGAATAAGAAATAATTGCGGTATTTGATTGGCAGTCGAGCTTTAACACATTCAGCGGCCACGGCCATTGTTTGGGAGCAGAGAGAACGGGTTGATTTTTCATGAGTTAACAGCCTGTTTTTACATACATCACTTAAACTAAATACTCTTTTCTGTGGGGTGTCAAATTTAGAAGACAATTTGATGTGGGATGTGTGAGAACTTATTTTTCTTCATATACTGTGTATCCATTGTTGTTCGGATTCTACCGCTTATTCATATTAACCTGACTAAAAACGTTGACATTTGCACTTTGCTGACAAGTGTGACAAATTTTCCTACTTGACTTGCACAGCGTTGGTGTTTTATCAAAGTTGCATCCGTACGTGGAATATTAGAAGTAGACACAATCCAACAACCAACTGACCCGAGGATCTCTTACTATTGCTTTCCGAAACAACTGCTGATGCATAAAAATAATAGAAGATTGTTGGGGCTAGGTTGAATATCATTTATGAATGCCCTTATCAGAAACCATACCAAGTTAGAGACACAGCAGTCCTAAAAGAAACTGCTTACTGTGAGAGAAGCTGGATGGGCAACACCGTAACCAAAAATCTTACATTTGTTCGCTTGTTGTGTGTGTATGTCGTTGTCTTACCGCAGTTTGGATTGCCTTGCTTTCTGGAGCCGGCGATCTCATTACCATACTTGTCCACGCACCAACACTGTCCGGTGCTACCACGACACTGGGTCGGTTTAAAGTAGCCCTCCTCAGTACAACGCGGAATATAGGAACCTGCAGGTAGACCACAAAATATATGGGGCAGATTCAGGGACACACAAGAGGAAGGCCATTTGGAGAAAAGGTGTAGAAAGAGACTGGCTGATAGATGTCGAAGTGCTTTTATTCACAGTGGGAGATGGCCGAGCAATTACTACCGAGAGGCTTGCAGGACAACAGCCATACATCCTGTTTAAAGGCAGGCGGTCGGGTTCAATGACGCGCACGCTTCACACATAAGCACAAGAACACAAAACAAACACTCGGCCAGACTCATTTTTCAAACTGTTGTTGTTAGCAATGTGTGCAGCTGGGACAGATGGCACAAAATGAAACCTGTTCTCTGGAGAATTCAGTAGGAAACTCAACAAAAATGTCAGCACTAAAATGTCTTGCAGTATAATAGGACCTGTCTTTGTGCTGTACCAGTGTCACCGCAAAAATGGATCTCAAATAGCAGCGGCTAAGTTGCACGTGTACTCCTCATGCTAAAAGACTGCACAAGCTGTTGGCGAGAAGTGTAAAAATGGTGGAGACGGGGTGTTTTTGTGCTGATGGTTTTCACCATACTACTCTTGAGAGAGGCCCACAGTAGTACTCAAGGCAATACTGTAGCCAGTCAGCAGTAACAGCTGTCAATGTAACTCACCTATCAGGCTCTTTCTTCGACTTGGATTCTGGATCCTGCTCTTCTCAGCTTGGCAAGGCGAACCTACACACAAAGATAGTCATCAATCTTTTTATCCTCTGCAATCATCACCTCAATTTATTATTGTTTTCACCACTTAAAAATGTTTTTGTTCATGCAATTCCAAAGATGTGCTGATGGTAACAACATGCTTTCAATATTTAGCTAGATAGATACAGTAGACTGAATCGTGAGTATAATTGTGCCATTTTAATTTGATTTGATATTCCAGCCAACAGTCAAAGTGCACCACAAAGTGTGAGCCAATAGGAGGTCGTTGTGAGTTGAGCAATTTAACTCTCCAGACATCTAATGAAGAGAAGGGTGTGACTCATTGACATTTTAATTGACTGCAGCAGAGGCTCTAATTGGAATGTTAAAACGTATTAGAGAGCTATTAAGCAAACATTATTACACTGCTTGCAAGGAAGTCAAAATGCTTTGCTCTTTGCGGCATTCCGCTTGTGC
The DNA here is from genome assembly GCF_059516105.1 of Syngnathus floridae. NCBI lineage: Eukaryota > Metazoa > Chordata > Actinopteri > Syngnathiformes > Syngnathidae > Syngnathus > Syngnathus floridae. Next base: position 18,524,436 of record NC_142413.1, on the reverse strand, counting down.
TTCAGACAAAGAAAGGAGGAATTTGTCAAATATTTTTTGCTGGCTATGGCAGAGCGCTTCCTGGGCAACATCACAAGAGGGTCGGCATTGATGTTAAGCGAAATGCAGAGTGTGCATTTTGTTACTTACGTCACTGGTCTGATCATTGTGTGAGAATTGACGAGTCCGCAATGCCTTTTAAATGCAGCAGATTTTTACATGACCTATTATGAACAATTATCCTTCCAAACGTATTCCCTCCACGCTCACCCTCGGGCTTCTGGAAGCAGTAGCACCACTCGTTGTTGGACAGCTTGCCGTCCTTGAAGGAGTCACATGAGTTAAAGAGGGGCTTCATGCACAGCTCGTACTTGTCCATGTAGATGGCGCTCAGTTCGGAATCGTCCAGCAGGAGGTCAAAGTTCATGTCTAGTTTGTTGAACATCCATCCCAGAGAGTCTTTGCAGATGGGTAAGATGCTTGTGTCAAAGTCTAAAAAGTCAAAGCGGAGACAGGATTCAAGTGAACGCTCAAGTGTGTAATTGTGTGTGTGTTTGTGTGAGTGCAGCTTGGCTGACTCGAAACATGTTGACACGAGAGAGATCAGCACAGAGTCACTGTCAACATCACTACCATCTCTCGTGAGGATCAAAACGCTGCTGTACTGCACAGAAAGGGGCCACACACACTTCAGACGGCCGATGTACTCACGTCCGATGGCTGACTCTGAGCCGTCAGTGGATTTGAGGTCTCTGTTGGCATCGAGGTGGAGAACTCCAAACCAGTCCTTGAGTCTGGCAGCCAGACTGTGGAGCTGTGTGTCAGTGCACACTACACAAACATACACACATGGGGACTCATGAATCCAAAGTGTATTTCAGGTACCGCAGGTTCACTTGACCAAACCCAGAGAACACGTGAGCCAATTCGGGAGCAGGGGTGTGAGAAGGTGAAGACACCAGCACTGAACAAATGTCATAAAATGTCTTTGTAAACGTGCTGGTTGATCTGGTGCACATTGATGGGAGAAACTCAGGGTTTGAAATACATTTTAAGTGACATCAGTCCTGGAGGTTTTCTGACACATCACATACATTGAAGGGATTTACGATAGACAACAATGGACACTGTTGTGTTGAGTGTGCACAGAACGTTATCCAAGGAGAGTTTGTCGGCAGAGAGTAGCTACCAGATAAACTAAAACGGTTAGCTTCTTGTATTTCTAGCATTACTTCTTCGTATTTTATAGCTGAGTAGATGCCTTGTATATTATTTGGGATGTACTGTGTTGGTCAGCTCAAGAAAACATGCATTTTTTCTCGTCACTTTTAGAGGCTCTTACGTTATGTTAAAAAGTTAACAAGAGTACCAGACTTGAGTGTATCCAACCTGAAAAATTCAGGATGACAAATTCACCACCCAAGCCAAAGTGACACCTACCTGTGAGTATAAAAAATATTTCACCACGTCCTTAATTTCTACCATGTGCAGCAGAGAACAAATACAGTTGAAAATGATCCGCTTTCACCTTCGAAATATAACTGTGCAGAGATGTCATCTCATTGCTTTTACCAAACTCAGAGCACATCAAATATTGCTTTATTACTTCTTTCTGAAGTAGGTCTTTTTTCTTCATTGTCTTCCATCCCTTCAGTGAAACATTGAACTTTCGACATTGCTCTCAAATTTCCCGTGACAGACTTGTTCAATTCCCGTCTTTACCACTCAACTGCACTCTGCATTTTCTGAGCTTCCCATATTCATCAGAGCTTCATCACACCGACTTATATTATACACCGACTTTTCCTGTGACTTAGAAAACCCACTTTGATATTCCTGTCTCCTGTTTCTTTTGCTCACCTAAATTGGTTTGAGTGCTTCATTTGCCATCTCTCCCCGAACACATCCCCCTTATAAACTCCAAAGATAAGTGCTACTGTGTCTCGCTTTGATATCCACTCACCCTGTCCTCCACCTCCTCTTCACACCTTTTCATCTTTTGATTTGACTTCTAAGACCGCTCCGGCTCTCCATCTCATGCTTTCCAGTCTCATGCACTTTGCACTACAACAGGAGTGTCGATGGTCCCTGATTTCGCCTTCACTTGTTATGATCTCAATTGCTTCTGACAGAGCAGTCACTGTCGAATATTCGACAAGCAGGTTTGGGCTAGAGAATGTGTCAAAAAGAAAGCTGGAAATAAATACATTTCCTCACAACAAATTACTTGTTTTCTGGCTCTCTTAGGGGTTTCTGGGAGCCAATATCTCTGTAGATGTCTATCTAACCATGTGCATTATCCTATTTTCCAAATTATAAATCGCTCTGGAGTATAAATCGAGCCAGCCATAAAATGCATAATAAAGAAAAAAAAACATATATAAGTCGCACCGGAGTATAAGTCGCATTTTGGGGGGAAATTTATTTGATAAATCCAACACCAACAACAGATACATACATATGTCATCTTGAAAAGTGCCTGACGTAACATATTAAGAGTTATTCAAATAACTATGGCATAAATGACATGCTAACAAGTTTATCAAACCATCTGTGTCCACTCCAAATCATTAAATCCAACAAAATCTTCATCCTCTGTGTCACTTATAAACAATTCCTCTAACTCTGGAAGTAGAAGATGCAGCGCTTCCTCTTCTACATGGCTTACCTCAGTTGCAGTTCCAATTATTCCACAGGCCTAGAGCGCCCTCACGCGGTTTAGTGTGAAAATAATGTGAAATTATGTAATGTGTTCATAATTTCACACATAAATCATGAACTATGAAAAAAACAGCAACTTCTAGTCTGGAAAATACGGTACATGATTTGTTTTATGTCAAGGTTTCCCAAACCTTTTCTGCCATGACACAGATTTTACATTTTGTTCTGCTTCAAGCCTATGAAAGTATATTCTATGGATGACAGAAAAACAGGATAATTGATTATCACCAATTATTAGTGGGGATTTGGGTGAAAATGGACTGCACTAAATATTCTGCTCGAGACTATACTAGTATTAAAACAGAATATGTAGAAATGATCCAATCCCTGAATTGCAACATTATCATGAATGAAAACTAAATCAAAAGGATCAAACCACAACCCAACACATGATTTTTAAGATTAGGATACCATTCATTTATTTTAAATCGGCTTGAAAATATCTTGTGAAAGTGGCTCTTTTAGTTTAATTGTTTTGTGTTCATTCCAGCAGCATGAGGAGTAAAATTTCTGAAGAACACAACAGATGCTAATTTATTGTAAGAGACACAAACCAATAAAATCTGTGCCTGCTTAATGATCAATGAAATAATGTTATCTTATTCTCTGCTAGGCTCTTAACAAATCATCTGGAACTTGTTTTGGGTACCAGCCAAATTCTGGACTATCAAAATCACCATCTCTGTTTTTCTTTCTTTTTAAAGTGTTTCATGCAGTTTGTTTGGTCAAGGCTCTCAAGTTTTCCCTCACCAAGCACGTCTTTGTGCACTGCCACACAGCCACAGTGCATTAGAAAAGGACCTTCTCTTTATTCTCCAAAAGCTTCAAGAAATTCAGAAGGAACTAAGGGGAGCTCAACCTCTTATTGATAAATCACCTGAGTAAAAGTTATATTTTTATGTAGTTGAAGAGAAAATCTCGAAAACGTTACAGATGAAAGGAGAGTGTTAACCTTCAGACTGGAGGAAAGACAATCAGATGGCGCAGTGAATGTGCAACATGAAGTGACACTTAAGTTATGAGGGGCTAGGAGCTACTATATAGTTGGGTCAGTTTCATTAAAGAAGAAACAACAGCATGCTGAATTTAGTTTGCCCTTCATCACCACACAGTCTCACAGACGGTGAGGTGAGTAGACTCAGATAATGATCAATTTTACGCTGTTAGAAACATCCAATAGTCTTCCTTGCAGGAATATAACGGCGAGCTATTTATCAGTAAAATTGAACCACATTATTGTCGTAAGTATCGTACAAACAGTCTAGTAGGTGCCTTGTTTATAGGGATAACAAATAAACCTTACGTTGGGCTGTTTTGATGAGGTACTTTTGTTTTTCCATCACACTGTCTCGGCTTTATCAGTTAGAACAAGTTGTTTATTCGTATAAAGAAACAACGGATAAAATAGAAGACTGGAAACTATCAACCTCTGTTTTTACAGTGGGATTCTCACACAGCTTTACACAAACATGTCATGTTTATCTTCTTTTTCCATTCATTGTTGTGCAATTATGGGTAAATAATTCAAATTGTCACTATTATGGAAACAATGAAAAGTAAATAATTTAGTTTAATCATTCCAAGTATGTTCTGTGTTTAAATAGTATACTGTAAGAACATTCAACTTAACACAATGTTGCAAAATGAGATAGCATGGTTAAGTAGGCTTGTGGAGACCAGAGGTATCCGAGTTCAATAGGCTGAAAGTCAACAAGTCAAGTATATTTGATTTTGTTTTTTAGGAATACTTTAATTCTTGTTGTGGACTGTGGAGATTACAGAAAACTAATACATTTTTTTTTATGATGATCAAACAAAGCCACCAAAATGTGAAGTCCTTTGTTAGGAGCATACTACATTTTAAACAGTACGTTAGACTACTCATCTTGATAATGTTGATTATGCGCCAAAATGATCACAGTAGACCCCCACTAAGTCGCAGTTTGGCAAACATGAATTCATCTATTTGTAGATTTTTTTTCTCTCGGGACAATATTTAAAAAAAAAACAACATAAACTTTACATTGTATTTTTTGGGGGGCAATCGTAGTTTTTCTACTGATAACGCTTAAAGTTTTTCTTGATCTTATTAAATTACTCTTTTTCTTTTATGTACAAAAAAAAAAAAAATCAACATAGAACTTGTCAACCGGGCAGAGTGTTGACATTTCATGGAAAGTTCTTTTGGCAGGACCACTTAACCGGTGGATCCAGTTTGACAGAACGCAGTGGTGTATCATGAGTTAATGAAGAGCTCATTAAGGTCTGCTGGAGATTTCATTACAGATCGTCCCTGTAATCAACGTAAATAGCTTATGCTAAAGAGACGTTATAATTAAGGATGCCCAGTTGAACTAAGTGAACAATCATGTAACCATTTTAGGGTTGTGCTTATGAGAATGCATGTATAATACATGAAATTAAAAGAACTGAGGAAACTAAATGTGGAGGGCTATGTATTTGATTTCCCCAGATTAGATATTTCTCAGATAGCAGCACTGCTATAATACTAATTTACGTCTGTGTGAACAGCAAACTCCATATAGCTTGATTGTATTCCTTAAGGTGTTATCAAAACAAACGGCATTGTCATTTTATTGTACACCACATCTGAATTTCTGCATATAAAATGTGTAAACAGCATTAAAACAGCAGTAAAACTATTTTCAGGTTCAGTGTGAATGCAGTTTGGTATGCACGATCACATTTTTATGCTTCCCAATACCTAAGTTCAAACTACTGAATCTTATCATCGGAACAGAATCTGGCACACAAATCCACACACACCTTTAGTGCCAACTCCATCTGTTTACCATTCTGGGCCACTGATCTGATGTGAGATGCTATCAGGTTGGGTGACAACACACACCTGCATGCACAAGCGTGACACTTACACTGCCAGAGTCAGCAAGAAATAAAAAAATGTGACATTGAGATGAGAGACCTTAGTGAGGACTGCATTTAAAAAGCCAACTTACTGTGAGAGTGAAAGGAAGAGACCCAGACAAGTAAATTGATTCTGTTCACAGGGCCAAACTCTTTGCAAACCAAACACGTACGTATATATGTACACTTGAACCCTGCTGTTCCTGATTATTCCTTTGCAGAAATTTGGACAAAAAACAAATCATATTGAAAACTGATGCAGTATTCTCCACAGGAAACAGTCATTTAAATAAATTTGTGATGTGAAATAATGAGTCATGACCAATAAAATGCATAAATAAACATTTACCTTTTACTGAAGACTACTCATGGGATATAACAGATGGCAAAGAGGGAGCAGCGGTTATTGTCTGGAAGTGGATCTTGCTATTTGTACTTGTTCTTTTGTGAACTCTGCAGTCTGCCCCATTGTCTTTATCAAAGGCTCAGTCAGCAAATAGAACGTTCTTTGGCCCATGGTGGTTTGTTACAGGCACGCTCACAAAATGAGCACAAAAAAAAATTCTAAATATTTCTGATACATCCACAGGTTGACAATAACCCCCTCAAAATACACTTAAGTTACACGTGCAGAGGCAATTTTTGTATGGAGATAGTGCCTGCGCCACCTGCCGCTCAGTCGGTAACTTTCCTCGACGTCAATCGTTCTCAGTCATGCCCATGTAATCAAACTGTTCACCGGCACCCGTTTCTGCTTGTTGAAGGCGCTACTTAATACCTGAGCTCCCAGCAATCTCCGTCATTTTGTCACTATGCTCGGGGTGACTGACTGCCGTTGTCAAGCTTGTCCGTATGCTGACCCGACTAACCCTGAAAACCGCCCATCCTCACCATTTGCCTGAGCTCGACCACACTCTGAATGCCGCCTGTCCTAACCATCTGCCCGTCCCCGACCACGCTTTGAACGTCGCCCGTCCTGACCACTTGCTTGTCCTCGATCACAATTACACGCTGCGTCCTGCCCTGCGTGCTTGCTCTGCTGTTCTCGCCACTAAATTGGTTCCCGCCACCAGTCAGCTCGACGCTCTGAAGCCAGCAACCAGCTACGGCTCCGTCCCAATCAACCGCTGGTTCCCGCTCGGCTGCCGAGTTAAGCCAGCCCAGCCAGCATTCACACCTTCCACTCTCCCTTTCCGTTACGCCAATAAAGTCTACATCATTCAGCCCCGTCAAAAATGAATGACCAATTCACATGGGTAGGCATCTTTCATACAGACTATTTTCAGCTGATCAAAGCAGATGCATGTTTATGAAAACCAGGACAACATTTCTGCCTACAAAAATGTTGAAAAACCAAGTTGCATAAAAACTACTAGATTATACTACTAATACTATGATAGAACAGGACAGGAGACCCCGGGGACGACCCAGGACGCGCTGGAAGAAGTGGCTGGGGAGAGGGAAGTCTGGGCATCCCTCCTAAAGCTGCTGCCCCAGTGACCTGACCCTGGATAAGCGGTAGACGATGGATGGATAGATACTATAACACTTTGCTATTACTAATACAAAGGTATGCATAAACAGATGTTCTACTGTATATAAATAATTATGTAATTTACACACGTTGTATACTATTCTCTTTATTTCAGAGTATTTCTCTTGGCTGGACTGCTTACACTAAGGACATGTATCTATCCATCCATTTTCGGTACCGCTTGTCCCCACGGGGGTCACGGGCGGAATGGAGCCTATCCCAGCAGTCATCGGGTGGGGGACACCATGAATTGGTTGCCAGCCAATCGCAGGGCACACAGAGACAACAACCATCTGCACTCACACCTATTTTGAGTGTTCAATCCGCCTATTTGGGAATGTAGGAGGAAACCGGAGTACCCAGAGAAAACCCATGCAGGCATGGGGAGAACATGCAAACTCCACAAAGGGAGCGCCGGAGCTGGAATCAAACCCGCACCCTCTGAACTGTGAGGTCGACGTGCTAACCAGTGCTACACCATGCCGCCCAGGACATTTATGTTAGACTTGTATTTTGTCCAAATTGATTTCTGCCTCTGTGCAGTCCTGTCATTTGAATATACCCAGGGGCTTCAGAATGAGTTGTGTTGGCATTAAAATGAGGATTCAACGTGATGAAAGCACGTCTTCACACTCAAACACTGTAGACGTGCCGGTTGATGTGTTGAAACCATGCCATGCTCAGCTGTCAATCAAATCACATTGCGTCTAGCAACTGTCTTACACAAATATACAGAAATATGTGAAAATATACCTGCTTAAAGCCTCCTGGGGTTGGAATATATCCCATGCCTCAGGGCTCCACACGTGATGTGCAAGTTGCGCCGGCTGGCGAACTAAGTAACTAAGCAAACAATTGCGCCTGATAAATGATCCTCAAAGTGCGCCACGAAGCACCACTTTAGCAAAAAAATGAAATAAATCAGTAAAGCAATGGTGAAAAAATATGTTTAGATCTGTTATATATAGTACAACAAAATGTATTTAAAAGAATTGACAGTCTTCATGATCAGATTTCAAATTTGTCCTCTGAGGGCCAGCTAACAGGCAAAAAAAAGAAAAACATTTGCGTTTTTCTCTCCTTCGAGTAGTTACTCAGAGCAAGTCAAATTTGACTAACAGAACCCATCTGATGCCATCTCCACACATCCGCACATTTAGTCATCAGCATGCACAATGCATTTTATTTAAACCGTTTACATTTTTCTCATGTTATTAGATAAAAATTGACTCTGAACTGCCCCAGATGGTTTGTTGCATGGTGATATTGGATTTTCACATAGTATTGATGGTTTCTATTATAGGAACGTTATAGTGGTGGCTTTAAGAGTAGGTAGGTGGATGAAGTCAGGTAAGTAACCACTGAAGGCCCAAGCACCAAATGCATGGCTCGCCACTGTGAGGGGGCTAAGACAAATGATGGATATGTGGATGAAGAAAGTAAGAATCCTCCTCATCACCATTCCACTACTCCCACATAGAGAAGGGAAGAATTTTCTAACAACAACAATCCATCCTTTTTTGTACTGCACCACTTTAGATTGCATTTCTCCCTCAGAATCTCTCCATCTATCAGACAAAATTCTATTTTTGTGACAAACAACAAGACACACAGACTCACTCCATCACTGGTCGCTGTAGCTGTCAAAGAAATTGTGTAGTGGGGGGAATATAAATAGGGGGAGGGGAGAGGAGAAAGCAATGGAAACGTTCACATATTTTGAGGGATCGCCATAAAAGGTGCTTGAGCTGAAAAATTACTGGAAAAAAACGGATGAACTCAAGTGAATTCAAGTATAGCTCCTAGCTCTTCCTATGTGCCCATCCATTAATTCGACCATATAATCAAATTCAAAAGGAGAGATGGTTTGAGAGGCAAAATATGGAGTGCACTCACCAGTCTTGTCAGTTTTCAATGGTGTTTTGCTAAGTACTTGTCCAGGCAAACACGGACACTGTCCATCACATTTCACTGAGATCATCTTTCCGGCAAGGCAGCTCTGGAACTCCAGTTTACACTGGAAAATGATTCAAAGACAACTCAATTAATTGCAGTAAAAAACGAATCTCATGTGGCAAAGGACACAGAAGGGAAATAAAACATTATTATGGATGGTAAACATATTCCTTACATGCGGTTTTCTAATAATATTTTTACTAACACACACAAAAAAACATTTCTTAGGAACACTATTTCTTTTTAAGTGCATAAGCACAAACCAAACTCATTTCAGTTGGTTACTCACGCATCCTTAAATGCTGCAATCCACATTTTGCTGACAAAGGCTTTACGGAAGTGATGTAAGTTTAGCTGACAGGTATGACGTAAACTCACTGAAAGTAATCTCCAGTATGCAAGAATAAAACTTGGTGGAAGCTGATTAAGAAGAAACTTTGCTATTAGGAGTCCTCATTCATCTTGTGGCAGAAGCGCCCATTAAGAAGCCATACAGAAACGACCATTAGATGCCAAGATGGCCAGTGACACTCTATTCTTCTTAGCTGCAGCACACACCGTAATGCAAGATGGTTTTCTTCGGAAAGTAATTGGAGAGAAAATATATCTTGTTGTAGGTGTGTCAGCAGTAAGTAATTCCTATTTCTCCTAAGATGAATGACATTTGAGATGGGTTATGTAAATTGTTTTTGTCTTTCATAATGAGGATCATGACTTATGCCAACAACAACAACAACAACAACAACAACAACAACAACAACAACAACATAAGAACTTTGGCGATTACTTTATAATAGATTAGTATCCAAATCATATTTAACAGGATTTTGTCATTATTTTCTGGAAGTTATCTTTTCTGTGTGCTTTAGAAGAGAGTGCAGTAATGATCGCATAATTCTGTCCATGGAAATCCATCCACCCATCCATCTATTGGATCTTGTTGTTTTATATTGTGTATCTATCCTATTTGTCTTTGCCTGGACCTCGGGTTTGTAATTAAAGTTGATTGATTGTTTTTACTCTCAGAAAATCATCTTTACATTTTAAATTATCGAGTATTTTTAATAATCAATATTTGGGGCTTTGTTCTGCCGCTGGTAGTCCACAATGTGTTTTGTTGGAAAAAGAATCCAGAGAGCCCCACCTTAAATGACATTTGTTGATAAAAAATTCTCTGTACTGCTGTCAAAATATTGAATTAGCTGCCTGGAGAGGTAGAGAGTAAGCGAGAATGTCCAGGAAATGGATGGATGACCTCCCCCAGTCACAGTCTACACACAGAGACACCCCATGAATCTTTATAGTTGTCACTCTCCAGGGGTTAATGTGGTTTTAATGAAACTGTGTTTTAGCACCTGAGTCATATGAGTAAAAATAGAGGAGAGGAGTAATGGACTTCATTGAGGTCTCTCCGGAGATGCGAAGAAGGTCTTAGTATGATGCAGAGTGTGTGTGTGAGTGCGTATAATGAGTGGGGCATGTAATGTAATAATATGGCACGGATTAGACTGTGACAAAGGAGTTCAACGCTAACAAGTGTATGTTGGGCTATGAGAACCCGTGTGCTAATTGACTGAACCACTCCGGCTCAATTGCCACAGAGAGAACATATGTCTTCCTCCTCCTTATTTCCATTCCTCCTTCAACACTCCAGTTCTTCAGCAAACAATTAAAGCTATCTTTGTTAGTAAAACAAGTAAAACACCTGGTTCACTAAAAACCAGCCTCCACTGTACTGTAAAATTCTGAACTGCAACGCGCCGCTGACGTTGGACTTGTTCACATAAAGGAGGACCAACTCGACTGATGGCTTTAATGATTTGGAGTGACACAGATGGTTTGATCAAGGCGTTATTTATGTTATAGTTATTTCAATAACTGTTATTGTTACATCAGGCCCGTTTTCAGCTTCTCGCTTGTGTTTATGTCACGTTGGCATACCGTATCGTTTAGCCTATTGTTGCTCGTTCATGTCTGATCTTGGTGATGGATTTTGTCGAATAAATTTCCCCCAAAATGCGACTTGTACTCTGGAGCGACTTATAGTATATGTTTTTTTTTTCACTTTATTGTGCATGTTATGGCTGGTGCGACTTATACTCCGGAGCGACTTATAGTCCGAAAATTACAATATATATATATATATATATATATATATATATATATATATAATTGAAACGGCATAAATATTTATTTCACCCCTTATAGTTAAGCTAAAAGATGATGGTGTAAAAGTAAAAAAAAAAAAAAAAAGACCAACACGGAAATTTTACCTTCGATGAGTAGGTGTGTCCATCGGAGCCACACACGGAATTTGAACGGAGTGACGAGCACACTTTGCAGTTCTCGTGAGTGCTTGCTTCAAGCCTATGCTTGTGGCCCACGCTGCCTTTCCGGGCTTTCACACTACGTGACCAGAAAAATAAACAATGTTATTGTACAGAAAAACGAATGCTGTACAGTACAGGCAGTTATAAAGTTACAAGTTGAGAAGGTATTCCTGCCAAGCATTTCTTCAATTTGCCCAAACTGGGTGAACAAAAGCCAGATGGTATTGATGAATACATCAAATAACAGCTGTATGAAATGTATTGCCCTTGAGATTTTTTTTAACATGATTAAAGAGATGCAAAAGAGTTTATTAACACATTCTACATAATTTACCATTTACTTATTGTTATATTAAGTCTCCGATTGGGCATGTGCGAGTACCTCAGAGTATTAACCACTAATATAGGAATATGGTCTTGATGCAGCATTTAACTGTGTTCAGTTATATAATTGATGATTACTTGATATTAACTCACAGATCACATATTTGCAGTTGAAGACTATTCCAATAAGAAAAAGCAGTTGGTGCAATGCAAAAAGCCCTGCCATGGCCGACAGCTGGTTTGGCAAGCATACTGCAATGCTTTCAGCTATTTTTGCAGGTAATTCTAGTGTAATAAAATAATGGCCGGGAATTTGGGTTGAAAAAACAAAAGTAAGGGGATGTGCCTCACAGCTCCATCCATCAATCATTAATTTACACAGTAGAATAGAAACGCCAACATACTGTACACGTTCACAAACTACATGAATAAAACACTGTAGACAGATATAGAAATAAGGTTTACGTTTGGCACAGGGCACAAGTCAGTTCGTCCAAAATATTGGATGCATGTTGCCGGCTCGGGACTTTTCAATCTGAAAATACTTTTCACACGATTTATTGTTCCGTGTCAATAATCCCTGCAACACACTGCTAACTAGGTGAGATTGTAAAATTAATGGCCCCTTAACTCTGAGAATACAAGGTACTGTTGATTAGTTGTTTGGCGTCATCTTGGTCTCAAATAGTATTAAAATGTGGCCAGCATGTTGAAACAGACACCACATCTAATACAACCAGGAAATATTTGACTTGTGGTTCAAAGACCTGTGGTGAATTTTGCTGTTCAGAGAGCAGCAAGTTGAGCAAACACTGAACAACAGTTGTAAATGTGCATCAAAAAGTTTAGATAGTCAAATTCGTTCGCAAAGATTATAGCGCACTTTAATCCCATCCTGAAAATTTGCCCGGATGCTTTTTTGTGTACTGTGCAGACATTAAAATTGCGGTTTATTTTCAATAATGAAGCTGAGGTTTAATAACTAACTGCGTGCTCTGTAAGGCAAAAGGGAAACACTTTAGCCACAGTAACAAGCAGGCCCCTGCAGCTAATGGGCAACAAGTTCACATATAGTAGTGCTTAGAATTTCCTCAGCAAATTCTGAGCAGCGAGGAAAACAGGCAGGCTGGGTGACATTTTGGTGGCGGCACAGTTGAACAACAAATTCCCTTAGTATATAGTAAAAATACTAAGGGCATTTGTTTCTTTGGTTAAATCTGACGATCCTGGGAGAGGTTAAAATTCTGCTGCGTTTGCACCATGCATTTTTTCTGTATGATATTCATGTATAGCTTAATTTGTTAATTTTGACGTCCATTAGCCAGAGGCTGAGCTGCATTCTATTTGTATACTGAGTAGTGGGTGGCAGTTAACTTTATCTTATCCAAAATGTAAATACATTTTGGATAAGATAAAGTATTGATTCCATATTGATAAAAATGGAAATCAAACAAATTACAAAAAATTACATCAAAATAACTTCAACAAACGCAGTATAGTTTATGTTTCATTGTAAAAATAGCTGCACTAAGTCAAAGTTGACCACCCCTGAGGATCGCTCAATATCCCTTGTTTTATCCTTTATTTACAGTACATATGTCCAAATTTCAAACAAAAACCCAAGAGGCCAAAAGTGGTATTAAACCTAACAGTGCCATTTCAGTTAGCATGAGGTGGGGCTCTGAGAAGCCATCAGCTCAAATAAAATCCTCAACGGTATGCATAAAGCACCAAAGTTACTGTACCCAAAAGGATGAAATTAGAAACTCATGAAAACGATTTAAAGCAGGTTGAAATTATTTTATGGTCTGTGGCATAAGAGAGTGATGTGTTAGCAAAATCCAGATTGCATTGGAATCATTTGATGCATTAAGCGGTAAATTGGATGTGTTATTAGTTCAATATGAGGGGGAAGGATCAAAACAAATTGATTTAGAAGCTAATGACTTCGAAGCTAATGAGAAATCAATTATAACCAATGACACGAAGCAGTAACAAAAAATTACTTTCAGATGTGTTTTAGGGATCATGACTTTTTTTAAGATGAAGCATTTTGGAAGAAAAGAATTAAAATTGGGATCATTGCAAGGTTGAAAGCACAAACAAATTAGAGCCGATGGTGCCTTGACTGAGTTCACAGAGTCTATAAATAAGTGTATTGTTTGACAAAAAATTAATTGGTTTTGCAAATATGTTTATGCATTTCATTGAAGCAGAGAGGTGTAATTTTGTAGCGTTTTCTCATCCTGCTATCTGCAGAGTGTCGTGGAACAGTAACTTGTAAGCAGCTTTCATAACCCGACTAAGCATAATAGGCCATGAAGCAGTTCCTTACCTGTGAGTTGGCTGCTTGTGATTGGTGCATATGGCTGTTTGGTAGTCATGGCTGACGCACACCTTATGAGGAGGGCAGCGCACTTTCAGACATGGGTCCTTAGTGGTGTCAGAACCTTGAGAATGAGGGAAAATTGAGAAAATGAAAGCCTGCACAAGTCCTTGCCATGTTACTGGTAGCATCATATAAAAACGAATGTCCTCGTCTTCATTAGGAGGATAATAGCTTGTATTTGAGACCCAGCTGGCATCTGATGAGATCCAACTATTTTTCTGACCTGATCCCACAATACACCATTATTTAAAAGCTACTTCATCAGCATTAATGTCGAAGATAGCCAAGTGATGATGATGGTTTTACCCTCAGTAAAATTGTCATGCAAAACCACCAAGTACTTGTGTCTGTCAAAGGACATTTGATGGCTTTCTGTATCTGAACCCACGCGGGGAGATAATCTCGAAATATATCGCATCATATGTTGTACCCAAGCTTGTTCCGTACACTCTGCAAAACATACACTGACACAAAACCACATTACATATCATCTTTACACCACTTGGTTGTTTGGAAATGTCCTCACCTCCATTTATCGGTGTCTGGAAAAAAGTCATCTTATATCACTTCACTTCAAAATGGGTTTATCACCACAGGGGAGTGACAGACGAATGTAGCAAAAAGGGCAAGAAGAGTTAAGAGGATGAGAAGGCAGACATATCGGGGGAAATGAAGTTTGTATCCAGCTAACAGATGACTGAAGGACAATTAAGGATTAGAGTGTGACCTCTGCTCAGAGACAAATTGGAAATTAAGACAAAGCCATACAAATGAGGGATTTTATCTCAGTCACTCAATATACTCACACTTAACACATCATACGTACACAATGACTCAGTCAGAACTCTTCCCGGGACACCAAAGCATGTTAGACTTTATAGTGTTGTAGAAAGTGCATGTGCACTTGGCATAAAAACTGGCACTTCTTGATTGTTGTGCCAAGGCGGGTCTAGTTTTTTGTTTCTGGGAATTTGCCAGACCGCACTGCGCCATGCTGGGTGGTCCTGCAGCCCGAGGGCATTGCTTTTTCCACGAACCATGCACATGTGATGATTTGGTAACTGAAAGTGACTAGATCGTAGACTAGCTCGGAGCAGGTCTAAGTTGTTGCGCAGGTGTTGTACTGCATCGATGCCGCAAATGTTCACAAAATGTTTACCAATTTTTTGTCACGTCCGTGCCAGAACACGCTCGGCCGGCAACTTCCCTCAGCCACACTCCTTCGTTACCGTAATGTCTGTAACCTGCTCCCTCTTGTTGTCTGATGTATTTAAACCCTGACCGTGTTTTCTCCTTGTCAGTGTCTACTGTTGTCTCCCGTCTGTGTCTGCGCCTACTGTTCCTGTCCTGCTCGTCCAGTTTCCCCCCCGGTCTTATCTGGAGGCTCACGGTCAGAATTTTATCCGTGTCCAAGTGGACTTCTGTCTGTCTGTTTGCTGGCCGTAAGTCTCTATCCCACCTGTGTCTTTGTTTGCCCACCTCCCTTCCCTTCAATAAACCCTGGTCCAAGCTGCATTTGGTCGCCTTGCTCAGCTCATTCATGACAGATTTCTGTTAAGAGTTTCAGTGATTTTTGTAGCCACGGGAGAATTTTGAACTTTTGGAATTTCCTTGCGACAAGAAAAGTACAGTTGAATGTCAACCAAACACCTGGCGGCCGTTTGGTGAACATTTGCAACCTTGAACAAATCCTGATAAAAAAGCAACATTTGCTGCCTTCGAAAATACACAGTTGTTCGCTGCTTAGTGGGATAGGGGCTTTATAAATGTACTTGGTGCGCTTTGATCTTCAGCATGGACTCTAGCGAGTCTGTGCTTCCACAATGTCAAAGATTGTACTTCTTTTTTGTTCTGAATTTAAAGGAAATGAGGGGAGTCGCGTCCTTTAGTCATGAAACAAGTGCTCACTCCCACAATGATAAAAACATACCTTTCTACCTCTGCCCCTCATCGAAAATTCCAAAAGAAAGAAAACTTTAGCCATGCGCACGTTGCACAAGTTGTACCTTAACTTTAAATAAACTGAAAGTAGCTATGGTTAATACCCTGTGAGTATCACTTACTTGTGACTCCTGGTTAACGAGCTAGGCAGTCATTTGTCACATTTACAGCACACTATAACAGATGATTGGCAGTTGCAGTTGGCCTATATGTGTGAAAGACACACTGCTGCAAACTTGAATACAATGTTACACCCTGCTGCAGAGGACTGGAGATAAAATATCATGGACATTGTTATCCTCGCAACACGCTTGCTGTGCACAGCTGGAAAATCTAATACACAAGTTGTTTAGCCCACTCAACCTTGATTCTCATCATGCACTAATGTTGCATGTCTTGTGGGCACATTTCTTGTTTTTCTATTTTATTTTCAAAAGCCAAGCCAAAAGAAAAAAAACATTATCAAAGACTTGGACTATAGTTTACTTTTTTTTTTTTTTTTTTTTTTTTCTACTGTTGTAATTTGTACTTGAAGACTAACTTCAGCCTTTCTTTTGATTTCTTTTGAAAACATCATCAAAGCCTTGGACGACAGTTTACATGTATTTTTTTGTTACTTTTGTAACTTGTACTTGATAGCTAACTTCCACCTTACTTTTGATTTCTAATTTCTATTTTCCCAATATGTAAAAATTTGTTCATCACGTAATAATGACCCAAAATGTAATAGGTTTGCCCTTTTTCATGTTAAAGACCCTAATTGACCAATAACATAAGTCCTGTAACGGAATAACTTTTGGCTAATTCCGTGATAATTTATTACATCATTGACAAGAGGACAAGATGGCTCACGTTAGCCTCACAGTTCGGAGGTGCAGAATTCCATTCTGGCTCCGGCCTTCCTGTGTGGCGTTTCATGCTCTCCCCTTACCCGCGTGTTTCTTTTCGGGGTACTCCGGTTTCCCCCCACATTCCAAAGACATGCATGGTAAGCCGATTCACCACTCCAAAATTGTCCCAAAGTGTGATTGTGAGCGTGAATGGTTGTTTGTCTATGTGAGCCCTGCGATTGGGTGGGGACCAGTTCAGGGTCAAACCCGCCTATCGCCCAAAGACTGATCAGATAGGCTCCAGCGCACCCACACTCGTTATGAGGACAAGCGGTACATGAGATGAACGAATGAATTATTGACTGTTTTTTACGTTATTGCCTGCTTTCTGGTCTGGTCCTTTCAGGAGGAAGAAACAATGCACCAATGCAGGGATAGCGCTTCTAAACTCGAGTCGGAAAATTGCGAGTCAGTCAGAAGAATACTTCGAAGACATCCTCAAAATCAACCGATATGCCTTCCCACAAGGAAGCAGAGTCTGGAAGCTCTGAGGCAGGCTCCTCTATCTAAGAGGTTGATGTCACTAATAAGCTCCTCCTTGAATTCAAACTGGATGAATACAAACAGACCATACAGCCATGAGATGATATTCAGTGCTTCTATGGCATCCAATTAACACAGTTTTTAAAACTTAGTACACAAGGTCACAGGTTTTCATATCAGCCTGAAGGCAGTGCACCACTTAACTAACTTTATGTGACAGTGGTTTTGCATCTTTGTGCTGATTTTCATGAGAGCAGGCTAAAACATGACAATTTATTGTACAGAAAAGAAAAAATCATTAATATTCATGCCAGAACTGAACAGCATCATTAAAACTCTGCAACACTTCAAACAGGACTCTGAGAATAAAAATATGCAATATAAGTTGTAAAACTTTACTACAATTGCAACTGGCAGTTAATTCAACTGAAACATTAGTCACTTGGTATGCTTCTGTTGCCAATGGAGTCAGGCTTAATAAAACATGGGAATGACCTTTGGGGGCAAGAATGGAGACTATTGATTGGAATGTACACTCCAACATAAGAGACTACATTGCTGACAAGACCTGTCAGACACTGGAGGGTGACCTCCACGTAATTGCTACACAGGTGGACTTGGGTCAACAATGTATTTTTGGACTATGTGTGCACAATGTTTTTTTTTTCCAACCTGCAATCCAGTGTAGCCTCTCATGAGCGACTACTCTTCAAAGCATCATGGACTCAAGTTTAAAATTAAATAAACAAGAGCTCAAACAAACATTCCCAGAGGACAAATCCATGGCTGTTGTTAGAAACGCAGGGATCACTTATAGGCCTTGACTAATTAAAAAGGGCTTTCTTCTATTTTACCTGGGGGGAGGGGGGTGCTACTGAAGGAAACAAGACAAACAGATGATGGGGAAATAAAATAGCCTACACTCCCCGTTGTCAATACTCCTTGGGGTTTTGCTGTTTGGCCTGTGAGAGGCACTGGAGCAAAGGATGATGGAGAGATGAAAACCCAGAGAGTGGGCCTCTGGGAGGATGCAGTAACAGAACGGCTTCATCATGCAGAAAATTAATTATTGAAAACACGGGCAAATCATATTGTTGTGGATGTAAGTGAAGAACGGAGAAGATAATGATTTAGCTTGGATATCAGTGGAAAATTTACACAGGGGAGAAGAGGGACAACAATCTGGGTGAAAATGGCTGATTCACAATATTCATCACCTCTACACTACCAATAGAAAAGGCAAACAACCATAATATTGTGAAAATGTCTGTACGCAGGGCAGCCGGAATTTCTTGCTGGCAGCAAAGTATTTTTTTAGATGAGCACTAAATTCAAGTCTTTGAAGGCAGCTTCAAAGTGGAATAGCGTGATGGATTAATTTCAGGTTGAAGTTGTTTATTGTCATGGTTCATGCAAACATAACAAAACATGTTTGACTCAATTTGGGTGTACAAGCAATAAATATTATATTCATTGATTGGCTTGCTTGGAGGGAAGGCAATCAAGGAGGAAACGTCTCAAAAATCAGCATGACTGTCAATCATGTGGGACTACTAAATACATGTTGTTTGGTTCACTGTTTTTTTTTTTTTTTTTTAGTCTAGCATTATTATTATGATTACTATAAATCTTATTGCCTTTTTTGTTAAGGAACTGCAGGCAGACCTTCAGGGACATATTATTTAAATTTGGCTGTGTAGATCACAGGTCTGTAAAGTGGACACTTGGGGACCACACAATCATTTGTGCCCTTTTTTGTATCCATGTGTATGCATAAGAAGATAAGGAAGGTTCATTCTGGCTTTCTCTTGGAAGTATCTACCAAGTTCTTACTGTTCACAAATAACAGTTGTTTGGTTTGTTAAAAAAATGAACAGTTGTCGATAATTTGATAAAATAAAACTGTGATACACACAATCTAATAATATCATAACCAGGCACAAGACCTTTTTTGCTGTACTACACATTTAAATAAAGACTATTTGGAAATTTAATTTAAACTCAGTTAAAAAAAATCCATTATTTCTTTATCAGTAGGTGACTTATTGTACACATGTACTATGTACTGCAAGCATTATAATAATTTCTGACATTTGCAGACCAACATCTTTATATTTGTGCTGATTAGTGGCTGTGAATATGCAGAAGAAAAAACAGTCACAGGCAGAACAATGTTGCAGACACTCTTCGTTGACAATTTATCTTTTCTATAAGCTCTTGATACTAAGATTACGCAATGTTGACATGCATCTTATCTCAGCGAATTATACCAAAACATGTAATTGCTTTTTTCTAATTACCCTTTCGGCAGAATACAATGTGTACAATTAAGTTGTAATTTCAATTTGCATTTTGATTTGTTTCGTGTTCAGTTCCTCATTTGCCAACTCTGTTGTACGCAAAGCAGCCGTCTGGAGCCTTGTAGTAAAGTTAGTGTAGCATAGAAAGAGGTCTCATTAATGGATATCTGTTACAAAACTTTACACAATAGAAAAATCAGTAAACCATTGAGTAGCATAAAGTTAATAAACATCATTTATTATAGGTTTTGTCACTATTTGAATTCTCTTCTCCTTTGTGTTTCCATATCACGTAAACGTGATTTAAAAACCTATCCCTTCTGTAGCAGCAGCAGCATACATGTGCATGCAATCATATATAATGTTGTGCCAACTAGGTTACAATCAAAAGAAGCATACTTCATAAGTATCCTACAATATATGTACTGTCTGTATGCAGAAGTTGAGCTGCATCCAAAATTTAATGATTTGGTTGGACCGCAATTCATTTAATCTATTACAGGAATTTAGACCAATGTTCATCCCCCATCGGGGAAAGCGACACTACAGATGACTGCAACTTGCTCCGTTTAACTTGTCTCGTCAAGCTCTGCAAAATCGCAAAAATCAGAACTGACAGGTGGTCCACTGGGAAGATTTACATTATCGCATTTACCTTTTAATTTTAGAAGAGACATTTAATGTTTTTCGACTCTAATGACGTTAGTGCTGAAGCTAACCCTAGAAATAGCTCCATGTTCCTCAAGGGGATGTCTTTGATAATTCTGTGCGCATTAGCCATGCTTCTATCTGCAGGAGACGACAAACTGTGTGCTTGGTTATCTCTCTGTTCCATACTGACATGTCTGAATTCTACCTGAGACAGAGAGCAGAAAGCAATTGCACCAAACATGGCTGGATTACACCCACAGTTTTATGGGAACGGAACAGTTGAAGCACATTTTAAATTATGTCTTACATACTGCTGCACCTTTCAATCAAAGCTTTATCACTAATTAATTAAGGTACTAAAACAGTGGTGTTTATTGCCAATAACACATAGATCATACAATGGTGTGTTTGAATACTTGACTGTTGTGTGGACAACTCATCTGATGGTATGTCACATATAGTTAATTCATTACCTTCGAGCTAAAGCTGTTATGTGACAAAATGTATGGTGAGGAGAAAACACACCTTGACCTGATTAAAGCAATCTCTCAAACTCACCATCCTGTAAAATCTTCTTGCCGGAATCAATGTGGGTTTTGGTCCCTGAGTGTCCATATCTTCCAGGCTTTGTATCGCGCCCTAAAACCACATTACAAAAATAAAAGTCAATATTGCTGAAACAAAGAGTATCTAGTCTAGAATGTATCACACTAGTAATGCAGTCTGCCTTAACTTTTTAATTAAGAACATTCCGCTGAGAATGACCGAATGTTCAATGTTGCAGTGATACCCAGAACCAATGTGCAGTAGTTCAGTGTACTGTGCGCAAGGTTAACAAGATCAGATGGAGTCAAGTACTTATTACCAGTGGTGAGTCATTTGC
This sequence comes from Syngnathus floridae, assembly GCF_059516105.1. Classification (NCBI taxonomy): domain Eukaryota; kingdom Metazoa; phylum Chordata; class Actinopteri; order Syngnathiformes; family Syngnathidae; genus Syngnathus; species Syngnathus floridae. The sequence continues at coordinate 18,503,169 of NC_142413.1, read as the reverse complement.
ATCTTATCAGCAACTGCTGATTTATTCTCACTTTGTATTTGTTACCTAATATGGTACAGTATGTTGCATAGTGTGTGGAAATACACACTAGGGCTGCCACAAATGATTAGCCGCCAAATAGGATAACATGTAAATTGCAGCACAACATACCAGAAAGCAGCCACGCTGATCTAACCATCATTAGGTTACAGTTTGAATTTATTAAGACATGCGCACATCAAAAATAAGGGCGAGATAATAGTGCTTTGAACTTTGATTAAACTTTGCATCTGATATCAGCATTCCTGACATATTTTATACATGGTTGTGCAAGCTAAATTTTAAGGCAAAAAACCCCATCCACATCCAAGTGTTTGACTTATTTTTAAAAGCACTAAATGTGTTATTATTATTATTGCTTTTATTATTGTATGTGGATTATCATGAAGATATCAAGTATACAGACTTTGGTTATTGACCTAAACAAAAACAATTTCTAATTCCGACACAAAGCATCCAGATGGTATCAGAATGGTTACAAATATTTCTAAATGTCTGCTGTAACAAGGTCAATTAAACAGCATCTGCGCCAGAAGGTTTTTTCTAAGAGCAACAGAACGTAATTGCTGCTGCCACAACAATGTCCCAAAAAACAAAAACCTTTTATTTTCTGATGCTTTTTCAGTTTAAGACCCAAATTACAAATTGGGTTTATCAATATAATCCAAATATAAAAAGCTTAAGGCAAGGCAAGAAAGCTCAAGGCAAGGCAAGAATGAGTGAGGATCCTCTCAAACACAAAAGAAATTGATTTTTATTTCCCCCCCCAAAAAAGAAAACAAGGCAGTTTGTATTTAAATCTACTAAATTAACAAACGTCCAAAAAACAAACAAACTAGACAAAAACAGATCCAACAATGAACCGACAAAGACTGAAAGAAACCAACAAGCGAAATAACGAGACAGTGAGGAACACGTGGACAAAACACAAGTGGCTGAGAAAAATGATTGGTAGACATAAGGTTGACAAGAACAAGTATACGAAAAAAAGAAGCTAACAAGAAAGACAGGACCCAAACCAAATGAAAACAAGACGTACGTCACAGGAAACAAAACTGCATAAAATCCAGACAAGAAAAGACAGATCATGACACAAACAGGCTGACTAAAAGCAAAAGTACAACGAGTTTATATGTTGTGACGTGGGAAATGTTACTGTATGCTTCATATGTTTTGCATGTATTTAATCAATGTCTTTGTGTTCGATTGGATGAAACCACCTTTTCAGTGTCGGTGTGAAAATGAGATTGAATTCTTTTCTGACTCTCACGGTTAAGTTTGCCAATCCCTTAGTCAACTGGAATAGATTCCAGTTCCCCATGCTAGGATAGCATTATGAGAGAAATGATGGATGGATGGATGGATGGATGGATGGATGGATGGATGGATGGATGGATGGATGGATGGATGGATGGATGGATGACAGATGCGTGGATGACTAAAAGCAAACTATTTTGTGATATTTTGTGTGTCAGCAAGCCAATTATTCGGTATCATTTTCATTCTTCTCCCTTTTCCCAGGCCTTGTATAATTTCATCTCTTGAGGTCTTGTCATTATAGGAAAGCTCTTTGGTCTTTTCTGTTGGCTTTGCTGTATATTTTTCCAATGTTAACTTCTTAATCATTGCCACTGTCACTAACAACATGCTGTTAATCAGCCTGCTGGGCTGCTGCAAAGATGACAAGGCATTGACGATCATCATTAAGATGATCACTTGAGTCTAGTGGCTGTGGTGAACAATAGGGACTTTGTGGCAAAACACACGCACGCACACACGTACACACGCACACACGCACACACACAATAGCATCAGGTAATTCAAAGCTTTATTTTGGTTTGAATTTGAAGCTAGTTTTGTCTGTTTTTCACAACTGGAGCTGCAGCCCTAATGACCGACTTTACCCACTGGGACTCAGCAGAGTCAGCACACAATCGTTCAATCTTTATCTCAATTTATCTTGCACATTCTGTGCACATATTGCACGTTTTTATTAGGTTTTGCTTTCAGTCTTTTTGGCTTTCCCTTTATCTGAATTAGCGATATCCATTCTCAGACTGAGTTTTTTTCATTTCTGCCTTTCAGAAAACTATCATTTCCAAGAATTATTCGTTTTCTCTGTGTGTAATTGATAGTTTTGGGTACATACAACTCAACTCCACACTTGCACATTTACCCTCCTGAAAGAGCAAGATAAGAGGGTATTGAGTCGTTTTTATGATGTGGCCAACAAGCCATTAAAATCAGAGTAGTAAACAGTGCCTGTAGAGCAAACTATAATGCCTATGCACATGACATAAAAAACATTCTTATTCCAGCTCACACTCTGTTCTTTAACAACGGCACGGAATGCTCATTGTCTGTTATCCTATGTCTTTTCTTATCAGTATCACGCTAATTCTTTTCGCCCCATCTGCTGTAGATCAAAGATGGTTATGCCAGAAAGTATTGTATTATGAAGCAGAGAGTTCTAGCAGGTCGACTGCAAGCAGAAGACCTGATTGGAAATGGAAGCAGACAGATAGTATATATTCAGAGAGACAGTAGGTTAATGAATCAGAGAAATAGCTGATGAAATCTAAACCAAGAATGGTGGGAAAGGAAAATGTCATGTTCAATCAAGCTGACTGGCAAATTGGGAGCTGCAATGCTTTGTTTTTTTTCAGTCATTTGTGCCAAACTGGAGTGGCAACACAAAGGACTTACTTATTAGGTGCCAAAATGTTAACAGGGGTATGACTCACTCACAAGTGAATGACGTAGTTAACACCTGAAAACTGACCTTGGATGAACTTTAGTGTGTATTTAAACTAGTCCCTCTCCTATTTGTCTCCATTGTGTCCTCAAGAAGTCTCTCAGTGCCAGTTTGACTCTCCTTTGCCTTTCTGCACTGGCTGTGATAATGGCTCGCTGCTATTTGCAATCCTCCCTTTGACTCCCATCCCCAGATAATGCATTGCAATCACAAACTCGCAAATCTGTTGGGCAAGCTGATATAAAAGAACCGAGAATGCAGCAGCCTAGAATACTGATTTTGGTATTTGTCTTGTTCATAGTACAATGCTTATCTCCTGCCAAGGACTCTTCCAGACCTCTTGTCCATGTATCCGCCTTGAAGGCCTTTTCAGGACAACTCTCTAAAGATTGCAGATGGGATGGAGCAGAAAACAAAGGAGAGAGTGGCAATGAAAAATAATGTAGTTACTCAAAACAAAAAGCCAAATACTACATCAGAAACAAGAACAAGAAAAAAAAAGCCACTGCTAGTAGTTTTTCTCTGCACACCATCCACAAAGAAGGGATAACATGTGTGATCTACTTGCCATCATGGCAACAGCCAGCAGATTTCCATTTTGGCGAGTGAGCGATGAAGATGGTGTGCATTCTGCCGCATTTGAATGGCAAATGGAATGGATATCGTGGAACAGAGTGCTGCAGTTGGTCACAGGTGATACGAGCAAAGGCTGCAATAACTGCGTTCCTGGGAGCATATGGGCACCTACAGAACAGGAAGTCTACTGAATACCATTAGTATGGCTTTTTGTTTTCATGCAGCACAAAATATAGGATGACCCATCGCCATCGAATCTGTCAAAATGTTAATAAATAAAAACAGTCTACAATGGCCTCCAGCATTATTGTCATTCTAAGCCACAATGATTCATAACATTCTCTGCTATTGATGAGTATGAATTATTTTTTTAAATGAGTATAAATTATTTTTTAAAAGCAAAATTAAAGATTAATATAAATGGTTGGGATAATATACAATGCCTTGACACCTTGATGATGTTTGGAGAATATCAGCTATGTCAAGCAAAACACGAGGTGGTATTGACCTACATATCCTCTCATAGTAAGGTGAGATACTCCGCAAACCACGGATGGATGGTATTCATCTTTTTGAGAAAGCTTTTTTGTTGTGATTACATGTACTGTTTCTAAATGCAATTAGAAAAGAAGTTAAGCACAATTAAGGACATTTTATTTGCCTACAGTGGATGTGACTGCTTACAATTAAGTTCCACCAACAAGTCAACTGATTTCATTCATTAGATTTTAACAAGAGATGCATTAATCACTGAGTGATTCATCAAGGGACTAGATGTTCCTCCATCAACCTTGCAGCTACTGATTAGTCTCCAAGGGCGACAAGTGATTCATTAGTCAATCTCAGATCAGCAGGTGGTGAATGATACCAGTATCCTTTAAGGTGTATTGATCTGTGGGCACACTTGACATTTTAATTTGAATTATATAATTTGACCACATGCCCACACACATACTCAAACAGAACTGAGTGCAGAGGGATGAACTGAATCTAGAACAGTGAGAGTGGATGTCGATGCATTTCTAAAGATAACATCGCTGTAATCCAGGGCACAGAAAAATGACTTCACTATTCAGTTTGCTATGAGATAAAAGCAAGCTTAGTTCCTTTATACTTTAGATAACCAATTTTCTGAAATAACCTCGCAGCAATCATGGCAATGTGTTTTGAGCTTTAGTTATTGATCCAGCCAGAAGCAAGGGTTATTCTAAAATGCTATGAATTTGTACATACAATATTTATTTATTTGAACACATTTATTTGAAAACAAAACTTTGAGGTTCTTCAAAATATTTCAGGGTGGATTAAGAGATAAGTGAAAAGTGTTGGACAGAACAGAATGGTATCATAGGCCTATACAACTTGTGATAGAAAATGTTGTATATCATCGCTGTCGGGCAGAATTCTCGTACTGTCAAATGACAGTTCAGGAAATTAAAAAAAGCCATTCACATGACATGGCTTCATTCAACTCGTGTTATACCATATATTGCCATCACATAATATTGAACTCTTAAATCAACACACCTCCCAAAAATATTATTAAATCGGTAATTTAATATGCAAAAAAAAATCACATTATTTTATGTTGGTATTGGGCCACCACCCTGCAAAAGGCCTTTTAAAATGTCGCAAAAGCAAACACCTGCCCCGCATTATTATCACAAACTTAAACCAATGGTCTGCTAAGGATGGAGCTTCATAGTGGCCTCATTTTTATAAAATCCTGGCATTTGAACAGGGACTTTGATATTCACAGCAGATTGTGAACATTTCAGCTGCTAGGAAACAAATACGAGCTGATGCTTTGATTTACTGCTGATTTAGACTATTCACCAACATTTTTGACAAGGTGTCTCTGTTGAGCATGAGGACGCCAACATTTTGCAAATTGTACGTTTTATCACAAAGGCGTTTATGCTCTCAGCGGCTGTGGGTTGGCAGGGAAAATGGCCCCACACCAGCTGGGTGAAAATTAACTTCATGAGAAGCAATACAGGCCCAGAAATGCACCAATTGTTCCCAAATTGTCAGATTGATTTTCTTTATTCACTTGCTGTCTAATAGTTCTCTTGTCCATTGCTCTCCAGAAGACTGTTTGCGTGAAACTAACTGCATGGTGAAATTGTCAGTGTGCCAGTAACAGAGCAGTTGGCTATGCAGCAACCGAGTCATTAGAGCTGCAGGAGAATGGACAAAAAAATCAAATGAGACTGAGGACCATTTCTTTTGGCACGTTGGTATAGAATTTTGCTTTATCTTCTCAGCAAAAAGCTTATTTATATTTCTAATGTGTAAAATAAAATTGCAGTTGTCACATGGACAAATACATCACAAGCTACCAAGAAATGTTTGTCGTGCAAAACAGCATCCATATTTTTTATGTTTCACTGCATGTACGCTCCTCTGGGTTCTGACTGAGGCTCCTCAATTGCAAAAGTCACTGAAAAATACTCAATGGTTGATAATTTTGGGACAGTTTTTTTAAGATGGTGCCATAGTGGCAGACGTTTTCAAAAGCTCTTCAAGCACTCTGTTGTTTTTGTCAATTGATTTTTGTTTTGTGTGCTTTTTTTTCTTCTAAAGCGTGGATCCTTTGTGGACTTTTCCAGCAGTTTGACTGTGACATTCCTTGAGATATCTGTGCTTGATGGTTGTGACTTCTCAGCAGCATGTGTGTGGCAGCACTGATTTTGATGGAGGGGATGTCTGAGCTATTTGACTGTTGCCACTCGAAGGCCACGGGATGTTTGTGTTTTTTGCACCTGTGTTGGGCAGCATTTTTCATGGCCACGTTTTGTTCGGCGGATGCGTCAGCTCTGTTGGAAGGTCTGCAAACGCGGCAAAAGCATGGCTGGTCGGAGTTGAGGATGAAGACAGTTTAGCGGCACGTGCGATACAGAGCGTAGATGTCTGCTCCAAACTATCTGGGTATGTTTAATTTCTTGCTCCCTGGTTACTAGAGTAACACTAGATCAATTTTTTTTCTTTTGTTTCTCTGAGAATCTTCTGTAATTGTAGAATTTACAAAGATTTAATACTATTGGTACCTTATTTAAAAAAGTCTGCGTCTTTCCCTTATTGTGTTGATCGTACATACCAACTAAGTTCGGTTATGCAGCTTAAAGAGAGAGCAATACAATCAGTCATGTCATGTGTGGTTTTGTCACAGAGAATGAGCAAGTGTCTGAAATAAGTGAGTCTCGTGAAAACTTACTCAATGTCTAAGAGCATTACTCATTCCTGATTGATATCGCAGACTTGACTGTGCTGCAAATGTAAGCCTGTAGGCGCCACATAACTGAATCAGCTTTTGCTGCTGGCACGAACAAGCACACAAGACGCACACTTTCAGTCCTGAGTTTCTTAATTGCATAATGTAAACGCCGCCAGAGTGGCATGACAGTTTATGCTTAAACAAACTAGGCCCCCGGTTGATTAAGTCCCTTCAAACATCAACCAAATATAATCTGTCAAATGGCCGATATTTGCTATTGTTTTTACCGTTATGTACGCTTACCGTTTTCAGCAATCGTACACAAGTAACACTGGTCTGAGTACTGGTTTCACTGAAATCTATTACATTAGGGAAAGTAGGATTAAAAAAATTGTCTGAGACAACTACAGTATATTTGAAATGGCTACAAATATATTTTATCATCCTTGATTTTATATTCAACTTATATGAAAGACTCACCTTGGTCGAGAGACCTGGCAGGGGCCCAGCTTTTGAAGTAGTCATCCTGAATGAAAACACAACATGAGAACTTGTTAGAACATAGCTTTGAGAATGTCACTAGAATATTGCCCTCCAGCAAAGTGTTTTTACTTCTTACTGAATAAATATTGGAGCATTCAAATCAATATCAAATCAAATCAAACGTATTTTTCCCACTCATTTGTACATTTACACTTTTCAATATGCTGCCATTGGAACAGCCCGAAGTTGTTTCAGACCGCTTTACCAACCCAAACACGTAGACATGATGGCATCTGCATCCAAAGCAGACACTGAAGCAGAGGTATGTGTCAAGTCTATGTCGGTGAGACAAAGTGCATCAGACAGAGAAAACTTTGCCTGAGTTTGAAAGTAGCAACTCTATCTTTGTCTCCATTTACAGGGAAGAGGACAACGAAATTAAGTAAAGTGGAAATGACATAAAACCTCTGAGTCTTCCTACTTCAGTGGTAGGCTCATTTCTCTTTTCTTTGTTTTATACCTATCACTCAGATTTACAAATTAATTGTTCATGCCTATCAAAAACTAGGATAACAGAAGGCTTTCAACCTATAGATAAATGAGGGAGAATTTAAAAAACAATACATTTAAGCCCTGCTTGTGCTTTTTATCTGTGTTTATTTATTTGTAGCTACATAATAATAATAATAATAATAATAATAATAAAGTAGGATTTTATAGTGAAGCACTGCAATCAGGGCAAAATATTACATATTATCAGGGTTCCAGTGCTTGAAAAAAATTTGGGATAAAAATGAGATATGACTGAATGCAAAACAAAGTGTTTTTTTCTGCACTGCTTCTGCTCCTGTAACACCTTTTCTGAAAGTAATCATGAAGTCAGCAAACTCATTTCTTTTTTAGTACTGTTGCCCAGGATTACAGGATTATGCCTGGATTCATTTGTCATTTTTAATGCCTTTAAGGGTTTTATTTTAATAAGATGCACCTTGCAGAGGTTCACACTGACCAGGGAAAGATTAAAGTCTGTGAAGATGCAATAAAATAATTGTTGAGATGTGCCGGAGCGGTTGGAAATTTCTTAATTGTAAAGTCCATAGATTTTATAGCCTGGCAGTCAAGCAATGTTTTTATAACTCTGAGAAAGTATTACCTTTCTGCTCCACAAATTTGACACCTTTTAGAATGAAATGAGCCAGGCTTCGACATCATTTCAAATGTTGTCTGACCTTGCTAATGCAGTTGATGAGTAAATCTCATCACGTCCCCAAAATGTTATGATCCAAACCGCTCAAGTCAGGCATAGTGAAATGTTAGCTCCATTAAGAACTAACTCTCACTATAGATTAGGCAAATATGTGTCTGACTGAAAGCTGATGATCCTTCATAAAAAATGCAAAATCTTGATTAACATTATCCTTAAAGCAGAACAATTATACTCATGGTTGAAGCTGAGGCTGTTTTGCCCTCAAATGACCAAAGTGGCTCTCCAACCCGACAGCAATGCCTTATAGTAGGCTACAGTAAGACTGTAGGTTCTGCTGTGTTTCAACATACTTAAGAATTAAGATCTTCCAAAAATAATAGACCAACTTACCTCTGCTTCCTTTAAATGATTGCAGCAGAACAGATGGGAGAGAGAAAAGAAAAAGAAAGGTCAGTGATAATGGCAGAGGTAGTGATGTCTATCTGATATAGGACTTGTTCTGGGTATTGCATTCGACAAGAGATTCATCTAACATGAATCGGAGGGTGATGGAATAATAAAAGGACTCCGACTTGGACACACTTGCACTCATAGCCTTATTTTATATGGCATGCAATTTGAACTGCAATCATAGAGGCTTAGAGAAGAGAGCAGCACAAAGACAAAGATACAGAAAACAAACATGGCGAGTAAGACAGGGTCACTATGCCTTCTTCTAAACTGATGGTTTTATCCATATGGATGTGAGTCATTTGTTCATCATTCGCTAGAATGCAAAACTGTCATCACGACAGACTAAGTAGGTTTTTGGTCATGTTTCTCTTGGGACCCAGATCTCGACGTAAATATGATGCTCCAGTTCAAATTCATCGTCCTGCCAAAAATTGTTATAATTTACAGAAGTATGTTGCCAATTTTGGTGATGGTGGTCATATGATGCCAGTGATGACGACAAACATTATCCTCATGGCTAGATAGTGATGGGAGTCAGACACATATGTGAAACTACTATCTGATCATGTGATTGTTTTGTTTTTAAGATATAAGCTTGTGAGAACACTGCATCAGAAGAAAAATGAGTCGTGCTGTTTCCATGTTGTTTTCCTCTTCCACAACTGTGTCTGTCTCTACCGCAATCGTTGCGGGTTCTCTTAAAATATTCAGTCTCAAGGATGGCCTTTCATTTTCCCATGACCGCTATTAATATTTCAATGTACCCATCTAAAAAACATTAAATGGCCATCGCACTCGCCATTACACAATCTCAACGCAGGCAAAAACCTGAAAGTAAGAACAAGGGGAAAATAGTACCCTGTTATGAAAGTAGTAGATGCTTGTGGAATTTGAAAGCAAAGCTCACAATAAAGGAGCTCATTTTGACAAATGTTCATTTAAAGTTTTTCAATTCATCTGTGGGATTATTTTGGTAATGATATAAATGCACCTCTGTGTTTCAATTAAAAGTCTATTTAAAATGCAATGCAGCATCTGTTGTCTGAAATTAGGACTCTGTTGTAAAAATCTACATGGTGTATTTTATTCAGCGATGCCTCTACTGTAATTATGACTAATTGACTGCATGGTTAAGTCCAAGCCCTTGTTCAACACAGTGTGCAATTCCATTAGATAATGGAAATCACTTCAGATGTTAGAAAACTACCTGGCGAGAAACTATGTGAGCACCTCTTGTAATATGTTTTCTAAAGCCCAATTGACATAGTCTGACTAAGAGTCTCAAACGTCTGTGCCAAAATTATGCAATAGCAAATAAAGAAGTATTCAGTTACAATGACACGGGTTCATTGTAGCACTTAGGTATAAAAGAAGACAGTTCAATCAATAAACTGTAACTTCCTCGGTCTATAAGTGACACATTTCTTCATGATTTGGCTGGTCCTGTGACTTTTACTCAAGTGTGACTCGTATATATCAAAAATAGAACAAAATCCCTGGTCCCTAATAGTGTTAATGCGCTGTGCATTACTGCTACTTTCTTTCCATGGGCGGTAATGCGCCAAAAGGCTGTGCCACCTGACAAAAGACAATAAAAGAAGAAATCTAAGAAGCATTTGAATAATGGTGTGAATTTTCACGGCCAGATTGAAGCAGTGCGCGCTCGGGGCATAAGGTATCTGCAAAGGCACTTATAGGATCAGCGGTTTTGGAGGGAGAGTCCGAGTTCTACTAGTCTACCGTTGGCTTAAATTTTTGCTTTTTCTTCTTCTAGGTGATGCATTTTTTTGACTGGTGCAACATACCCTGGAGCGGCATAAACTGCAGTCCGAAAAATACAATAACTATAAATGATGATAAAACAAAGACAAATATTTACTATAACTAGACAAACAAGCTAGCTAGGCAGTCTCAATTGGGCTGAAGTTTACTAAGACCCTTCATTTGGTGCCGTGCGTGACGGAGTCAGAGGGCAGCAGCACATTACCCACGGACGCGTTGATACACTGCCGAGATATGCTTCATTGATTGTAGTGCTTAACAGTCTATTTAATGCTCATAGACTTCTGAGCATATCACTTAAAAGAGGCTGCCTGCCTCCACTCGACACATTCACAATCAAATCCAAACATACAGTACGTCACATATATTGAGATCCTCATTCAGGTGACAACGCGCATAATATTATCATTCACTCTTATAAGGGTCTGAAAATTATGTTTTGATGATTGTATTTCACTCAAAACTCCATTGAAATCACCACATATTTGCGCACATTGCTATAATAGAGCTTGTCATTACCTACGTACTTCTGGTCTGAGTTCTTTTGAATGTCAGCTTCTCCTGTTTTGAGCTGTGACTTTGAGTTAGTGTGATTTTCTTACAAATTCCTATTAATATTTTTGACATTGTGAATATTTAGGAGTGGAACCGTTCACAAAATCCACGGTTTGGTTGGTATGGTCACAGTTTTCATTTCAGGTTTGCATTTTAATTCTGTTTTCATGTTTCTTTATTTGAATAAAACCACACTTGTATTGAATGCTTAAAAGTTGTAATATTCTTATAGGTAATATTCTTATATATATATATATATATATATATATATATATATATATATATATTTAAAAGTGAAATAATGTTCAGCTTGTGTATATGCCTATAGGAATATTACAACTTTTAAGCATTCAATACAAGTGTGGTAAGCATAGTATAGAAACCTTTTGAGAAATAAAATCGAGACAATAACTGGAAAATAATATGCACAATAAAACAGATAAATAAACTGGATGTTTTTTTCCATGTGAGGCTTCAAAGAAAAAAGTTGTACATGGTTCACTTTGACATAGGTTGTTTGTTAGGGAAATCAATAACAATTTATATAATTAGGTTCAACGAGAAGAGCGAGCCAGTCCGACATTTGACACATCGTTGTGACAGTCTGAAGTTAAAAGTTGGCCAGATTTTCAATGGAAGAAAGGACACATGACAAGTTCCATGTGCTTTTTTTTTTTTTTTATTAATTTGGTAGAGAAACATATCTTGAATAAATGTTAAAAACACATAGGGGCACATCTGCAAGACTGAGCTTTTTATTTTTCTCTCTGAGGTCTGTATGCTGTAAGGCCTTTTTAACTTTTTCACTCTAAAGCGGTTTAAAATGTGCGGGGATTCAAGCTTTCACAGATGAGCTGATATGTTAGTCTTGTTGCCGTTATACGCACACGTTGCTCGCACACTGTCGCACTTTGGTTAACTCTCTACAGCCGTCATCATACCACAAAGTGATCTTATACAGCAGACCAAATGTACAAAATAAAGACGCTGACACAACTCGTCATATGTGCAAATGTGCTTTTCTTAAAAAGGAAAGCATACGCACACATTTCTCACCAACACCCTTCTACATGTAGAAAGTGCAAGGTGAGCGTCTCCTCGGTACGTCCCAAGGCATTAGCAGTGCATCACAATTAATCCACACAACAGAGAGCAGTGCCAGTTAAAAGATGTTCTCAATCATTTAACATTTACAATAATATGAATTTAGAGTTCATCCACCCATACTCTGTACCATTTATCCTCACACGGGTCACGGCCGTGCTGGAGCCTATCACAGCTGAATTTGAAGGAGAGATGAGGAAAATCTATGTACGGTAAGCACAATGATAAAATACAAACTCTACACAGGGAAGGTTGAATCTTGGATTTGAACCCAAGACCCCCGAACAGAACATTGGTAGACGGTCCATCTTGATTTTCATGTCGATGCGAGCCTCATTTGGTCTTTTGGGGAAATTGGTCTGCCCTGAGTCATGTTCTGTGGAAGTTTCTTTCGACACCTGACAATTTAGTGGCATAAAGTCATCTGAACATTAAGCCTTCTGGAACCACATCTAACTATTGGCGCAAGTTACATAGATCACTTATATGTGCGGAATGTCATTGTATTACATTCATAAATATGACAGCAGTGTGCATCAAACCCTCTGAATCATTGTAGAAATTAATTCATTTAACCCATTATCATTGTTGTAATTTTAAATATATTTTACAAAGCAAACCCCTGGCCGTGGCACAGCTATGAGTGGTCTTTTTATAGTATTATTTCACATTATCCTTTATTTAACCAGGTTGGATCACATTGAGATAAAGAACCTCTTTTACAAGAGAGATCTGGTCAAGATCGGACCAGACCAAACTGCTGAAGCCTCCACTACCTCCCAAAATCCCACCTCACATCATGTGCTCTACAGGGCCATCATTATATGATATGAAAGCTGTCCAGCCTCCCCCGAAAGACTCTGCGACGCATAGTGATTACAGTCAGCAAAATCACTGGTGGCCTCCCACACGGATATTTGGAACATCCTCAGAGCCATCACTTTTTCTGGTGATACCTACCACCCCTTGCAGTCTCACTTCAAACTCCTCTTCAGGAAGAAGGTACTGAGCCTCCAGGCCCATTCCACAACAAACAACTTCATAAATCAGGCTGTCAAGATGCTGAACTCCGTCGAGTACCTTCCCACTCTTCCTCCTGCTGCTAGACTGCAATCCATCCACAACATTACATTTGTATATTCATAATCTTCTTTTGCACAAAGTAACAAAATAAATCATTGGCATAACTGAATTATCTCTTGCTGTTTGGCCAAGACTTTCTATACTTTCCTAGTTTGAAACTAGCATCAGTGGAAGTACAAAACGTTTGTGCAAGAGAAATGTTTTTTTTAGCTCTGTGCTATAGTGAAAAGACACTAAAAATCTTTGAATCAAGAATCTGATTCTAAAAGTAAAATATAATGTAAAATCCCACAAAATTAGAACAATATAAGAAACTGCTATTTTTAAACGTAGTAAGATATGTGGTGTGCTCTTCAAATCATGTCCCGTGCAACAGCTCTTTACAAGTTGAATAAAAGCCTGTGTTAGACGTGACAGTACTGCAAGGGTATATAAGATCATGCCACACAATCATAATCTTTAATAAGGAGGGACAATGGATGGATGGTTTAATGGGGAAACTCATTAATTGTAACATTCTTTGCAGATTACTTTGCACAGACATTTTATAGTGCGACTTTGAAGGCATTACATAGAGTTGTCATTATTGCTGCTAGTCATGAGCATGTGGAGTATAAATAAAGATTTTAGCAAAGATTAGAGTCTGAGTCTTACCCTTCAATACTCTGTCAATATGGAAGCAACTGTTCCAAGTACAAAAATGTTTGCGAAGCAAGCATTCTCAAGGACATTTGAATATGGTTTGGTCTACTGTAAACTTTCATATTCCAGCCCTATAATAAATAATAAGTAACAAACCCAGTATACTACAAACGAAGTAAACATCCAGCAACGCATAAATGTCTGCTTATCAGTTTTTTCATGTGACATCTTTTCACCCAGCGAAACAACAAGGAATTTGATCACACTAACAATATTACAAACGTAGAATCGATTCAGAACTCTAACAGAATTGGGACGAGGTGTGCAAATAAGATATGCTGATATGGTGAGTCCAGAGGAGTCAAGTTTCAGGCTTGACACAAAGTACTATATGCATCACAGCAGTCGTCGTCATTCATTTTTGTCCGATTCTAGGAAGCCAGCTTATTGTGTAAGAGTGTGACAAGTATGAAGGTGGCTCGTTGCCAGAGGCAAAAGGACAACCATGTTGCCGGCTGTTCCCGGAATTCTGAGGTCAATCTGTAATTGCCTCCAGCGTTATCAATTGGGGAAAAAAACGGCATGTCAAGAGATTACTTGACAGACTAAAGACCTGTTGCCTGCTACCCTTGCTCATGGGGGGGTAGGAATTGTGTTTTAGTCAGTGGACTGTGACAACTGTCCTTGATTTTCATATCTGCTAGGTGTGCTCTTTCAGCAAGTACTGTATGTAGCCCTTTAGACAGAAGATGATGAATGGATTCTGCTGCTCCTGGTGCCACTGTTAACAGCCCCAGTTCCTGCAATGCTGCAATAACCTCCACTTTGTGAGAAAAATAAAGCTGTAGTAGTCTCCTTTCACTGCTTGTAAAATATAAATAAATAAAAATCAGATTCCAGGTTCCTTTTTACTAACCTTTATGTTTCTGGCAGGTGGCAAACCATTATCATGGATGAACATGATGTAGATGCATGAAAAATAAATGTATTCTTAAAACCCACTGGTTTTGGTGGTAATATGCCAACATTATCTTTTATCAAACATCATACTCCCTGGATGTATGACTGCACATTCTTTTCCTATTTTCCTTTTGGGTAATTTTTTGGGTCTTTCAGGTTAATAGCAAAGCCTCATCAATCTATTGGGACTATTATAGCATTTCACCATCAATCAGTATTAACTTGCTACGTGAAGATTCTGTTGCTCTGCTCCTGTGTGTGTGCAGATTTTTCACCACACTCATTCAGCTGCAGCAGAGCACAGCACTGAGATGAGAGAAACTGCTTTTTTTTTTTTTTTTTATAAAATAAACCATATTAAGCTGTGACTGTAAAATAATCTAACACGACAATTCAGTGCCCAATGACAAAAAACGAAACAAACTGTTGCGTGAAGGAGCGCATTCTATTTTTTTTAATATATATTTGTGAAATAAAGCGATATACTAATGCAATTGTTAATTCCACCTTTGTCTCCCTTATAGATCTGCAGCATACAGTTTACTGATGCTGTGCACACATATTTTCCGAAATTAAATAAAATTTGCCCTATTGCGGAAGACTCATGTAGTGCTTCATCATGCATTGCTTCAAACATTTTAAAAAGTCAGATACTCATTCAATTGAAAATGTATTTTTTTTCTTTCAAAATGGCTTCCATTAAGTAGAATCTCATATTGCATTGTGCCCAAAGGTAGACACATGTTAGTGTTGCAAAATAAAGATAAATAGTCTTCGTGGTGAATGCTGGATGGGTTATCATGCATGCTTCTTCTTGAGAGCCATATATATACAATATCGAGTGTTTGTGTTTGGCTCAGTTCATTATAACTCATTGATTTCTTTCACGATTTTGATGCAGATTGGGTTGTTGCAAGCATAAAAAATGCAGCTATGGTACAAGCCATAAGTGTCATATTATAATCGGGGCTTTAACAAAGAGACCAATGCAGGATTTGTGCAAGCGGCCGCCGACCTAAATCGTACCTGTTAGTTTTGGGTTAAAATAAGATACTTTAATCTACATGATCTCTCGCCATACACTGGCAAACATCATTCAATTAGCTATTTAGCGATAGCAAAGCAGAGCCTGTCTTTGCTCGCTTCGGCAGCATTCAACAAGTTATCAAATACCCTTTGATGACTGTCGTAACTGCGTGCCAGGATACCAGTGAAATAACTAAAGAAAAAGGCATTGATAGTCTGTTTAGCTAGGCTTTACTACTTCGTTCACTTCTTTGTTTCAGTCTGTTGACGGCTGCCAGGTTGGCATTGGAAATAAAAATCTGTTACCAATGGCCTTACCTAGATAGTTTCAAGACGAATAAAAAAATAAATATAGATGTGTTTCAGACGAATTGTGCAGTTGTCTTCACATTTAGAAAAAAAAATGCCTCATGGCCTAACCTAGATAGTTTTAAGACAAATATATATATAGATGTGTTCCGGACAGATTGTGTAGTTGTCTTCAAATTTAAAAAAATTGCAGCATAATTGTTATGCACATATAGTATGACTCTTTTGTATACTCTCAAGTGTTTACAATCTTATCCAGCAGTGTCCCTCAGCTCCAGTGAGCATCCCACTGTGATCGTGCCACCATGGCTACGGGCATAGGGGTAAGCCAATCAAACAGACTTTCTTATCCAACTGCCCCAATGGGGAAACAAGAAAAGTGCTCAGGAGGATGAAGAGACAAATATGCTTTCTGCTCTGCAAGTGTGTTAGTCTTCTCTGCTTAATTCTCCTCTTTTCTCCAATAGTTTTTGCACATTTATCCTAGCTTAGTGTGTCTGCAATGGTTTCTTGTCCAATCTAATGCATCTGTTCTTCAATTCCCTTTATACTTACTAGTCCTAGTTTGCCTTTATTTTGATCTGACATTTTCTAATAACCTTTTTCTTATAATCTTGTTTGTTTACTGACTGACACAAGCAGGCTGTTCACAGCAGCTCTGCAGAAAGATCACTGCATGTGTTTACTTGTTTATACACTTAAAGGTCACATTTGAGAAAAATAAAATGAATGCATGCAAAATTTTAAAATCAAGTCCACTGAACATTGTGTAGATGAGAATCAAAATTTCTGATGCTTGGAAAGGATGTTGTTATTGGATTCTGCAAGTTTTCTGTATGTGAGCTTTTTCTGGAAAATCTACCTATAATCACATTTTGACTATACTGTGATTTCCATTTCACTGGTCCGTCAGTAAAACTATTGATATATTGCAGGAGCCGACATTGTTCTTTATTGACACATTGGTGGCCATGTTGGTGGAGAAATGTTCATGAGTAAAAATTATATAACCTACTCATAAAAAGGCCGTGGTCTAAAAAAAGACTTAACATTTGGGGACGTTTTGTCGTGAAATGTTATCATACTCAAACTTCTAAACTATGGTCATCCTAATATTTCTTTTTACAATGAAGTGCAAAAATTAAAAGCTGATGAATGAGCGGATGTAGAGGGTTTGATATCTAACACTGCATTAGATCTGATTAATGTAAGTAGAGTAGCTCAAATAATCATTCACCTCGAGAGGTAATTTCATACCCTCCTATGGGGATTAAAAATGCTTACTCAGTGGTAGAGACTGAGACAAAAGGTGGAAATGTTGCTGATGTAGAAAATAAAAGGTAAATGAGTTGTAAAGACAAATTTGGAATCTGGATCAGAAGTGAGAATAAAAGAAGCGAGGAAGGCATAGTTAAACACATTAGTGGTCGATTTAAGAAATGGCGGTGCCTCAAATTGATTTAAAACAAAATAAAACTAAAACTAAAACAAAACAAAACACCCTGCTAAACAATTTCTTATTTGTTATTCCATATTAGTTTGGATTGTAGTGAATGTCTATTGAATTTGCTGTAATTAACATTAAGATGAAGTTACTAAGCGGGCTAAATGCATGGTCAGAGAGAGAACTCGCTATCCAAATGGATATACAGTGTACATTCGAAGCATTTAGCATGCAGAGATTTTGTAAAAAATAAAATAAATACGGCAGTCCATTTGCACAGATGCTACAGGATAAAATACAGGTTCATGCGAGTATCTCAAAATTAACATCTGTACTGCATTGTCCGAACCACATGGTGCCAACACGAATTCAGCAAAATAAAACTAAACCTAGGGTCTTATTAGAAATAAATGCTCTTACAATGCTTGTCTTGTTCTCTATCCAAATAGCTCCCACTTTTCCTTGTTCATGTTCGCCTTTCTACAAACAAACAACTCTAGCTTTCTAGCAAGTCCAAAAGGGGATTAGTGCTTCCAGCTCAGTGATCTTGACACTGATCGGTTGAGAGGTGTGCTTGCTCTCCACTGATCATACTTTCCAGAAATACCTTGATTGCAACCCCATGCTAGTGACTATACTAGAGAAAGGGCTATTCAAAAAGAAATATTTCCAAGTTAACAAAAATAAACTTAAATAAAATGGAGTTTAATGAGCCCTCCAGGGAAAAGCCTCCCTGATGCTTCCTGTGGTCCAATGAAGCCTCATTTTCCACTTTAGAGGTGATACAAGAATCCCTGATCATATGAAGTCCATTCTTTTGTGCAGTCGATTTAGTGATGATGTACAGTGCAGTCGGAGAGCATTAGGCTAGTCATATTTCTTTTGGTCCTGCACAATGGATTTGAAAGGGCACAATGACCGTGAGGTGGGTGTTGACTTTCAGTCTAACTTTAATGGAGATCACATCTACACTAGCATCTACACTTGCAACCACGACTATTAAAATGTTGCAACAGCAAGGGCATGCAGTATAGGTCACAGAACCCTCTATGTACTATTCTATTATAGCTTGTTGGTCCCAACAGTATTTCGGGGGTAATACATCAATTTAAAAAAAACTGCGTATTTTTTGTTTTTTCCAGAATAATAAAGTGAGCCTTTACTCCACAAACCTTGAAAATTGAAGTCTATACTTATGTATCTATCGTAAGCCATTTAAGTGATCTGTCAAAATATCATTATGTCACTGATCGATCAATGTCATCACTGATCAGCTCCACAAAAAAATACATTACGGCTGCAGTGTTTCCCACATACACATTTGGCCCCAATTGAATTTTGGCCACTACTAAAAGATTTATGGCAAAACCTGTCAATATGCAACTATTGTAATAACGTTCAGTGTTGCACGGAAAGCTGCTTTGCTGCTTGTGTGATCCTTGTGTGAGTCTGTTAATTGATATCATTACTGATTGCAATACTCCAACGTGAGTGGATGAGCTCTTCGAATTTTAATTTTTGTGTTCACACAAACTTCCACAGTGACAGTGTGATACTCTTGAACTACTGCATAAACACAGGTTGTATTATGAAAGACTTTATTTGGGATGTGAGATTCGCTGCGTAATTCCAAACAATCATCACCATCATAACAGTTATGGCTGCCATAATTGACTATATTACCATACAGCAGACACCAACAATGATTATCAAGCTGGTGAGTAGAAAAATAAAATTCTAAAAATCACAAAAAAATAAATATATACATACATGTATATGTATAGAGTGCGAGAGAGAGAGAGAGAGAGAGAGAGAGAGAGAGAGAGAGAGAGAGAGAGAGAGAGAGAGAGAGAGAGAGAGAGAGAGAGAGAGAGAGAGAGAAAGAGAGATAGAGAGAGAGCGCAAGAGTAAGACAGAGGGAAAGAGAAAAGAGGCCAGCGATGTTGTTTTTGTTAAAGCCCTGATTATAATGACACGTGGCTTGTCTCATCGATGGATGGCTGCATGTTTGATGTTCGTTCAATGTTTTTTAATGAACGAAGCCAAACGAAAACACTGCATCGCTGCCATATAGCTATGATCTTTGACACCTTCTTCTGGTTTGCCTTCTTCATTTTCCTCTTTATCTTCTTTACGGCAGCCGCAAACACCATTTATCTCCATTTTTCCACACTGTGTGCATTAATAACCGACCCAGATTCTCCCACTGGCCACAATGGAAAGTGAGATTCTACCGAGTTAAGCCATTTGGACCAACTCGTTAGAACATAATGACAGCAATTTGTCTGCAGATTATGTATATTTTCAATACATTCATACATTTAAAAAAAAAAAATTAAACATTTTGGGCAATTTATGGTCTGAAGAAAAAGTTGTCATGAACATCCTTAGTAAAAACTGTCATTGTATTTAATGCTTTCTGGTATTGTTGGGAAGCCTAAAAACTGGATACATGGATTAGTGTCATGATTTGTATGCATTTCTGTTGTTCAGCTGCATATTTTTCACATTGGGGAAAAAAATGTCTCCACTGTTTCCTTTCGCTTAAGAAAATACTCCAGTAGAAGTGTTTGTTCGACCTTCCATTGCTTTGACTTAAATTGGAACACTTTCCATCTTAAAACACACATAGGTATTCTGTACGTTTATCAGGACGAGACTTTTGGGCCATACTGCCCAGCCCTAAAAAATAGGTGGGCATAGTAATGGGAAATTGGAATGGAAATTAAGGTGCTAGGTAACAAAAACAAATAAAGAAAGAAATTATAGAGGAGAAATGACATCATCGTGGGAATGATGGATGACACACACACAAACACACACACACACACATGGAGTCAGATATGCCACAGGACAATCTGCATTCTGTTTAATTTCTATTCATCATCATCCCTGCACGTAGCTGTTGATTGGCATTCAGTTTGAGGCTCAACATCAATGCTGGGTTTGTTTTGTCTGAGTGTGACTGGTTCATTTATATCTCTAATGACTTTGCTCGCTCTTCACACATGATAGAAATATCAGAGCTGTCATTGTCTAAAATCATTCTTGCTGTTTCTACTCTCTAATCTTAAATCTTATTCTCATCAAGCCAGGCCGGATGTCTGTTAGATCCATTCGTATCCAGCACATGTACTAATCACAATCACTTCTTATCAACTCATCGTCTGCATCTTCCTCCTAACCTTGACCTCTGTGATCAAGGTAAATCTTCCTCTGATATGAAGTAACTGTTAACAAGGATTAGCACAGAGTCTTGTTCCTTTCTGGCCATATTTTTTCCTCAAAGACAACATAATTCAGAATAGTTTACTGGATTCTTTTAATCAACTCCTATGCGCTGGAGATTTCTTAACACAAATGCATTTATTACCATCTCCCAAGAAATGCATCTTTATTTGATAACACATACATATATTGTTGAATGAGTCTGTGTCTGCTCATCATTTTCGGTGTTTTTGTTTTTGAAAGATGAAAGCGTTCCTTGCTTTCACACCTGCCAACGCTTTTTCTATGAATGTGTC
This sequence comes from Syngnathus floridae, assembly GCF_059516105.1. NCBI lineage: Eukaryota > Metazoa > Chordata > Actinopteri > Syngnathiformes > Syngnathidae > Syngnathus > Syngnathus floridae. Next base: position 18,482,010 of record NC_142413.1, on the reverse strand, counting down.
AGGATTGTTTCAGTCCAAATTCCAAAATAGAAGGCCATTGTGTTTTTACGAGGAGAGTATTGTGTGTAGAGCGCAAGAGAGGTTCTTGATTGTATTGTACATCTTTGGGACCACAGTCTCCAAGGTTGCACCAGCAAGCAGGCATATAAACACCTTTACAAAGCTGACAAGCCATTCGGGCAGCGTCTAATATCATGTCTGTAAGCATAACCTAAGAAAAAAATGTCCTAGCAAACAAAGGGAGTTAAAAAAAAGCAATTTTCACATCAAGGCCTGCTGTTCCTTGGCATGAACGCACTTTTGACCTTTCTCCTCCACAGCCGATGAACATCAAAATTTGAACCAAGACAGACTCTACTCATTGAGCAAATACATATTAAATGCTGCCACGCACGCACGCACACATACACACACGCATGCATATACGCGCACGCACACACACACACACACACACACAGGTCTGGGGTTCATTAAAATGTGATAGAGGCTGGAGCTGACTCAGCTTCCTTTTAATTAAAAGTGTCAAACAATCCATGTGGCACCATCAAACATGCATAAATGTATTTTCATACCCATCGTAATTCATCTTTCCTTCCCATCAACTCGAGACTGACATTCTCATAATCAATATCCCTTTATTCATCCCACAGACATGATTGGCTTCATTATTCTTGAAGTCTTCACACTGCATACTGCTCAATCACCGAGCCTTTCTGCTGTCAGAGACTGAGGAGGAAGGTGGGGAAAGGAATGCTTGACCTCTAATGCAAAGAAGTAGATATGGATTCAGTATCAGATCCCTTCTTTGCTTCGGGGGCTTTTAAGATTTGTGCAAATGTGTCATTATTCATGAATAGGTGCTAACAAACATGCTTGTAACATCGTAAGAGTGTGACAGATGGTTTGCTGTTAGTGGCAAAAATGATTAATGTAATCAGATTCAGTGTAACATCTGCCAATAAAAACGCAACCAATTATCTGTTATTGGTTGTGTTTTCAAAAATTCAAACAGTTTCCAGGTGCTGCTAGCTATCACTAATTTGAGCAGTCACTGTCCCTCCATTTGGCTTTAACGTAATTGTGCTTCAGTGGTTCTAGCTAACTCGAAATCATGAAGCTGGTCCGAGCCAATGAGGGTTTATTTGCATCACGAATAGGAACAAAAGAGAACCCCACTTTTTACTTTAGGCCACGACACAGTAATCCTGGTTAAGGCAAGCCATTTAAAATTCAAAAGAAAAATAGAACGTTAGAATGTTTTTTTCCCTCGCTGCACTGTGTATTACTAGCCGCTGTGCTCTTTTCACCTTTTTGCATAGTTTGTCTTCTTTGTGCCATTCTTCAAGCCCTTTAAGCCATTCTCTCCAGTATGTTTATTTCTCAGTCAGGCCTCAGCTGAGAGCTTTATTAATTCCTTGTGACCGCCATCTTTACCTTTTTATTTTTGCTGGACATTGAAGATCTGTGGCCTTAAGAGACTTGCTTTCTACACCTGCTTACACTGCAAACCTAAGGATGGCTGTAATCCAGTGACTGCTTGAGAGGAACGTCAGATTCCTACTTTTTTGTGGCAGTGATGACAAAAAAAAACATTCACGCGAACTATTCTGTTTGTGATATGCATATTCCATAGGCCATTATCTCGATATCGGTATTTGTTCGATAAATTGTGCAGCCCTACAACCAAGTATCGAAGTTCACATTTGTTTAGCAAGCCTCCCTGTAAATATATCTATAGATCATTTTGAATGGTACCATTTCACCAGACAAAAATGAAAAATGTAGGCCATGTTTTTATAGTCTGCAGACATCTTCACTGCTGTAATTTAAAATAAATACATTTTAAATAGTCTTTTGAGTGGGAGCTTTTGGGAAGAAACAGTATACTGAAAGCTTGACTTTTTCCTCAAGCTAATCCACTCTGACTACACTACCCAGAGGGCAATTGGTTTACCTGCCAGCATTCTCACAGTGAGGTCTTTTCATGCAGTATTCATAACAAGCCTGGAGGGCTCAACAATTATTTACAATTCACAAACAACCCAAGTGTACATCAGGGACACGTCTCGCTTACGACACTTACAAAATGACATCGTGGGTAAGTCAAGGGAGTGAACGCAACCAGGAAGAGATTTTTGTGTCAATCTCCCGCCGTGGCCTTCTCTCTTTTGCATTCTATCACTCTCAGGAGCATGTGAGCTGCAGTGGCAGAAAGCCTGTGAATTATTGAAGCAGACAAGACAGCTCTCACACCCGCACAGCCTGACATACACAAATAGTAAGTGTATCCGTGTTCTCGGGGGAGGGGAGGTTCGATAATGACCAATTCAGTCTGACATGGTTTTAGAGACCATAAACATCAAAGTGAAAGGGTGAAAGACAGAGAGAGCGGAATTCTTGTCAGTGACCGAAAAGAGACAGTGACAAGTGTGAAAAAGAGAAATAGATGACCCATGATTCATTTCACACTCAGGTTCAGCAAAAGCGCTTTCAAAAGTGAGCAAAGCTGAAGAACACTCTTGGAAAAATAAATTCACTCAATGAGTGATAGACATTGCACAATTTAGTCCCATTAAGCATCGACTGTATATGTTGACTACTGTTTGGATACTCTTGCAGGGATTCTAATGGGCAAAAGCAGTATAGATGGCATGACGCTAGGCAGAAGTCGACCTATACCAACATAATATGCAGCACAATAAAGCGCAAGATAACACCTCATTCATTACATGATAGAGAGGGGATGACAATACTGGCGTAGAGCGTGGCCGAGACTGATTGCAAAAAACCGAGGGGGAATAGAATGATTATTGTGCAGAACAAAATGAACAGCACTGATCAATCACACCGTGATCTACTTTAATTTAATGTTGCACGGCACGGCACGCATTAGTGTTGCATATGCGTTTTTCCGGGCAAACACTATATCTCAAATCAGCAGCCATTAAAACGTTTGATGGAGATACATTCTGCGACACCTACAATGGGTGGAAATTGAAGAACATACAGAGTTGATCCCTTTCTAAATAAGAATTGTCGATTGTGTGCAATTGATTGTTGAGTAATTGTATCTTCAATCAACTGAGACAAAAATTGACTATGCTACGTGGCTTCATTTCATAGAGGTGCTGTTGATTCAGTCTTGTCAAGTTCAAAGGTTAAGAAAAATATAAAATCAACAATAAGAAGCTGAATTAATTTCATGCTGAACTCTTCTACAGTATCTCATGCAGGTAGCATTATTCTGATCAATGTGAAAACAGAATATTCCGAGATTCTCTCATGCCAACGTCGACGTCATTGTCTGCCAAGCATTTTATCAAAGTCCTCACTCCTATTATCATCATACTTTTAAAGGTTTGGGGAGAACCAGAGTCCCACAAGTAGTAATCATCTTCATCATCACAGTCCAACTAACTGCATAAAGATAAATCTACTTTGTAGTTCAATACAGTGTTTCATCAAGTACCGGTATCAATATCACATGATAAAGTCATATAGCAAAATAAAGTGATGCTTTAATTTCCAGTAATTGGGCAAAAAGAAATATTCACAAACAAAAAACTTCTCTGAAATGGATATGTTGGGCCACATAGTTACAGACGCATTTTGACTAGGCCAGTACAAATGTACAAATCTAAATCAATCAAGCCTTCTTACCACATCAAGCTTTCTTTGTGCGTCAGGTTAAATCCTTCCCCTAAGGACAGGCTCAACACGATAAATAAATATTCAAGTCTGAATGTGTACTCATTCACCCATTCACAGCAACTTAACTTAATTAGCAATTCACTTTTCATATGGGATGGTGCATGCATATTTCAAGCAAGCATCCTTGATCGGCTTCAATCATTGACGCATATGTATGTACCCACTCCTTGCATTTTGGAGTGGGCGCTTATCTATTCATTCAGTTATAAATAATATTACGTACATATGGTGGCAAAACACAAAACCACGAGGTCTCCAACTGTCAAGGCATCTCTAGCAAAAAATAATTGACAGTGCGGGTAAACGCGAGTGGATCACTCTGATCACTCTAGTAAAATAACATGTAGGTTGTACTTAAATATCACCCTTATCATTGTCATCACGCCGAAAAACTCCATCAATGCATTGAACGTTAATAACTACAAACATCTAAACAATGCGGGATTTCTATCAATCTAAAAGAGCTGACATATAAAGAAAAAAATGAAGGGGGGAAATCACTTTGCTAGTTTACTTAAACCCTGACCTTTTACGTTTTAATCATTCAGTTGTAGTCTATATAAAGTGGAACAGCAATGCTTTTGTCTGAATTCTTTGTTATTATCGTATCATCGGTGCCTCTTTTACCCCTGTCCTAAGGAGTGTTTGAGAGCAAGTAGTTTTGGTGCAGTCTGTTTAAATGCAAATAAGATACTTCCCAACCCGCCCCCTCCATGCTGCAATGTGTCTGCCTCCACTCCGGTCGGACATATTTGTAGTTTGTTAGCAGAGGTACAATTATCTTGCGGCGCACAAACTTTTTTGATCGATTAAAAGATGTCAACAGCAGAAGACTTGTCCATCCAACCGTACATGTTCGAGCCAAATCAGACCCAGAGCGAGAGCAACAGTGAAGATGTCGAACCTGCAAAACTGCGATTTCAGATGAACGTATCACAATGGTGTGTTCTCACTATTCACTTGATCCGAGGAATAAAGATGGCGGATTTGCGAAACCGTTTGGCCACACCCTTTACCTTGTTTTGCAGTCCCGCTGCAAAGACTGTAATTGTTCAAAATACGTAATAGGGAATGGATAAAATTGAACAGATTAAAAAATATTCCCCAAACGGATTATAAAAGTATCTCTGCAGCACCTGGAGGGATTAGATAAAAATTTTCTACAATCCTGGAGACTCCAAGTGCACAATAAAATGTATAGAAAAGATCAAAAACTGGATTTTACATGATATGTCTCCTTTAATTACAGTCAATGGTCCATTTGGTCACTAATGTTACAATTCATAATCAAAAAGTGCTGGGTTTCCTGTCTTCATCCTTTTTACCAGTAGTTCGTTGCAATTATTTGTGGTTGGGATAACGAATGTTAAATATAATATTGATTACGATGTGAAAGCCACCAATTTAAATGCATATAGCTTTTCTATGTGAAGGTGTAAGAAAGATGCTAGGCAAAGGCACATCTATTTTGCCAGGTCAAGTGTATCAAGAGGAGTCTTCCAATAAGGAAAAATGCTTGAAACTGCAGTAAGGTTTGTGGAGTGGAGTATGTTTTCTGCATCTTGGTAATTTTTGAAACAAACCCAAATGAGAAATCATGCCCTGAAAACAATCAGCTGTCAGGCAGGAGCCAAGCTTAATGTGATGCCAAACCCCCACAGAGGTAGGGAAACTTTTTGAGGAGAAGCCATGACAAAGCGGACTGAAACACAACAAAGAATTTATGGTGGATTGCATTCTGCTGCCATGCTCTTTTTGTTCATCTGCTCAATCCGCACAGTATGCATGGGCGTGAAGCTTCTCACCCTCGCTTCTCCTTTCCATTCACTTTCTCGCTTTCCAAATGAAGCTGGCAAACCTTTGTTTTGTCTCTCTTGCTCACACATTTATCTTCACCGTAGGAGACGTTGACCCTAGCCTGGCCTCTGACCGAACTGCCCCCCATTCTCTTAGCGTGTTGCTGCATTTCACACTCTTATTGATTACATTGTGGCTCACGTCAGGATAACCGAATCCTATAATTTATCTGATCAATCTCGTTGGAACCCTACGGGTGTGCATGCCTGGGTCCATGTGTGTGTGTGTGTGTGTGTGTGTGTGTGTGTGTTGTGGAACACATGCAGAGACAGCAGCTGGAGAGACACATGCACATGCCCAGCCAGTCCCTGTAAAATGGGATCAACAGGGACAATGCGCAATATTTATCCAGTTCTCCACTGAAGATTGGATGTGCAATTTCTCGTTTGCGATCGATAGCTCGACGTTGAGGGTGGGCACACATAAGGGAGCGGAAGCAATGAGAGAGGGGGTTTATTTTGAAGGGCAGTCTTTCATTAGGAATTAGTGGAGTATAAAACGAGAGGGGAAGGAAGAGCTGCATGAGAGTGGAGATGAAATACTATGTGTGGAAAAAAATGGAAGCAGCTTAACAGGAGAAAAAGAAACAGTGGACAGCATGGGTTGGAGATAAGAGAGAATGACAGGTGTTCAGCCAAGACTTGGCCTAATTGAAGGAAATGCCGAAGAAGTGTTTCCTCAGAGTGGGCTATGCTTGTGAAGGTGACTCACAGGTTCGATAAATCAGCTTCTCTCAATCGCACCCAGGCCCTCCCCCCTTGCTGTAAAACTGGAACACACAGGGGTGCCCATACGGATAGGACATAAATTGACATTTAAAAGCAGAAGCAGCAACTGTCTTCCCAGGACAGTGTTTTGGATATTCAGCAAAGCCCGTCTCCTTCAATGAATGGTGCAAAAAAAAAAGTGACAAATAGCTCATCCAGCAACATTGAAATGAAAATAAAGCTGTCACTGTAGAGTCTAGCAACCTATCTTCTACTATGTACACAAAACACACATGCAAACACAATCATGTTTTCACTATGACTGGCACCCCAAGAGTGTCGGGAATGACTAATGGATGTGAATAATATGTATGAAAGATAACCTTGAAAAAATACCTGGAACAGAAAGTACATTGGTCCTATGCAACTCTCAAATCTCCAAAAAAAAGTACGGTCTTTAAAATCACACAGAAAATAATAAATGATAAATGATTTTAAAAAAATGGCCACAAGTTTTAGCATTAACACATTCATGCTTTCTGTGTTCTGCGAGTGGCTGTACACGATGTACCAAAGTCAGCTGGGATAGGCTCCAGCTCACTCATGACCCTTTTGAGGACAAGCGCTAAAGAAAATGGATGGATGGATGGATGGATGGATGGATGGATGGATGGATGGATGGATGGATGGATGGATGGATGGATGGATGGATGGATGGATGGATGGATGGATGGATGGATGGATGGATGGATGGATGGATGGATGGATGGATGGATGGATGGATGGATGGATGGATGGATGGATGGATGGATGGATGGATGGATGGATGGATGGATGCCCAATAATAGCTTATGACAAGTGAAACAAGATTATTTGACTGGAACATTTTAGTATTCCAATGACCAGCACTTAATTGCGCTGATTCATATTCGTATTAGATGATTAAAATTGGTGGATTCAATCACTGAGCTGAATCAACCATTCAAACCAATTATTTTGAAAAAAACAAAGAAGATTCATCAGCATCATAACTCCAGACAACACACCAGTGCCTCCTTGTGTTATGTTTACTCACGTTTGGGTCCGACCCTCCTTCAAAATTTGCTGATGGAGGTGATAACAGCAAGTTGAAGCAAAACTCAGTCCAACGAAGCGCTGCATACTAATTTGACTAAAGTCCCTGCAGCAATCCTCATAAAAAAATAAAGTCGTGATTGTGACCAAGTGGATATTATGTTGGCAGTGGCAACAAAGTAGCTGTGATTTGGCCAATTAGCCCAAATGTAGAGAGCAAACAAGGGTTTTAGAAACTTCACTACGTACGCAGTTTCCACAAACATAAAATGAAACACTAACAATCCTAAAGAAGAGAGCGAGAGAAAGAGACTGACTGCGATGGAACACTTCAGCTCGTATATAAATAATAATGCTCATATGTTATATCTATAATGTACAATACCTCCACTGTCGCTTAGCTGAATGGGGCAAGACAGTTATATGAATGTCTGAATCTGGTACCAAACATTTTGATGGTATTTTTCAGGTGTTTTTAGAGTGGGGAGACTACATCAGCATGAGCACTTCAAATAATGCCAATAGTCACAACCATCTACGATCTTCAACAACCTTTTCACTCTTTATACAATATACAGTGTAGCAAGTAAAACACTGAACACTATGTACAGTATAATTCTTTTCATAAAATTTTGACCAAACATCAACAAACACTATTTTTTCAAAGACTACACCTAGCTTTCTGTGAGTCACTCAATTAAATTGATATATTTTTACATTTTAAGGATTATCTATGTACATGTCCGTATACAGACATAATTTTGACAAGCTTCTGATGCAAGATAGAAAATGAGACCAAGCAAAAAAAAATGTAAAGCATACCATTAACGTAACCAACAAAATGTACAAACTGTGTTTTTAAAAATCTTTGCTAGAGGTTAGAAAATATAAACAACCAAAATAATGTGGTTACCAGGGCTCCACACTGACCCAAGATGCCTCACTTTGCTCCTAAAGTTTTAGACTGCAAATTGAGAAAGTATATTTTTCATCTACTTTCAATGGCGCCCAGTAGATCATTTTTTATTATTATTACTATTCTTGAATACTTCTTGCTACCGACAAACTTCTGCTCCATATGGCATTTCATTTATTAGTTACATAGTGAAAACCTAGAGGGAACATTTACTCCAAGTCCACTATGTGTAGTATGCCCCTAAATTTTTTACATGTGCCTATAAATGTTAAGGTTAGGAGCCACTGTGCTCCGAGTGAAACATTTTAATTAAAATTAAAAACAATAAAATTGTCTGGAGGCCTGCTGTTACACACCCTCATAATAACTGGGATTGTGTCCAAAATATACAAATTACACTCAAAATCAAGACAAATTGGAGTCAGAAGACACTTGCCACCATTTAAACAGTTCAACTGTTTTAGTAGGCTTTTCCAGACTTGTTTTCTTTCTTTGTAACAGAAGCCAGTTTTTGTACTAAAACTAATTGCTATTTCAAAGTGTTCATAATTTCTTCTACTTTGTGTAAGGCCTCTGTTCCAGCTAAGGGAAAAGTCTCATTTTTATATTTGACAAAAAAGCCAGCATTTTGTGTCAACTTTTTAAAGCCACAGTATGTGACTTTGTTTGATATGTTGCTCCAACTGCAATTTTCAACTGATTTTCTCTTCTGTCTTACAGATGATGGGGGAAGAATCGTGAAAACATGATGGACTTGACATCACTGTCACAGACCTCTCGATTCAATCAAGAAGCACCTATTCTCCATGATGTTATTCTTTGTGTAGTTATACTGCTTGTCCAATGCATCGCTCATCGGTATTCATTGACTGCAATGGGAGTTATACCTTTAAATGTACTTAGGTTCAAAATGAAACTGGGGAAGGAAGATGAAATTAGAATTTGAGCAGAAGATAAAGAGCTTAAAGCAAACATTTTTGAACCGTAAATGCAAATAAAGTCTCTCTATATTTAGATTATTTTCCACTACATTGCAGCGGGACTATGTAGAAAATAAATAACCGCACAAATTAATAAAAGCAGATTTTTTTTTAAGCTAAACCACCTAGCTCTGCCTATTTCGGTAAGTCCCCTGCCAACAAATGGACACTCATGCATATGCAGGGAGGGACCAAGTAGCTCATCAGCAGGGATGTAGAGTGGAACATGGCAGGCAGGGCAGAGCAGAAAAGGGGGAGAAACAGGGGAGGGCAGGGCAGATAGGAACGAGACAGTGTCATGGTTGAGGAAGCAAGGGGTCATTCTCTGCTCCAAAGACATGACGGAAAATGTGAAAACGAAAGGCACAGAGGAAGTAATCTGGAGTTCATGACTTCTAGAGAAATGAGCGGAGGATGAAATAGGGCTGATTGACGCACATCAAGAAAGATATGAAATTATTCCTGTAAATGTCAGAATGACAAACATAAGGAGTTTTAAAATGAAAACAACTTGATGACGAAGTAATAACAAACTACTATTGTATTTGTGTGGAAAAAGTATTGATTCTCTAGTGCACAATGATGTCACTGTAAACCATTCTGAAAAGAGAAATTAATTTTAATAATTGATTAATAAATAGCCAAATGTGCAATTGAAGTGCATACCATCGACAATAGATTGGCCTTCGGTAATTGGAGTCACTCTAGTACTTGAGCAGAATACAAAGACACAGGAACGGGATTGAAATAATGCTAAGTGAGCTGGTTTAAAATGTAACATTCTTCAGCTAATCCATGCTAATCCATGCTGCCGTTAGTAATCGTTAATAATATTTTGTATTTAATCACGAGACATTTGCAAACGTCTGCTTTTACTTTGTAAACCAATAACCGCATCAGTAATTAAATCAGTTTCAAACTGTTTGGTGAGTGCATTAGTCCCTCTTGTGTGATTTTGTTTAATTATAAAGTTATTTTATCACTAAACAATACCAAGGAAACAGTAAATGGAGGAAAATAGTTTTCTTTTATGCATCTATCTATCTATCTATCTATCTATCTATCTATCTATCTATCTATCTATCTATCTATCTATCTATCTATCTATCTTGTTAACTCTGCTGAGTAAATTCAGACATCTCACAGTTCAGTGAATCCAATAGACACATACATATGCTAAAACATATAAGTACAGTACATAAATACGATTGACAACATAAGGCAGACAGACAGTAAACTAGAGGCATTGATATTCAGTAATAGTATTGAATTGCAGCCCTCTGAAGCATCATCAAATTGAGAGGTATTGAGAGATAAATGCAAAACTATCTTGAACAGCCATTCAGGGAAGTATAAAATAATAGCCCGTTGATCATGTAAGAGTAGTGTAGTGCAAGCCCTTGAAATTATGTCTAAAGGGTTTGCACACATGCGATGGTGTACTGGTTAGCACGTCCGTCTCACAGTTAGGAGGGTGTGGGTTTGATTCCACCTCCGACCCTCCATGTGTGGAGTTTGCATGTTCTCCCCGTGCCCGCGTGGGTTTTCTCCGGGCACTCCGGTTTCCTCCCAAATCCCCAAAACATGCTTGGTAGGTCGATTGAGCACTCCAAATTGCCCCTAGGTGTGAGTGCGAGTGTGGATTGTTGTTCATCCCTGTGTGATTCGCTTGCAACCAGTTCAGGGTGTCCCCCGCCTACTGCCCGATGACCGCTGGGATAGGCTTCAGCACACCTCCGACCCCGAGGGGACTAAGCGGTACAGAAAATGGATGGATGGGTTTGCACACATGCAGCCTTGTGGATGAATGACAAGCACGCCTGCCTCACAGTTCTGAGAATGAAGATGGAATTCGGGTTTCCTTTATGGAGTTTGTATGTTGTCCCCTGCTTGCTAAGGTCGCCCCAGGAATTCTTGTTTCCTCTCACATTCCAAAAACATGCATGTGACGGTCATTGAGGACTCCAAATTGTCACTGAGCATGATTGTGAGTGTGAACAGTTGTTTTGCGATAGGCTGGTGACCAGTTTGGGATTCACTCCGCCTCTCGCCCCAAATCAGCTGGGACAGGCTCTAGTACACTCTAACCCTCGTGAGAATAAGCGTTGTAGAATAAGAATGGATGGGTTTGCACGCTTGCATGTTAATCATCAAAATGTAGTGAGCTAGCTAGGATATTTAAAGCGTGTACTTTGTCTTCTGTGGAGAACAAGTTGAGATTGCAGTCCATGCATTTTGACCATTACATTTGCACTGGAATTAAACCGCACCACTTCTTGTTGCTAAGCCATAAATTGTCTACCTTTTAGAAAGACCTAACTGCTCCTCAACACAAATGGTCTCTTTTTACGGGGCTGTCTTTTTGTCAAAAGAACACAAGGCACCGCGATAGAGGTTTCCTTTATGCACGGAGAAGGCAACACAAAATGATACACAGGTAAGCATGTCTGCTTCTGCTGTATGTGGTGTGTCGAACCATAACATAAACAGGTCACAGCTTTTCACATCTTTTATACACTATCCCCACCGTTACTACCCTCCACCCTCCGCAGACAGTTTGCAGATCATTAATTTCAGTCACATATTTAGAGCATTTAAATACACACACACACATACACGCCATAAGTGAAAGGCTCCTCAATGAACGTAAGACAAAGTCTCATCCTCACATCACAGCTCAACTGGATGAGGACGAACAGCTCTAATAAGGCCAAAGGTAGCTTACGCTTTGCTGAAATCTCTTGAGAAAAAGGTAGCAGGCTGTATGCTGTTACTACTGAAGCATCATGCATAATAAGGCAAGACATTATTCTGCTGACACCAATGATTGCACAGCTGGTAAGACTGGTAAGAGGGTTTCCATTATTATAGCAGTCTGGGAATGTTGAATTAAAAAAATAAATGGCGTTCATTTATTGGTTAAAGCTTATAAATGACAGAATGCAATTGTACACCTATCCTTGCATTTGTTGCCATGAAGAGTCAATATCTGCTAACGTTAGTTTTTCAGATTTTTATATGAATGCTTAAAGCTGCTTATTGGCACTCCTAGTCGAAGATATGTTAACTCAAACTCAAACAAAGACGTGTTGTATGATACCGTATTGGCCCGAATATAAGACGGTGTTTTTTGCATTGAAATAAGACTGAAAAAGTGGGGGTCGTCTTACATTCGGGGTCTGCACCCCGACATTGCACCCATTCACAACGCTAGATGGCGCCAGATATCGCTAAAGCGAATGCTAAACTTAACTCCCCAGGCCAAAGTGAACCCCTGTCACGAAGAAGAAAAACAAAAATAGCAGTAGCACGAAGAAGAAAATTATAAAATAGCGGTAAGAAAGAAAAGAGAAAGAAATAAGAGAAGAAATAACAGAAAATGGAGAAGCATAGCGACAATCTAGAAAAAAGTGGGTCTCTCGAATATATTGTTATAATCATTTGTTTCAGATGTACTGTAATTATTTTCTGTATAAAAAATAAATTTGGTGTTCAAAAAGTATTTTGTCAAACTTGAGTCTTGAAAAAGAGGGGGTCGTCTTATAATCAGGGTCATCTTATATTCGCGCCAATACGGTACTTGTGACTTCTGAAACTGTTCATTTTATAAACGTTTTACAGACAGGAACTAGAAATAAAAAAATTAGCAGCAAATTGCCATTAAGTGCAGGTAATTTCAAGCAAAAGAAAAAGTACAGGTAGTATCTGTGTTTGATTTCGGTGACTATACTCAAGAATTGAGCACTCTGGTATCGGTCTGAAAAGAAAGTGCTATTGTACATCCCTAACAAAAAGTCCAAGCGTGAAACTACATTGAAGTAGCGTTCTTTGATGCTGAAAAGTGTTGACCAAAGTCACACAAACAAGTTATCAGAGACTATCCTGCTGCTCTCTACAAGGTTGATGGTGCCTGATGGCACACATACAGTACAGGGTTTATGAAGGACATAGTGAGACGCACACAAACAACACACACACAATCTAATTACGTGTCCCTTTTGGTGAGATTTAGAGGCTCCCAAGAAACTCACATCTCTGTATCTGTTCCAGGATCTGTCCTTGGAGTGTTGGCCGACGGTACTCAGCCGCTTGTCGTTGGCGGTGCCAGACACCGCAGAGTGTGTGCTCAGCATTAGAGCCTCAACAGCGAGCAGATAGAAGAACATCTTCTGGAAACCAAAGGATTAAAGAAAAGGACATAATAAGATGCACTAAACTGGTGAGTGGTGACAAGGAGGGAGTTGAGCCCGATCGTTCAAGTAGGATACAACACTTTCCACACAAACACACGCACAGTGGCATATATCGCTCCAAATGGAACGCAGATGAAGCAAGCGCCGCTTATTTTGGGAGGATGGCGCGTGTCATCATATTTGTGCTCTCTTTTTAAATCGGATTACAAACACCGTAGAGTTGTGGTGTTAAAGCGATTAGCTCACCTTGCTCGGCTACTTTAGACTCCAAAGATTTTCTTCTTTTTTTTAAAACAATCTCTACAATTCATTCGCTTTTTTTCTATCGGCTTCTCTAAGCCCAAATCGAACAATGTGCGACTCTTCACTGTTGTTGGTATATTGAGCAAACAAAAGCCCGCAAAACAAAGCTTCACTTACCTGCGATCGTTCGGTGGTGTCACAATCCCAGCCCAGGTCGAAATAAGTCCAAGTTGCGACCGCACCTGTGCAATGCAAACACCTCGGTCTCACTGCAGGCTACAAGGAGAGTGACTGGACTTGCTGGAGGTTTCTCCTCCTGTAACAAGACACCGCCCCCCTCGCTCTCTCTCTGCTCGCTTTATAATTCTCTACCTACCTCTCTCCACCACTCTCTCTCGCTTTCTGCCCAACCCCCTTGGAGTGAAGCAGTGGCGCACAATGAATGGGGGCCCAAGGAAAACCCAGTCATGGGGCCCTTGTCATCTGCACTTATATACCGTATTGGCCCAAATATAAGACGACCCTGATTATAAGACAACCTCCTCTTTTTCAAGACTCAAGTTTGAAAAAAGACTTTTTGAACACCAAATTTAATTTTTATTCAGAAAATAATTACAGTACATCTGAAACAAATGATTATAACCATATATTGGAGAGAAAAAGCATGTTATTTTGCCTTATTCAAAAACTGTCTATCACATCTTAATATCTGAACATTTAAATATGTAAACTAAAGTGCAATCACATTAGTAAATGAATGGCTTCTGGTTTTTGAATTGTAAATAAACCTACTGTTTCTCCATTTTCTGTTATCGCTTCTCTTATTTTCTTCTCTTTTCTTTCTTACCGGTATATTTTATTTTTCTTCTTCGTGCTACCGCTATTTTTATTTTTCGTGACCGGGGTTGGCTTTGGCCTGGGGAGTTAAGTTCAGCATTAGTTTTAAATATATCTGGTGCCATCTAGCGTTGTGAATGGGTATATTGTCTAGACCCCGAATGTAAGATGACCCCCACTTTTTCAGTCTTATTTCAATGCAAAAAAACATTGTCTTATATTCGGGCCAATGCAGTAAATCCATTTTCGCTTAAAACAGTGCACTTTAACACGTTCTCATGCTTTGAAATCAGTTACAGTTATCTGACAGTTTCAGTTACAAGTCAGGTTGTTTCCTCTGCCCTGTGAGCAATATTTATCACAAAATAATTTTTAATTACTAAGAGTCTCATGTTATAAAACTCCTCGCAAGATGAATGCAGCCCCACTTTGTTACAGGCAACGTGCAAACCATGTCTTCGTTGATATATTCATATTTTTGGAGGCAACGGGACTAAAACGTAAGACGCAAGAGGTGCTTCGTTATGTTTTCTGAGTTATTGCCATATTTAGCTGAATTGAAATACAGCCGTGATTAATTATGACGCAAGACCTGAGCAACTGCAATGTTATTTTCAGTTGACGGCAAGTGGCAGAATAGCTGCCCCTGAAATGGATGAAAACAGGTGTATATTTCCTGTTTATGTCATATTCCACAAACAAAACATTAAACAGAACATGTTTTAAATATTTGAGGTGCACAGAACATATTATTGCAAAGAAAAATCGGGGGTGGACTTCCCCTTAAAGGTCAAAGGTTGCCCTTCTCATTAGGTCTTGTAGTAGAAATGTAAAAATATTTATTTCTATTAGCAAATCCATTGCTGTGCGACACATTCATGAATAGCTGCATTGAAAAAAAACATTTCTTTGTGTTTCTAAAAGTACATTTTTTTTGTCATGTCCTTTATTTTTTGTAAAAAAATGGACAGAAGAAAAAAGACCTCTCATTCTTCTCCACGGTATGCATGGCATTGATTTTTCAGCAGGAGGATTTTTTTCATGTTCACCCTAAAGTGTTGACACGATTTGCTCGCCATGATGTTCTGGTTGTCCAAACACAAATTTCAAATCAGTCATGCTCATCCTACCTTTTTCCACCAGCTAATCGTGTGAAAACTCTGAGTAGACAATTGTATAACAAAAGACAAATGGAAGCTGAGCCATAGAAGTAGGGCGCTTATTATTGGGGTATGCGTTTAAATATTTAATCTGTGGCTCTCTGATTTGACTCTCTGTGGGGGAACTGGCAACACTTCATCCTTTCTCTTTGACGCGCTTGGATTTGTGCTTCGCTGCGTCTGCTGACACAGACATGATGTGGGAGCAGACACAAGAGGCAACTTCTAGCTATGTGCTGAAGATGGAGTACGTTTAATTGACCATTTTGGGTGCACGGGGAGCCAGCAGTTGGGTACAACGGCTTATCTCATTAAGTTTCAAATCAAATGTTTTCTACGACATCACACTTCTCTTTTGAATTGATCTCTCTTTTGGAAAGCATTTGGTAGAAATGATGTGGTTGCAAATGGTGAAAAGATGGCTTTCCTGTCTCTATTGTAGTACCTCTCGTCTTGCTCTGGGAAACTTGTTATGCAAATTCAAAGGTTGTTTTTTATTGCATTTAGAAAAGAGCCAATGGTAAAATTGATGTGTCACCCGAAATACGCTTTGACCTTTTCATCGGTGAGGAACTAAAACCCTTTTTGGTATGAGATTGTTGTATTATTTCACATTGTTGCCTGCCGTGGATCCAAAGTATAAGTTAATAAAAAATCAAACAGGTGACACAGTTGAACAGACTGAAAATACTGTGGAGTTTCACATAATCACATTGACTCTTGTCATTTGATGGAAGGCAATAACATCTTGCTACAAGGGAATTATAACATTAAAGGAGGAGTGCATGTATGAACAGACAGACAATGATCTTAATCAACTGAATGCAAAGAACTGCAGAGGATTTAGACCCAAGTCTACCGGAAGTATATTGTATTACATATATCTTAAAATCATAGATTTGTTCGACTTACTTCCAGAGCATCTCTTGCATAGTTATGTGTAGCTAAGCATTTTTAAATGTAAAGTAGTAAAGGAAGTAAATTCACAGCTGTACTCTGTACAGTACACGATCTCACTTGTCAGATCACCTGAGAACAACTTTAATCATGAGCCTTCTTGTTATCTGCCTGCCAGTGCAAATCTGTTAACACTGTCTGCAGTAACCATGCATAAAGAAAAGCAAGTGTGAAACTCACCAGCAGATCACATCAATGTTAACATAGTAGATGTCGACTCTAATCAGTTCTTCATAGATGAATTCAATGACAGTGAATTAAAGGAATGCCACTAATGTCAAGCAAATGTTTTTTTTTTAAATATTGGAAATAAACACCTTGCAATTTGTAAACCTCGTGTGATGCATCACAGCCTTTCGAATGTGACGGTGCCGTGACAGTTCTGAAATTCATCCAGCATTGAGGTGTAATGATGCAAGCAAATGGTGCAGACTGGGAGCAGTCAGTGGGGCCGAAACACTACAATTTGTCACGTCACCTGACAAAACCCCAAGCTTATATTTTCTCTCTTGATCAGTGGAATAGACCTCATGAAAGTGGATAGGCTGGGGCAAATCAAACATATTTTTGGTTCATAAAATAAAATATACAAACAAGCCGCGAACCCTGTAAAGTTGTTTTCAGATACTATAACAACAACATTTTAAAACAATTCTGTATAGGCGATTCGCAGAAACGCTGTGACAATTCCAGCAGCAGTCTGATAACATATTCGGCTGTTGGCATTTTGTCGAGGATCTAAAGAGCCTTGAGTGTTTGTGGAGATATCCCAGAAGAGAAGGAAATAAAGCAGAGTAGTGTTCTAAACTCTAAATGGCACAGGGAGATGATCTTCTGAGACCAACTACCTGTTTGCAGAGAACATAATACAAATGTGCTGCAATGCAGGGTAAAGCGCTGAGGCTTTCCTGCAGGCTAGCTGTAAATATGTAGCATCCAAGGTCACCAAAGTTTTTTCACCCAGGCAATAAGATGGTCTTCTCTCCGGAGTTTGTCTCTGACAAACTGTAGTTGTAACTTTATGCTGTCTATACTCAGAAGACACGTAAATTAATGCACAGTGGTGTTTTTCGAAATACGACATGGTTTGGCCGATTTTGGCTTTGACTTGGAAGCAAAAAATTTAAATACGAGTGCAGTGAACGCAACTACACTTGCTTAACAACAATCAGCCGTTTGGAAGATAGGGAACTATTGTTTAAAAAAAAAAAGTTTACTGTCAACTTAATCTTCCAGCAAAGAGTGTGACTTTAAAACTTTGCATTCACTAGCTTAATGCGAACACATCATGCGAAACGCCATAAACAGGCTAACAAATAGCATCCGAATTTAGTGTTAGAACAATGGATTGAGCCGTAATTAAATGTGGCACTGTCAGTAGTAAAAATGTTAAAAACAGGACAGCATCTCTAAATCCGACATGATAGTTCACACTTTAATAGTATGACAAGGCTTAAGTGAAGCGTTTCGGTTGTCATAACGATAAGCAATAAAATATTTCAATAGTGTTTGGATTTGTGGATCAGACAACCGGGCAATAGGAGAGAAGTGAAAAGCTCGGGACTCTAAAGGATGGTTAGTTTTCAGGAAGAACCACAAACACAACAACAAAAAAAGACCAGTGTGACTGTCACACTAGTTGGGCCACCAGCTGCTGCCTCTGGGGAGAGGAAATTGATTACTCTTATCAAGTGTTTCTCAAAGGATAATAGAAGCAGCGGAAGCCAATTACGTTTTCAGGGAACAACTTTAAAAACTGGCTGATCCCTTATGTTTTACTATGTGTGAACTTTGCCACAAGCACCATGTGCTGAGATTAGCATTTGCAGTTTTGCATGTAATCACAGTATGTCAGGTGCAGTTTTTGGTACCTTATACATACATGTCAAGCAAACAGATCTTTCTGCCCACGTGAGTGCAGATACAGAAAGGTGAGAAGACTATGAATAGACCGGTTTAATACAGTCAGAGTGATGCCCCAAACCTCCGCTTTTCTTCCTGAGATAAATCACTCTTTCCTTCAAGCATCAGGCTCTGACAGCCACTGACAGCCAATTAAAAGACTTTTCCCAGTCAGCATGTATTTTCTTTCCATTACTTGGCACAGACTGGAATAATCACTGAAGAATTCATGATGAACGCTGTATCATACCAGCCAATCTGCAAAACAAATTCCTTGCATGCCTAATAAAAATGAATAAATATTGCAGCGAAGGAGCTTTTAACATTCAACCAGCACTTCTTGATGGTTTAAATTAACCAAGACACATGGTTTATTTAGCATGTAAAATAACATTATACTTTATTATATACATAACATCAAACATTTTCACATTCATGTAAAATATCAACACTGAATAATAATTGATAATATTCCACACAAAGAAAAAAAAATCCCCTATTGGGGTGGTCGGAAGTAGAAGATATTTTGCCGTTTAATTGCATTTTGCAGCAACAGTGAGGAAAGTGGGGGCCCTGGGGGGCAGGGAGGGGGGGATCCAAGTCAGGATGCAGGAGATGCTTTGTGGTGCCAAATCACACTTGAGCCCTGCAGCATACAGCTGCACCACACAGGAAACTCAATTGCCTCCACTCCGTGCCCGCAAGCGTGCGAGATTGATATTCTGGCACATTTCTGCTCATTTCAGCATATACTCTACGTATACAAGTTATACTAATATGATAAATAATCTGAATTCTGGTCAGATAATCAGATCTGTTTTTCTCAACATACAGAATACATGGCACCTAAACATATTAATTGAATTGTTAATTACTTAGCGTATATTTCTAGAGTACATATTGCACCAATCTCCGCTGGGTTTGAAGTTTTACAAATTCCTCAGAAACAAATACTTATACTGCCATCTTCTTATATTCTCTGCAGGTGGTCTTTTTTTTCCCCTTCCCATTAGTCTACGGCTGCAAGTTTGTTCATCTCATCTCTCCTTCCTCTGCTCTAAAGTTTACATAAATAAATTACCTCCACAGTTGCTTATTTACGCTCCTATACGCAGCCTGTTCCTCTCTTGGTCCCAGCAGTTTGAAATGAATAGCACCCCCCTGATGCAACAGTTTCGGAATGCAATTAAGGGCACGCACACTCAAGGTCCAAGTGCTGTATTGTGTGCTGAAGCCTGCTTTGCCCCAAACATGGATGAAAGTCAGCGCAAAGGAGAAAAACTCAGAACACTAATGCAAGTTTTCTAATGTGCCTTATTTCCAGTCACTGGGTGTCATCTAATCTGGCTGCACGCAATCGGCGGCATGCATCGATTATATGTCACATCTTCTTGTGCGTGCTTGTGCTCAGCAAGCTTAAAGCATCCTGTGCCAGAACCAAGGAAGTCAACCATGTCTGAGCAAGGTACAGAGAGCCAGTCAGTCAATTAAGACTATGTATGGAGAGAATGCTTGAACATGGTAAATTGCCAGTGAACATGTGGTCCTATTCTTTATCTAATGTGACATTTACAGGGTGTACATTTTGGAAGATTAACCAAAAACATATCACACAGTCAGTGTTGTACCTGAACGCATTCAATGAATGAAAGTTCATGAACTCATTCACATTTTGGACGAACGTGAACTGAACATAGCACATTTTTGCTTCGTGAACGTTTTTGTGATCGCGTTCATCCTTGGGCCTATGATTGATTTTGAACGGCAGTTCTTTTAGTTCAAGGATACAAGGTTTCTCTTCTTAGACTTCAAAATCAAACCACATTAAACACTCCATAAACAAGGATTAATTAGACGGGGAGAGATTTGGCAACACCGCCAGAAACCTCATCAAAATGCGACGTGTGCTTGGACAAGCGTTGAACCATGAATGAGATTGTTTTTTGTTGTTTTAGTCATGTATTTGGGCTTTGCACACTTTGCAGTTTTATGTCCCAAATTCTAAAATGTTCTGGGTTCTTTGGGCAAACAAGTTTAGAAATAATATACATAGTCACTAAAAATGCAAAGTTGGTTAAAGAAACCATAATTTTTGCTTTGCACATTTGTGCATCCTTTGTTTTCTACCTCAGTCTGGCACCGACAGCAGTTTGTGTTTGCACATTCTGGACCACAGTTATGTTTTTGTTTCAATTCATTAAAGAAAAAGACAATTCAAGAATTTTTCTCTTGTATTTGAGATTGTAGGGTGATAGCACTTCCCGGATACTAGTGTGAATGAAATGTGTGAAAACAATGATAAAATGCCAGTATGCCAGAGGGTAACAGCTCGCAGCAACTTAATTTTTTAATTGGGGAAAGATAAGATCTATATATTTTTTTAACCATAAACTTAGTTCATAAAATTTTAATTATGAACTATGAACCGAATTAGTTCATTTGTGATCTGAACTTTGAACTAGTTTGTGTAGAAAATGAACTTTCTCAATACTGCACACGGACAAAAAAAGAGATGAGTTCATAGAAGAACATGCAAAAGAATAAATGATTGCCTAAAAGGTAAAATGAGGATTTTGTTAAGTTTCACCCTGAACACATTTCTGTCACCCTTATTGTCTATGGAGAAAAAAAATGTTGAAATACTATGAAACCAGCAGCTTGCAACGAATTGTGGCGACCTTCAAGATTCCAATAATTTCATTTTAATACACACTGCTGCGATCAAGTCTGAGTCCATCACAATGTCAAAGAGTCCCAAAACAAGTAGCACCTGAACCTTGCGACTTTGAGAATATTTTGGACCAAGATATAATAAACAAGTGTTTGTAAAATCACAGAATTAATTAAGTTATATTTATGTCCATTCCAACTGTTGTTTAAGTAGAGAAAAGAAGGAGACGAATGCTTGACAAACAAAGAGAAAATACATAAATAGATCCTGGCTCGGTGAAGAGAGGAGTCTAGGAGGATTTGTTATGCTCTATGAATTATCTATGGATTAGCCAGATTTGGAAGCAGTGATAAACCCTACCTGGGGCGCTGGCTTAGATACTCCCTATTCTCTCCCTGCTTATTGGGAAAATAATTTATCAAACAAATATGCACACAAGCTGTGAAATCCCATCCAGCTCCTTCTGTTACTATATAAGAATTTAATTAGAAAGTAAATAGATTTTTTTAAGGATGAGGAAACATAGCTGGTTTACAACTTGAAACTAATATGAAAGAGATGAAAAAGACAATATCCATAGCAGTACCTGTAAACATACAATGCCAATGTGATGCATGCAGTTTCATATAATTATAAATATGGAGGGGTTGTTTGATCACCAACCAGAAATTTTGATGTTTCTGGATGAAATATTTTTCTTCATTTTTGCTTTAAAAGTGCACTAGCAAGTAGAACATGATTACATGCGCGAGCCTGCTGGTCATTTGGCGATACGGGTCAAATGGTGGTGGTATTGAAAGCTAAACAGGCAGGCAGGCTAGAGTGGGTGAATTTTGTTGCCTAGATTCATAACTATTTGGAGATTGGGGGTGATTCAAGCATGAAAAAAATGTAATGTGTAAATTAATAATAATATTGGATTTGACCCATCCTTGAGCATTCTTGTGTTTGAGCAGATTCAGAGAAAGACACACACGCGCAAGACAGCATAGATTTATTATACACTGTTGAATGAGACAGTCAAGGCCGTGCCCGAATGCGCAGCAAGTGTGTCCGTTGGCATGGTAATGAACACGCAGAATCAATAGTTTGGCATTCTGACCACGTCTTGCTCTTTATTTTAACAACTTGACTTGTCTTAAATCTGCAACTATAAAAGGCTGCTGTTTACAACCACCTTTGTGTTGTGTGCGTGTGTGTGCATGGGTACGCGTGTGCGTGCGTGTGCTTGTGTGTGTGTGTGTGTGTGTGTGTGTGTGTGTGTGTGTGTGTGTGTGTGTGTGTGGGCACGTGTGCGTGTGTGTGCGCGCAAGTAGCCTGGGTTCTGTAATAACAATAATGTTTTTTACATGCAACATGCTTGCACTTCTTTGGCTTTGGGTTCAACCCTATTCAGGGGGTTGTCAAGGTGAATCATCTTCTTTCAAGTCTCCCTGCCTTCTGTATCTTCTGCTCTAACTGAAACTAGAGTAATTCTTCCCTCACCACATCCACATCCAATCTCTAAAATCCATTTCCCGTAACCTTATGATATACTATTTTCTTTGACATGTCGCTCATCTGTACATGTCCAAACATTTTCAATCTGGCCTATGTAACTTTGTCTTTAAAATTTCCAGTTCGTGCTGTCCTGTTGATAAGCACATTTATTATTGTGTCCATCATTATTACTCCAAAAAATCTCTTTGCCTTCTGCCTTCTGGTCAATCTCAAAACCATACAACATCATTACCGTCCTGAAATCCTTTCCTTACACTTTTGCTGGTGCTTTTTTACCCATGGCTGATTCCATCTTGCCTGTAGTCGTCACTTCAACATTCATGTTGCGACTGACCGTCATTCCTTGTTTCTCCAGTGCATACCTGCATCTGCTCCATACTCTCAACGCGAATCAGTGTCATCTGCAAGCATCATAGTCCCAGGTACCTCTTTCTGACGACATTTGTTAATCTCTCTGTCACCATAGCAAACAGAAGGAACTTAAAGCCCATCCTTCATGCTGTCTGTCCTGCCTCCATCTTCTTCTATCATCATCTCCTAGACTCGTCCAACTTACCTCTCTCGCACTCATTTTCATTCCATACAATATCAGAGCTCCTCCCTTGCCTCTCTGAGATTAATCAATAAAACACAAGGCAGACTCTTCTAACCTGTACTTAAAATATGCAAATATGTAACCTGTGGTGTTCACTGTAGGCATGAAGAGATAGGGTTGCCCCCAAATCACTTCTTGTCTCAACCTTGTCTTCAATACTGCTCAAGGTTTTGTTGTATAGATAATTGACTTAACCCCTCTGTAATTGTTACGCACTTCACGTCACCGTTGTTTGGCACCAGCACGCCTTTTCTCCACTTTTCAGGCATCTGCTCATTCAAATGAACAATCTTGTCCTTTAAATCCATGGCTATCTCCCTTGTGCATTTCTATACCTCCACCAATATGCCATCAGGACCAACAGGCTTTCAACCCTCCATCATTTTTCTTACTTCATCCTGTCTAGTCTCGACTATCTCCCGTCACAGTTTCCACCTCCTCTTGTTCTCCTTCTCCACCTTCATCTTGCTTCATTCAGCAACTCCTCAGAGTTCTCCTTCCATTTACAAATCACACTTTTGTCACTTATCAATACATTTCCATCTCTATCCTTGACTGACAAAACCCTGCTGCAAGCCCTTCCCAGGTGATTGCTCTGCCTTGCCAAACATGTTCTCATTCCTTTGTGTCCAGCCTCTTGTACAACTCAAAACTCACTTTTTCTCTGAACTTTTCCACCGCTACCTTTACCTCTCCTTCTATTCCTTTCTGAACGCTTTCCTGAATTTCCTTCTCCCCATATGATGCACCAATCACCTGTTTCCCTAGTCACTGTTGCCGCATCAGCCGATCGTCCTCAAGTTCCCTTACAACCCAGGACTTCTCTCGGCTTCTTCTTAAAATCTACCTTTCTTAATGTTCCTCATTTCATCCTCTGCTCTTACTCTCACCTTCACAGTTATCTTACACATTGCCATTATAGAATATAGTCCAACTGTGCGCACCTGCTTCCACACTTGAGTCGCCGTGTTCGTTGCAGTCATTTCCTTCCTCATCGCAGAATCCATCAGCATGTGTCCTTCCAAATCCCTTTCTCTTACACACTAAACCTTCCCTCATCATTTTGCAACATGCCCATTGAGGTCTGCTGAAATCACCACTCTGTCCCCTCGAGGAAAATACATTCCAGGAATTCTCCTTTTATTCCTACTCAAAGCCCACCAGTGCAGCGTAATCAATGACAACAATTATCAACACACAATCAATTTCTACCTTCAGAATCATCCCGCTGTCTGATAGTTCCACAGTTTTCACCTGGATAATATTTTGCAACATGTTCGCACTAACTTTGCCATACACACTAAGTGGCAAACTCTACTAAGGTGATTTCACTGTTCATTCATAAGCCATACGAATTGGACCACTTGGTTAACAAATACACAAATCAGCACAAAAGTAATAAATCCTTCAGGCACCTAAATTACAGGCATGGACTTACAATGAATCACTTTTCTACATGCTGTCTGTGAATTGTTGGCATGGAGACAATCCCTAGTCTACATGTGCTCACTCAATCAAGCGCCTAGTAAAAGAAAATGTTTTTCAATTTGGGCCCACCTGCCTCAAGGCACGCGCCCATTCCGTGCACCACAAGCATCACACACACAATGAATGGGCTGATCGACTGCATACTGAGCTGTGCAAAGTGTGTCTTACGGCCATTCTACTACTCCGAGAGAGGCCGATCTCATCTGATCTTGGAAAGGGCCATAACGGTGCAAAGGCTACAAATAAACAGCTGGTGGGCCAATACTGAATACCCCTGAGATGGATTGAGGTTGTTTGATTTAGCTGTTTTTGAGCGCTCGCGAATAAGATGTCATTCTTATACCTTTAATTCTTATTAAGGTACAAATATATAAAAGTTCTATCAAATAATATGCATGCATAAATATACAATGAAACAGCTATCATTTCCCCCATATAACTTCAGAGCAGCATAATTCTGTATAGAGACCTTTTTCCTCACGTCAATATCCTGTTGGAAATTTGATGATGTCACCAAGTAATAACTAGACACGAGGATGATTGCAATGACACATTTGTTGTCCGACTCCACCAAATGATCTATTTTTTTGTTTTGTTTTGTACAACAGCCACAATGTGCCAGCGGACTCAAAGGGTAGACGAATTTTAGAAATAATTTATTCCAAAAGATGTGAGTCGGCTAGTCCTCGGTGGCTCCACTGGTTTAGTTTTTAATGCTAACTGCCTACTGCTCTTAGTGCTAAAGCTAAAAATAACAGCATGAAGCAGAAACAATATACAGTACAATGATGATAATCACTCTCGTTTCATTGAAGAAGACAAGAAAAATAATATTGTTCGTATTGTATACATTATTCTACTTTATTTAATTAGCAGTGGCGTATAATAATAGTTATTGTAATAATAGTTTGTGGATGTCACCAGTGACAGCATGCAGTACAAGCAAGAGCCGGGCCTACCTAATGTGGCACCCTAGGTGAGATTTTATTTATTTGCCATTTACTTAAGCTTACAAATGAAATTCAATAGCATTTTTTGCATAGTGTTTAACTTATAAAACAATACAAATTTTAAAAAAATAAAATTTAAAACGTTTTAATTTCTACAATTTAAAATATAATATTAAAAACTTAATATGCATGTATCGTATAAAATACAATGAGGTTTTTTTCCCCTGATATGCATTGGTCTATTAGTAACGTAGTTCCCAGTTTCAGTCTCTCTATTGTCCATTATTTTAATGTCTTACCAATTCAGCGCATAGGGGAGATGAACATTACTGTAGTTCATGTTTGACCAGCTATGGCTGTGCATCATGAGGCGGCTTTGGCACTCTGCATCATAGCAGAGAGGTGGGCTCCAAATGGACGTCATGCATGATTTAAAAAAATAACTTTTCTGTCAAAAAACTAATGTAACCCTCACCTGAAAATTGGTTTTCTATTGTCATTCAAACAAATTGCACAGCTTTGCATCTGAATCGATATTAGCATTTCTATTTCCAAGAGGTAATAGGTAAATCCATGTCCAGAAAGCAGAAAGCCTGTCACTATTTGGCATTTTGGCATTATTCCTCAACAGCCAAGTAAATGGCTGTTGAGGAATAATGCCAAAATGCCATTTTATACTCACTTTTTTTCAAATGCAGACCAGTGACATTAAAAAAATGCAGTGTACAAAAGTACATCTAAATAAATCCTATGGAGTCTATTTTAGACATTTTATATTTACCTTGGAAAGTAAATATGACTGCTGTTTTATTTCATTTTTAATATTTACTTTGCATAAATCCAACATTAACTCCTTAAGGACAGAGGAGATGGCTATTTGTAAGCATATGTATACAAAAGAACGTCATGAATTGGGGCATGTGACAAGCTATTCAGTACCGTAGTTTAATTTAGATAATCAGTGTAGCGCATTTTACTGTTTTAAATAATAATGTAGTTGGCGCATTTCTCTTTTTTTTGTACTACACATCACACACAGTTTGCTGTTCTTTTTCCTTTCAACTCCGTAACGTCTTTTTTTCTCTTCCCCAGTCCCAGTTTCTTGATTGGATTTTCTATGTCATTTCCGTCACTCTTCCTCAGAATATTTTATCCATTCTGCGGCTGCCACAGGACAAGCTTGGCAAATTTGAATGGAACCCTCTGCATCTAGCACTGAGTAGTCAAGAATTTTGGGAATGTGTCTGTGGGTCTCAGAAGGTTCAGCGTTTTCAACTTGACTGGAGATTACTCTTTACAAGCTTTTCAATGCTTTGGGATTCACACACTCCTGTTTTGTGGATTAGCATGATGGGGGATCTGTTTTTATCCTTCATAATGCTAATTACAAACTCTACACACAGACACACACACACACAGTTTTCAATCCTCTCGACGAACGTATGTTCAAAACCGAACGGTTGGCATGCAGTTGTGATAAACTCCTTTCACTCATTAGAGAGTTGAGGGTGCTCTTGAACTATAGCACATCCTATCAGATCAGAGTACACAGTAAAGAACTAGTGAAGTTCAAACCAAGTAATGCAAAGGGCATTGTGGGAAAAAAAAACCCAACAACTTTACATTCCCAAGACATTAATGTGGCTCTCTTTGGCCTATTCTGTACCCCTCCATCAAGTTCTCATAAAAAAAGCAGCATTTGCATAATTCTGCTGGAAGACAAACAAACAAACCAACAGATGCGAGGAAAACATAACCTCACTGACGGAGGTAACAACATGAATTGTTTATAATCCCCACGGGGAAATTTGGCTCATTGTTTCTGCTTCACTCAACAGCTCAGAGGGAGGCAGAGGAGAGAAGAACATTAATATGGGAAATACTTTGTGTTTTGTTCTACTCCTGCCAATCTATCGGAAACACACTCTCACACAAAGATTATTTTTGCTCTTTTCATCACGCTTGTAAAGTGAAGTTAATAAGTATTTTAACTTTGGATTGTAAAGGATTAGAAGTATATATATTCAGATATGAAATATAAACCTTCAGCTTTAATCATAACAGTTTGCCATTAGTAAACAACTGCGAGCTCGTTCCCGTGCGTGCGCGTGTGTGTGTGTGTGGGGGGGGGGGGGGGGGGGGTCAATAGGGTGCCCAAGTAATCGAATCCACAGTTTTTTCCCCCACCATTATTCAATTTGACCATTTTCCAGCTGGTGAGTTTAATATTAGAGTTACGGGAATGACATATGCTACTACAAATACACCAGAAGTGTTGTAACTTCTTTTATTTCTGCGGCTTTCCACGGCCCAGTACTGGTGTCCAATGGAGAAATTGTGATCACTCCCTTGAGTCATTTCCGCCTTCCACTTGAATGGAGGAGAGGGCTGTATGGTCATATTCCTTATTAAAGGTGAACCTTTCCGAAGTCATTAGTTATTATTCTAAAATGAATGAATAAAATGGAAAATATATATTTTTTCATTTTCCTGATCAAAATATAGTACATAAACTGGGCTAGTTAGCAAAAAGTGGACCATCATCACTTTTGTGTCCCTTTAATATTAATCCCAGTGCATATTTCTAGGCAGGACACACTTATGAAATTATTGCAAACTGTATTTAAAGAGATGGAGAGATACTCATAATAACATGCCTCAATGAACAGTTGCCTTATCCATCTGTCCATCTACTAGTGCGCCAAGGTGGCCAAAGTGGGCATACCAGAAGGAGCAGCACAGTGGTTATTAAATTTGTGCACTGTGGCAAAAATGATTGAATTCATTTTGATTTTCTATTAAATTAATTGATTAAGGTAATGGAATTATTTTTTAATGCAAGGGATGAGACAGTAAAAATCCTAATGAGCAACTCAATTGATGTCATTCACATTCACATTTAAGCATGCGACACCAAGAAGGAAACCTAAATTTAATGTAAACAACAAAGCTAAACAAATGATCATTTTGAATCCTTGTCAATAGCTGTCACCTACAAATCTTGCTGAAGCGCCTCAATCACATATTTTACACTTCTTTTTGGGTTGTGTAAAATGGCATAAAAAAAAAAAGCACTGTCCAAAAGTACAACATCAATATTAAAAAAAACATGAAAATCTATATCAATCTACAGGTGCAGCAAAGTGTGCTTTTGATTGGAATTTTACAGGTTAAACCGCATTTCTTTTGTGCCTCCTCTGGGCTTCTCTTTCTTTTGTAGTCAATACAAGAATGACTTTCAGCTTTTTCACCTCCCACACACATCATGTCAAACATGCGCAATCTGAATTCAAATTATAGCGGGCCGCATGGCAGCATCCAGCAGGGAGGGTGCACTGTGACTCACCTCGACCCTCATGAGAGAGCACAATGAAGTAGGCTACCTCATTGATACACACACACAATACATACCGCATTCTTTGAGCAAATGCTTTCTTATTGAACTTCTCGTCCAGAATCTGCCCTTCCTTATTTCCCTGACAAACAATGTAACTCCCTCCAGCACTGCTCCCTGGCCACTGAGCAAGATAAAGCAGAGAGGATAAAACAAACGACTGCAAGCACAATCATTTGTGGGTCTAATGTCTACTGTTTCTATAATTGTGAACGTGTGTGTGTGTGTGCATGTGTGTGTGTAATGTACTGCAGATATTTTTAAATGCATTGTGAATGTAATTAATTGTTGTCGTCAAGAAAAATGTGGAAAATACAAATGGAATTCTTTGGTACAAAAACAAAATCAACTCACTGGATTTTGATCGCAGTACATTTGACAGTATTGAAATTTTAAAATTCCACACCCATATACAATTATAAAAAGAGCTGCAAATATTAAACTACTCACGTAGCTTACATCAGGCAGGATGTCAAAATAAATATTTGTAAAAAAAATATATTTGGATTTTCTCTGCAGACTCATACATGTTTGTTTCATACATACTGCAGACCTTTCCTTACATGTTCCCAAAACGTGCATGTTAGGTTAAGTGAAGACTCTAAATTGTTGTTGCAAATGCAGAAATGATTTTTTTTTTTGTTTGATTGTTTGTGTTTTATGTGTCCTGCCTCAGGCCAAGGTGTACATCTCTCACCTGCAGCACACTTGCAGCCTTAAAAAGTATAAGCAGACTAAAAAAATGGATGAATGGAAAATAAGTGTCAATTTGTAATATAACAACCGTATCAAACGTTTAAACGTGAGGATGATAAAATGCCTTTTCTAGCACAAGGTATCAAAACCATACTTTAACTTCAAAAGCAAAAAAAGTTCAGATGAAAAATACAGTTTAGATGGGAAAATCCAATTACAGAAGAACTCAAAATGAAATAATGAAAATCTAAATGGGTTATGTAAATTCTAAATGGATGGAGACACACACACACACACACACACACACACACACACACACACACACGCTCTCTCATTTTCCATATTCTGGTTTAAAGCCATCATTTTCCTCCTGTCATATTACGCTGCTAATGCTGCTTAATGTCATCTGTTGACAAAAGTGCGGCACTCTTTTACATCCTCAACACGTTAAATTAGCTGTCTGCAAATCTGAAGGAAGAGAGACCAGGGAGATAAATGTCAGCAGAAGAGGAAAAAGAAAGGGCAGAGATTGGTGAGTGAGACAGGACAAAGGCTGCAAGACAGTCAGTGGAAAAAGATTTGGCACTGCTATGCCACCAAAAGAGTAGATGATGGAGATGAGACGACAGGAGATTGATGGCTCACGTGGAGGTTGAATGAATGTGAGTCGGATTGCCGAGCCTCCAGAGAGACTCCAGAGAGATATTAATGCAATTTGGGAATTTAAAGGTCAAGGTTGTCTAAAATGAAGCTGATAAAACAAATCTAGGATCATCTTTGCCTCCATTTGAAGTAGCAGCCAGCTTGTCATTTTAGCTTGGTCCTGTGAGGCTCGTTAGTACCTGACTTAAGTGACGGACATTCATAGTTTTCACACACAGACACGTCAAGACTCTCTGACCTGCTTTACTTATTCTGCTTTTGACTTTGACCCTCTCGTAAGAAGACTTTGGCATCCCTGTGATCACCCTCTTGCCCCCAAGTTCACATGCAAACCTCTGTGGGTCTCATTTGACAGTCTGCTCCTTTCCCCACATTAAACTGAGGCAACCTGTTCTCATGAGGATTTAGTATCAAAAGTTAGATGAAGGACATCATTTTTTTTATGGTTTTATGTGAGAAGTAAATGTACTTGAATAATTTCAGAGAGCTGGAAGTTTAAAGATGTCTTTGTGGTTGTCCCATTGCGACGTGTGAAGCGCTTTGTTACAGCTGCACCTGCTGTAAAATGCGCTATTGAAACAAAGTTGTCTTGTATTGTATTGTATTGTATTGTATTGTATTGTATTGTATTGTATTGTATTGTATTGTATTGTATTGTATTGTATTGTATTGTATTGTCTTGTATTGTATTGTATTGTATCGTATAAACGATTTTACCTCAACACATTACAGACAGTCAAAGGAAAAAAAACATAGCTTACCATAGCAATTAATATGTGCTTTTATTAAATAATTTGATTACATCAACAGTGCTGACACTAAACTGTATCTACATTCTTGATTGTTGTTGTATATTTTCGTGTAAAACAAGGATGAGAACAAAGGAGTTAGCTCTGCTTGAAGTTGCAAGTTGTGGCCCAGGGCCTTTAATTTGGGGGGTGTATAGTCTCGATGAACTCTGGCTGCTCCCACATTCCAGAAAATATGCATGTTCGGTTTTTGAGAACTAAGTTGTCCATAGGTGTGAATATGAAAATGAGTGCTCATTTGTCTATATGTGCCCCGTGAAGGGCTGGCAGGCACCCAAAGTCGGACGGGATCGGCTCCGGCTTAGCTGCGACCTTAATGAGGATATGTGGTGTAGAACATTGGTGGCTGAAACTTCATCTGGACATAAACTTATCATGACGCCAACGTACATCCCAATTTACATGACAAAGAAACAAATGGTAATATCTGTTAAATCAATTATTACAGTTTAAATCTGCTGCCCCTTTTCTTTAAAACTGAACAGATATTTTTAATTGTTTATTTAATTGTGATTTGAGCAATGTTCTGATGCACTTGTCCCTATTTTCAAGGATTTGTTATTCACCTTAGATGATCTACAGCCTGGAGTGTCTAATTGCACAGTTTCTAAGTGTATGGGAGTATGTAGCCGAGTCAATGAGGAAGTTTGTTTTGCAAACCTTTGTTTGAGGCCGTTTGAAATCAATGTGATTCTTTGTCAGAGGCAGTGAACAGAGACAAAGAAGTTAGATGTGTTTTGTGTTTGTGAATGTGCTTGTGGGTCCTGCACTTGTGAATGCTTGTGTACACCTGCCCGATCATTATATAACAATGTGAGTGGCAGCTGCTGGGAGACAGAAGTATTGATCCAACGAATGCAAGTTGTCGATTTGGACCCCGCCGGGTTGATGAGGTAATTGGCAAGTTTGTAGCTCTGTGTATAGGAATGGATAGGAAAAAGAAGAATGGGATTTTGCTTTATTCGGTTATTTAACAATTTTGGTAACTGCCTCATTTTTCACATTTTTTTTAATCAAAAGTGAATGCTGCAGTGAACATGTTCTTTTATATGCTTTTATTTGCCTTTATTTTACAACATCATTTTCTCTTGGTAGTACCCACACTGAATACTTATGATGACCGGCAAAGGTTTTTGATTGAATTCTGTCAAAATCAAAATAACATGGCAGCATAACAATGGGATGTCATTCCAGTAATAAGAAAAAATAAACTATCCCTCACCAAATAAGTACTAAAACAAAACAGAGTAAGTCATCATCATCTTCACCATCATCACAGAAATAGAAAAATATACAAATTGAAAATTAGCCGTAACTATGTGATAATCAATGACAATGGTCAGTCCTGATAATACGTTTTTTTAAGTGGAAGTTTTTAGGTCTGCATAAAACGTGTCTGTCTTCCTGACCAAATCTGAAAAATGGCTTCATAACAAAGGAGCCTGATTATTAAAGGGTCTGCTTCACATTCTATTTTAAATGCACAAGTTCAGTATATGAGAATTTTGGGAGCCTCGTGAATTAATGAGATCAGTAAAAACACTTCAAGGTATGGTCTCTATACAGCATTTACTGTATCACTATTATTATTAGATGAGGTTAAAGACATTAAATTTATTTTCAATATAAAGAGTCAGTGCAGTGTGGCTAGCTTTTTATAAATAGGATTTTTTTTTCCTCCTCGTTCTTGTCAGCACTCGAACAGCTGGTGACTCAAAATCTGAGTCTTTACGGTCTCCCGGGATGCTTACTATGAGAAAGTTCCAATAAACCCGCCTCGATGTCACAAGAGCATTTCCTACTTTATTCAGAATCATTGAATGGGAAAAAATTACGATATTTTTCTAATGTTGCACAAGTGAAAACAATGCTTGAGTTGAATGGTAAATCCTGAGAAAGGATTTTACCAGGATTCTTTACGATTCTGCTGCAGGCCAGCGCAAAGCAATCTTTGCCAATGGTGGCCTTGATTGCCTCTCAGGCCCTTTGGAGCCAAGGACAACAATTTAAATTTTATTTGAATTAAGAAGGAATAAATATTGCCTGTTCTTAAATTCTTGGTATGTTTAAAGCATGCCTGAAATTTGGATTAGGGATTCATTTCATCATTTTTTATCGATTAAACCAAGTTCACTCTAATCTGCCTAACAAATGAAAGGTAGCAGTGTTTTG
Organism: Syngnathus floridae; assembly: GCF_059516105.1. Classification (NCBI taxonomy): domain Eukaryota; kingdom Metazoa; phylum Chordata; class Actinopteri; order Syngnathiformes; family Syngnathidae; genus Syngnathus; species Syngnathus floridae. The sequence continues at coordinate 18,448,535 of NC_142413.1, read as the reverse complement.
TGGTGGTTCAATGATCAACCAGTGAGAGGCACCATGGGGCATCAAGACCGGGGAAAAGAAATCAAAGAAGAAGAAAAAAAAAGTAATAAAAGTAGCAAAGGGCTAACACTTGTGTGATGACTAAAAAACCCAATTCGAATTAGATTGGGACATGGTCAGTTGTTTGAACCAATTGAAAATCATCCGTCCAGCATCAACCAGGGGTTGTCCCAATTTTTTACATACAAGCCCATGTTATGCTCAATGTGCTTCAGTCTATCCTTGACGATGCTCACGAATTTGTTCTGCTTTTGAGAATATTTCTGAGCAGACTCCAGCCTCTTTTATTATCCGGTACTTATGTTGACTTAAAATGAATAGTACATGAAAGAAAGTCATGGCCTTTTCACATACGGAATGTGAAAAAGGGAGAAAATATGCAGTTAGTCAAATTTGTCATTGGTGTTGGACCAGAGGGAGACGCCGTGGCTGAATCACTGTTCATCTTAATTATGTTTGATGAAGTTGGATTAAGGGCTCTTGGGTACTTCCACTCAAACTACTTCAATAATCCAAACGCGGAATTAATATTAAAGTGGAACTAAGACATCTATAGTCTAACCCCTGATTAATTATTCAACAGAATTTTAATGTCGTATACATATTTTCTCACTTGTTTTACTGATTATAATCTCTCAAGGGGAACATAAATGAATAGCAAAATCTGAAGTGGCCCTCAATCATTTTTGTCCAGGTTTTGTCTGCATATGGTCTAAGCAAAGACTGGAAATACATTTTTTTATTTTACAGCAGCCATGTTCTAAATGTTTTGCATGAGGGTGAGGTGACCAACAATGTCCCTACCTTCTCTCCACCTAAAGAAACAACAAACACTTTTATTTTAATTTAAATCTTGTGACACACCAAATATGAATCAAGCCAGGAAGAAATAAAGACAGAAAGGCAGAACCATAAAGCATTTGAACAGGCGGCTGATTTATACATGCATCCCATGCCACAACAAAAGCCTCAAATTCATACCCAGAGCAGTTGTGGCTGAAAGCATTTATGCTGCACCAATTTTGTATTTGCCTAGGATCATGTTTCAACCTCTCAGCTGTGCATTGAACATTTTTGTTGTTATTGTTTTTAACATAGTTATTAAACCACATTTTCAAATTAGTGTGTTAAGTCAAACAAGCATTTCCTAAAGTACAGTGTGTACTCTAGATGTGTTAAATAATTTTATATTCATCCTATGTGTTAATATGCAGCACAGTGTAATACATAATTTGCTTTAGTCTCCTGCAAGGTTAACCTTTCTATATTTTAACATTCATCTGGAGGCATCCCGGACCAAGTAAAGGAGTTCATTGTTTGTATAACAGTGGAAGACGAGACAACACACATGAGAGAATATATTGCATTGTAATAAGACAAATAAAGAGACCGAAGAAGGTTGAATGTGTGACTTGTTAAAATATTGCAGTCGGTCAAGTATGTTATTTGTATTATGAAAGAATAAGATTATAAGACTAATGCTGTATTACTATAAACTAATAAATAAAAAGATAAATACTTAATTAATATAGAAGCAATGACATTTAAAATGGTTAAAATTCTTAGACATTTATTTTGTTATTATTCTAACATTTTCTTGACAAGATGTAAGTTGTGTTTATGTGTTACATTGAATATTAAGACATTATAAGCTTTATCAAATAATACTTTTTCTTATTGCTCAGAAATGTTATTTTAAAAGGAATTTAATGTGCAACTATTGTATAATTTTATTTATGCTATTTTTCTTTGCAATGTGTGTTAATGTATTGCTGATTAACACACAAGTAAAGACTGTTAAGGAAACAACATTCACGATCATCGTATTTCTCTATTTTCAGCCAATTCTGGTTGTGACAAATGCAATTTCTTATGACACTGTCAATTATTTTTGCTGGTCTCTTTGCATTTAGAAATGTGGCAATCGAGGATTCACGCATTATGTTGGCAAGGTTAACCTTTCAATATTTCAACATCCAGTTGCATCACACCAGCTTCATTAAAAGTGAGCCCAAGTTTTATTATATGATAGGCAAACTGAGACAAACATGTGAGAACATACTGAAATGCAATTAAAAAATGTGGATATTGAAGACAGATGAATGTACATTCTTAGGTATATTTATATATTTTTATTTTACACATACTCTGTATTAATGTATATCTTGACTAATTTTTCCTTGTCTTCTTCAGATATGGAAATGTGGCAATTGAGAATTAACATATCGGTCAGAAAAGTTTCTCTCCGGCTCATTGCAGCAAGAAGGCATTTGAAAGTTGCTATTTGCAGAGGTATGTTTGAATGGAAGGCCCACAACGTGTGACCTTTTGAGTTAATTGAGTCCACGATGAAAAGTAAATCAGATGTGAGTGCATAATATGACAAATAGACATATTTTTATTCGAACAGAATTGAACTGACCTATACATAGAATAACATAGAGAAACATAGCTATGAAAATTAACATTGTGTGTTTCTATGAAGTGGTGAGATTATTATGTATTAAATATGTAATGTCCGGAATGTTAGATTTGGAATTTTGAAAAGAAAATGGAAACTGTGAGACCAATATTTAAAGTAAAAAAGGGAAAATAGAGAGGCAAGGCATGTTAGAATTACAGAGAACAAGCGAAAAAAGCAGCATCTGGTTTAAGCTGCCTCCGCCTGCCAAGTCCCGATATCCTGACTATACAGAAGCCTTTGCTGTCTTATTCTTTCAGCTGTGCATGTGAAGAACAAAGCTTGATGTCTCGGCTTGGTGGTTCTCAGGATTCCTTCCAGTTATTGTCGGTCTTTATTTCCAGCTGAGAGACTTTTATGTTTCTATTCCATCAGCTTTGAGCAAGCATGTGTTCGTCTGAAGCCCACATCACAAACTGCTGGTGGCACCCGACTACTTGTGTAGTTATGAAGTATGCATAGGATGGACTATGAAAATGTCATAGTTATTGTAGTGAACGCCTAAAAGATTTTAAATCTAAGTGTCTGGCAAGTAGGGCTACATGATAATGGAAAAACATGCGATATGGTGCATGCTTGATGAATATAGCGATATTGATATTGTGGCAATATTTAATATGTGCCTAATAGAATGACCTATTTTTTTCATGCAGCAAAATAATTAAGCTTAATGCATTCTTAGTTAATTAGTTGTAATTAGCATATAATGTCTATTATTGGATGGTGATGCACATTTAACTTTGTGATTGACTGGTCAAATTCAGATAAAAGCATACATTCGTAAGAAATGTAGTGCATGTGTTTTTGATAGTGGGGAGAGGACACACCTCTGGGGAGCACCAGTGCCGGTGGTCTGGGTGTCGGATGTGATGTTCCCAGCCTCACATGCTGTCTCCTGTTGGTCAGGAAGCTGGTGATCCACTGACAGGTGGAGGCAGACACCAGGAGCTGGATGAGCTTCTGGTGGACGATATCAGGAGAGATGGTGTTGAACGGCGAGCTGAAGTCCACAAACAGGATCCTGGCATATGTCCCTGGGGTGTTAAGATGGCGCAGGATGTAGTGCAGTCCCATGTTGACCGCATCGCCCACCGACCTGACCTGTTTGCCTGGTAGGCAAACTGCAGGAGGTCGAGCAGGGGGCCCGTGATGTCCTTCATGTGGCTCAACACTCGCCTCTCAAAGGATTTCATGACCACAGATGTCAGGGTGACAGGTCTATAATCATTCAAACCTGTGATGGCGGGCTTCTTGGCCACCGGTACGATGGTGGAGCTTCTGAAGCACGAGGGCACCTCACACAGCTCCAGGGAACGGTTGAAGATCCGTACAAAGGTGGGTGCCAGTTGTTCAGCATAAACTTTCAGGCAGGAGGGGGACACGCCATCTGGGCCTGGTGCCTTCCTGACCTTTTGTCTCCGGAACATATGACACACCTCCTCCTCGCTGATCTGAAGTGCGGTTACAGCTTCTGAAAGAGAGAGAGTAGGTGATAACGACGATGGAGGTCTGAACAGGGTGGTTGTGGGGCGAGGTGTGTATGTTGATTGTGATGCAGGTCCTGTTGTGTGGGTGGACCGTTCAAACCTGCAGTAAAACTTGTTTAGCTGGTTTGCAAGCCTTGGGTTCTCCACAGCACAGGGGGTTGGTTTCTTGAAGAACGTGATGCTCTGCAGGCCTTTCCACACTGTTGCGGGATCAGGATTGGCAGAGAGGTGTCTCTCCAGGCTCTCCCCATAGCACCTCTTGGCTTTCCTGATCTCTCGGTTCAATGTGTTCTTGGTCTGCGTGTGTGTGTGTGTGTGTGTGTGTGTGTGTGTGTGTGTGTGTGTGTGTGTGTGTGTGTGTGCGTGACGGCCTACCAAGTGTTCATTGAATGCTAATATTAGCCCAATATATCCACCCTGTCAGCAAGCTCATATATACTGTTGTTTATGTGTAAATTGTCTGCTTCACTTGATCTATTTTAGAGTGCCGGAGATTAATCAGCCTGCATTTATTTCATCATAACATCAACATAATACAATAAATATAAAGTTAAATGAAAACTCTTGAGGTGGATCTCAAAGGGACTTTTTGATGATAGTGATTCAGTTCGCAAAAATAGAAGAAACTATGGAGGTGGGCCTCGCTTGTGACTGTAACAGCTTCCATTCTTTGGGGGATGCTTAATAAAATATTTTGGAGTCTGTGTGTGGATTTTTTTTTTATTCCATACAACAGTTAGAAGAAGACTTGTCACTGATGTGGAGTTGAGAGGGAGCTTCAGTCAGTTGGTCTTCTAGTTCTTCTTAAATGTGTTGGATGGGCTGACTTTAGGGTCCCCAGTTTCCTCTTAACCAAACTCGCTCAAGTATTCATTTATGGACCCAGTTTTGTGCATGCTGCAAAAAACAAACAGTTGGTTGGATTAAATAGTCTTGGTTAGTCAGATCCATAATTCAAATCAAAGTGGAACAAAGGGGGCTAATCCAGTTTCTGATTGATTTATTGATTTTTTTATTATTATCTATTTATTATTACTAACAACTGTCCAAACACCATATAATGTGTCAAAATAGCTGAGTGTTTCATCCAGCCATGATGATGGGGTAAAATATTAAAACAATATTCAATGTTAGTGTTTGTTATTTAATGAGGACTTGCAGTCCCATTGATGACAAAGCCATTGCCCACATAGTAAATAAAATGTTGTTGTTGGCATTCTAGATAGGGTCTAGAATCTGATGTGTTCCCTCACTGGTGAATTTATTATACCACAAATTATGTATTTAAATTCAGAATACTTTAAACCTACTTTCACATACGACAGCATAAACTTGGTTAAAAAGAGGATTAACCTTAAAAGAAAACAATAGGCCATAGTATGTCCTGCCTCACTCCATTTGCACTGTAATTTAGCACACAAACAAACACCCTTTGTCACCCTTGCCCAGGGACAACGTCAGGTGATTAACACAAAGAGGAGGTAAAAAGATTCAGGCTTGCGTTAAATCGGCGAAATGGACAACAGAAAATCAATTCAAGCACGAGGGCTAATATGCAGTACATTTCCCACGATGTGTGTGTGTGCATGTTTGTGTGTTGTCACACGCTCTGCTCGCTGCACAACCAAAAAGTGAAATGCATGAATGAGCTACCGGGTAGCGAAGAAACCCAGCCCTCCCAGCACTCCCACCACAGAGGGATCAATTAATTTCTGTAGACCAACAGCAACTCATCAATAGCTGCCTGAGAAAATGGAGGGGCACACACACTCAACACCTTTGAGGACAGATAAAGGTTATAGTATCACCTGACCACTGCAATTACTTATTGGCTCATTTGAGTGAAAACTAAATTGAAATAAAATAACAATTCAAATTTGGTTGCATGTTGTACTCTATGGCTGGTGTTGACTGACAAATAATGATTTGATCTGTCAGACTGCTAATGCCTAATGAGAATCGCATCAGGCTTGAGAGCGCCTGCACATGAGATTCTGCAGTTCAAAAAGAGTGAGTGGGCATCTAACAACACACAAATACCCATTACACACTGCTCTCTATTCCCTGTTTTTTCCCCATTTTTGCCACCTGGCTGCAAATCAGTAATTTTTGAAAGGAAATGGAATGTTGTTGGAACCATTCATCTTGGCAGCCAATCCCTCTTACTTGCATAGGTCGGTGGTTCCACAGATCACCACATCCGTCAACTCGAGAAAAAACACAGTTTTTGCATTTGGAAAGGACATCAAGAATACAGAGCACAATCTTATTCCAACACTGCCAGAAAACAATCAACATTCACACAGAAAACTAAAATAGCAACATGCATGTGGCAGTAGTTGGGGATGCCATTTAGTTGGCCACCACTGGTATGAACCGTAAGTGCTGTTGATTTAGTCTCAACTACTTTGTGGAAGGGAATATTGACTTTACGTAGATATGTGTAAAGTCTTCCTCCAAAATGACCACTGAAGTGTATGTAGTGTCCACTAAAGGGACGTGAGTACCGTATTTTCCGGACTATAAGTCACTCGGGAGTACAAGTCGCACCAGCCATAAAATACATAACAAAGAAGAAAAAGACATGTGAGTCGCACTGGAGTATAAGTCACATTTTGGGGGGAAATATGTTTGATAAAATCCAACACCAAGAACAGACATGTCATCTTGAAAGACAATTTAAAATAAAAATAGATTTGAGGCAACAACAGGCTGAATAATTGTATGGTATGCTAACGTTACATGACACAAACAACAAATTGAGAACGTGCCTGGTATGTTAACATAACATATTAAGAGTTATTCAGATAACTATAGCGTAAATAACATGCTAACAAGTTTACCAAACCATCTGTGTCAATCCAAATCACAAAATCCAATAAAATCTTCATCCTTGGTGTCACTTTTAAACAACTCCGCTAACTTCGGAGGTCGAAGATGCGGCGCTTTTACTTCATGAGAGGTAGCATAATATATTGTGGTGGAAGAACTAGGTGATTTGTGTCAGTCTCAGTGTTAAGGCCTTTCAGAGACCAGATCAAATCTGTTCAAAAAACTATCAAATATAAGGAATAAGTTAATTATATGATATGAAAAATGATTTCATTTGCATCAAATTACCTCTGTGGCACCACCCAGGGAAATTTACTGATTCTGTCTTGAGATCAGTCCCATCATCTTCCACTTAACTGAGAAAATTAATAACAATAATCAATTGAATTAAAGGGAAATGAAGATACGTCTTTATAGACAAGAAGCTTGAAAGATTGCATTTCATTTTCCTATCAGAAATACGTGGTATTTTCGGTGTGGAGACTTTTTATATTGCACTATTATACCTTTAATTTGAAGACTTTAAGTACAGGTATGCTCCCTAGCTGTAAAAGCCAATTGCCAAGGTTCTATACATACAAATATGTTTGTATGTAACACTCCAGTCAGTCTGTGTTTCAATTTGGAGATGCTGATGCCCATTTACTTTATTTACTGCTCCAACCTCCAAGCCAGTGTCCTCTCTGATTATCTTCATGTGGATCGTCATGGCCTGCAGATAGCTAAATTACTACTGATCTATCAGACATTAGTGGGACCCAACAGCAGATGGGTTGCTGTGAAAGAGCTGACTGGCTCCAGACGCATTGAATAAGACTCATAAAAATACAGCGAATAGAAGGTAAACACGTTCAGTATGACAAAGCCAATGATGGTTGTGATGTTACGTCATTGATACAGTGGTGTCCTGTTCATAGCGTGACCTCATATAAGTCACAAAGAGCCCTAGATAACTAATTGGAAGAGAAAACCTTAAAGAAACCACTACCCCAGATGTCTTATTCTTTTCTCCAACAGTTCTTCTTTCTGGACCTTTCTCAAGGTTGGGAAGAATCCTCCACGCCATTTTTAGTTCCTGTCAACAGACTTGCATTATCTTTGGGATTATCCTTTTTCTAATCTGTTTGTTTGTCTGTCTTGTCCTTCATCCTCCTGAATGTGACCCAGTAATCGAAGTCAGTGTGACATCTTGAAGGACATCTCAAAGGTTTCTGTCAATTAACATTGATGCACGTCGAACCTTTTAGCACGTAATGGAAAGACTGAGGTCCAATCAATCAGATTGTGACTTTGCAAATGCTTTCATAGGGGCAACTTTGGTCCAATGATTAAAAATCCCTAACCCTAACCTAACTACCAGTGTGCTATGGTAGTAATTTTGCTTTAAATAAATAATGAAGCTGTTGCTCCTTTAGGTTTGGGATGTTAGTGGCTCAAAGGAGCAAAATTGACTGTAGGGTCACAGCTTTGAGACATTCTGTGAACTTTAAAATCCAAATTTCAACATCTAATTGTCATACTATCATAATGCTCCTTTATATGTTTTACATTGCATTTGAAGTACCATTCAAACAGACAGGGCCATCATCTTTTAACTCCTTAGAAGCTGCAGGCTTTGTATGCATATAATTCCCTTGCTGATGGCTCCCATAATGGCATTGGAAATATGGGAGTTGCAAAATTGCCATCTGGCCTGAATTTTGCTGTCCTAGACTGTAGTCCTGCCCATGTTCAAGAAGCTTCGTGGCTTTCACACTGCACAACTGAGCATCATAATCTGGTTGAACAACCTGAAGTTTGTACAACAAAAGCTTTGTCTTTTCTTGAAGCATGCCGATTCCCAATGCAGCCCTTCGAAAAGACTTTTCCAGGTTTTGCGTGAACAGCTGCTCTCTGTGTTTTCATCACTGGTGGAAGTAGCAGGCCTTCCGCTGTTTGTCAAGGACAGATCCGTTTTCCAGAAAACTTGGATGCCATAAATAGGGTAAATCGTACCATGTATTGAAGCAGGCTGACATACGAATGGCTTCTTACACTAATTGAACTGCAGTCGGGGATATACAACAATTCTTGACAGGTGGCAATTTTCAATGTCAATTGAATGTTTACAAAAACTGCAAAGTCCATCAAATAATGACCGCCTTATTTCTGTCCAAAAGATACCGCAGTCGCAATAGATAAAAGGAAGTGGACAGTGACTCATGGGACACCTCGTCTATCTCCACCAATGCCTAAAAAACACCCAACTGCACTCGAGTCTGGGGGCAATGTATATGCTGAAAGATAAAGTTAGTGCCTCGTGCAATTTTTGGGTCTATGAATGTCTTTTAGAATGTTAGCATCCTTTACCCAGCATTAATTTGCATGCCTCAAAAGTTTGTCCCGTGTAGCAAAGAAAATCCATGAATTAAGAAGTTGGCTGGGGTGGCCCGCTGGCAAAAAGATGGCCAGCGTCAGGAAAAGAAAATCAAAGATCCACATCAATTTGAGTTCCCAAATGTTCCAAGTATTGATGAGTGTTAATCTGACCTGATGCAACTTTTTAATTAATGCTCACAGCAGCACAGCAGGAGACACAAGACATGGTGGCGTCCACTCCACTTGGGTATTGCTTATAGTTGGTTACCACTAGACAGTCAAAGCTAAGATGGTGTTAATTTTTCCCTTTGATCTAGTTTATGTTCCCGAATAAGTATGATGAGTACGAGTAAGTACTGTAAGTTTGCTTGTTCTCATTTATTCGAACCAACTCCAAACGTATTGAGCATGTCAGTTTTATTAGTGCGGCAAAACAAACAATACTCCAATAGACATCTTTTGGTTGTAGTAATGAGAGAGATAGTGTGCTGCCATAGGCAGACGATTGGAAATCTTGACATTTTTGAGAGACCTTTTTCTCTCTTCAAACTCATTTTCTGTCTTATTCCAAATGAGAGAAAGTACAAACACTCAATTTGTTCAGTTTAACTAAGTTGTCAAACCAGACACATTGTTGTACAGTGCAATTTTACACTTTGATGGGCAGATCAAACACATACGAAAAAGGCAAATACAAATGTTTTATGTATTACAGAATGCATTTTCATCATGGCTTGTTTGTAATGTGTAATTGTAATCTCTGTTCTTCTATGCCCCTGTTCTCTTCATTGTAACTGTTAATATTTGAGATTTTTGGCTTTTTTTCTATGAACTCAAATCTCCCACCATGTGCCTATTGTCTCAGACAGTATGTCAGAGACACTAAGCTGTAGCACAACAAAAAACGTTGTGTGTGCGTGCGTGCGTGCGTGCGTGCGTGCGTGCGTCTGTGTTTGTGTGTGTGTTTGTGTGTGTGTCTGTCTGTCTGTCTGTCTGTCTGTCTGTCTGTCTGTCTGTCTGTCTGTCTGTTTGCTCATGTGCTCAGGTGCACATAAGAGTTGCTGACTCTACAAAGTGCACTGATGTGTAATAGTTGCCACCTCTGTGGGACAAAACCGCACACACATACGATACCTGTGTACATTGGTCCACCCATTCACTCATGTGCACACGCACGCGCACACACACAAAACAACGCAAAACAACACACAAACTAATTGATAAGTTTGTTACTGTCACCTTGTAGGTAGCATTCTTGGGCTGGTGGTGCCTCGGTCACGTGTGTGCGTCACCAGCCATCGAGCCGGCCGCTCTCATTGACGTCAAGTGTACACAGCAACGTCCACACAATCAAGTAATCACCTGCACCTGTCTCTGCTCGTTGGTGGACGCTATTTAAACCCCGAGAACTCAGCAAACATCGTCAGGCAGTCCGTGATGCCTGTCCGAAGATCATGGCGGTTTGCCCGTCTGACTCCTGTTGCCAACGCTGTCCGTGCACTGACCCGTCCAGCCCTGCACACCGCCTGTCGTGACCTTTCGCCTATTTTTGACCACGCATCTGCACGTCTCAGACCACGATTACGTGCTACTCCCTGCTGCGCGCTCTCTCAGTTGCTTGTCTCACCAGGTTGGTTCTTGCCATCCGCCCGTCAGCCACTTGGTGGATGCTGACCAGTCGCAGCGCTGCCACTTCCGCCCGTCAGCTACGAGCCAGCTACACCCCAGTCAAGCTCAAATTCCAGGTCTCCACTTCCGCTTTCCTTTATTTCAATAAAGTGTACCTCACGTCGCATTTGGTTCTCCTGTCTCGTCTGTCACAGTCTCTTGATATTGGATTCCTAAAAGGCATTCGGTCTTTAATCCAGCTAGAAAGATAGTTGTTTTGTGTTTCAGTGAAAAAATATGCCAATTTCTCCTTGTCCTGGAAGCAATGGCCTTTTCTGTCAACTTTCCATTTCTTTGCTACATTCTCTTTTTTAGAAATGGGCGTCACACAAGGGTCATGCAACGGGAGTTTCTGTACGACATCCAAAATGACTGAGATGTATTCAGAGAGGCAGAGTGCGCTGGAAGCATATTTCCGAAAGGACCCGAGGGCGCGGCTGCGAGTCTGCTCCCATCGTCTGGTAAAATATATATATATATATATATATATATATATAATTTTTTTTTTGGGCATAATTCCTACTGTGGTCAATAGTGCTGACGGGGCACACATTATAAATGTTATGCATGAGGCTTCAGGCTGGTGGAAACGCAGGAACTCAGGGCACATCTGGCCCCCTGGCCTGACTTTAGACATGTGTAATTTATTCGATCATTTTGTAAACTGGCAAACAGTCAGTCAAGACAGTCATGGTTTATGTATTCAGTGGCTGCCTGATGCCCTCACTCACAAATCTATTAATCCTGGGGCAAATTTGTACCGTCTATGAAGAGAAAACATGTACACGGGGAGCAATCAAAGTAGAAGAGCAGCTCCTGCACAAAGAATGAATAAGAGTGATGAAATATTGGGAAAGAAAAGACAAGAATAAATGCCTCCTATTTTCATTCTTCATACAGAATGTTTTACTCCTCCCGCTCTGCCTTTCCTTGTCCTCTCTTTTACCTCACTACTGGAGGGGATTTTCTGTTCTGTCAGGTATCTCGATCTGCACTTCAAATTGCTATGATTGATTAAACTTGTGCCGTCCCGTTCGCCGCATGCAACACCTTAACCATGACTGGTTAAGGACCTTGGAAATAGTCCAAGCACAACAAGTAAAAGAGACCAAAGTCTGAGCAGGTCTGGTCAAAAAGAGTTTTCTTGACTTGCAATTGAGGCATTTCCAAGAAGCAATTTGTTTACTAAGAAGCAAAAATGTATATTTTAGCATGCCATAACTCTGTACTTTATTTAAAAACCAAGCAAAAATACTTGTGATGCTGAAGTTGCACTTGGAAATGATTATGACTCTGTGGACCTAATTACACTGGCACATTTACAGGTGAGATGTATCATTGCTTTTTGCATAATTTGTATTTCGGGCAAACATGATCATGCAAATGTTTTGGACTATGTGGAGGTTTTGCCTAAGGTGTTGAGGTGCTGTTTCCATTCCCTAGCTATTGGTGCTGTTGCTTCTGCTGCTTCTGGTAAATGTTTTGTTGTGTAATCAAATGTGGAAATAACATTATTGACATGGGCAGTTGTGCTACTTCCATAATTACACACCAGCTTCCTTTTTTTCATGTATGAACGTTGTTCTAAAGTTATAACTTGTGTTGCATTGCCTTGCAATGCCTTGCGTTACATTGCATTGCATTGTTGTTTTGTGGCAGCATTGGAGTTCGAGATCCCTTTAAGAAGTACATTCTGGTTGTGAGCGTTGCCAAACACATGGCACGGGTTCAGCTCCTTGCCAAAGGAAGGCATGCACCATCGGATGATTTTTAATTTTATTCCCCAATCTTCCATGAGGTATTTCACATAGGCCAAATTTGTAATATTGTTGTAGACTTAAGACATTTGTTGTCTATAAAATTACAGGTTGCAGCCAAATACAAAAGTCCATTGCTGCCAAACTCAAACTCACTGTAGAGGTTTTCTGAACCGCAACTTTTTGCACCCCCCCCCCCCCCTTCTCTCTTTGTTAGTATTTTGAAGTACTACTCTTGTGTTTGAGCCATAAATCCATCCATCCATCTTTCCATAAACATAGGCTATAACCAACTGTGATGCTTTTGAAGGTTTTATCCTATACGATGTTGAATGGCTGTGTGCCTCACAGGGACAGTCTCACTCGGCTCGCCCAGTCTCGTCACCACTTTGTTCGAATTAGATTAGGTTGGATTGCGTTGGATTTAATGTAATTGTCATTGAAAGTACATGCACAATTTCTACTCATGTGCATGGTAATGATATCATTGCAAATAGTTATGGCTGAGTGTCAGCATGTCAGAAACAAGCTCATGAACCAGTGCACATGCAATGGACGCTTTTGTTTTGCATTCATTTTGTGCTAATGTGTATGATGATTATAATATTGTTGATATTATGATTAGATTGACATGAAACTGCTAATTCTATCACGCATAATTTTCCTTCAGCGGTGAATCTAAGGCAGAAAATGTGGAAACCTGGCAAAGAAACCTTGGGCAAATACATTGATGAAAAAAATCTCCCAATTTTTTACAACCCAATTTTGGCAGGTATGATACTCCCACTACTGTCCAAGATAATTTTTTTTGTATAATCTGTGTCACAGGTAGGAGTGAGGGGAAGAAAAGACAAATGGGCACATTTTAATTTGAGATGGGTCTGCGCAGACATTACAATGAAAATATAATGACATGTTACCCAGGAGATGTGTCAACGTCAGTGTTTTGTTGAATCACAGGAGAAAAGATCAAATATGAGAAAGATCACAGGATTGCCTGTGAGCATATCCTTATCGTGCTTGCCTGGGGTTTTTACAGGTGCTCTGGCTTTCTCCCACATTAACAAAGAAAAAACACACGCATGTTACATTACTCTAAATTGTCCATTGATATAAAAGTAAGTGTTGGCTTTGACTAAATGTAGCCAGGGAATGGCTGGAGACCCGTCCAGGGTGTTAAACCTCATCTTGCCCAAATTAATCTGGGATAGGCTCCAAGAGAACCGATAGCCCAAATGACGACAGGCGCAATAGAAAATGTATGGATGGGTCCGCTTGCTGGTGCATGAACATTTTCTGTGTTGCAGCAGAGCAAATGGTAACACAAACTCCCACTGCATTTATTAATAATCTAGACTAGATCAAAGCACTTTACATCAAAACAAACATCATTCAACATTTACACATGTGCCTTTGCAAGAAGTTATTTCAATGAGAAAGAGGAGGAGGAAAAGGAGGTGGAACGAGAAGAGTTTTCTTCCCCACCAGCCTTTTATTGCGTACATAATCTAAATTATCCATTTTAGAACAATGCTTAGAAAAAAAAGGAAATTCAACGTAGAAAAAAAACTACAACTAACTGTATTCCGTTTCAGTGACAGAAGGAAAAAACATCAGATTACAGGCTCATATATTAAAACTGGGAAATAGGATTACTCGCCCCCACTACACTAAAGTAAGTTTCACCTTGCATCAAAAGTCACTTGCTGATTTATTTATAATCATATGTAATAAAAAGGCTAAACTTGTCCCTATACTTTTCAAATATAAGGGCTCACTGTATACTAATGTGTATGTTAGTAATAAACATTTTTAATTCATCTTCATTATCTGTTTTGATATAAGAGAAATCCAAACGTATTTAAAACAATCCAAGATACATTTGATACTTGGATTACTTTAGTAAGTTTTTTTTTTTTTTTTCTGTATATAATATGAGGTGCTCATACATTTATTTGGGTTAACAGTCATAATGGCTCTCCGAAATAAGCTATGACTACAATGCGGCCCGCGAAGAAAAATGAGTTTGACACCCCTGGTCTAGTATGTTCCTGTTTGATTAAATATGAGAATGTCAAATTCAGACAAGACCAAGGATTAGAGGAAAAGTGGTAGTTAGATAGAGCACAGACAGCCCATGTATGTATTGTAAAGATAATTAGGGTGTTATTTTGACATGCATAAAAGAGGAGCCCAGATGAAGAAAAAAAAAACCCACAGTGCTTCTGCTCTAATCGTTGTGTCTTGCAAGAATATCAAACCACCTTTATCTTTATGTGTCTCCTCGATATTATTTAAGTAATTGGAGCTTTAGCATGCATCCATCAGTCATCCTTCCCTCAAATGAGTCATCCATTTTATGCCTCATGTTAAATGATCATATCCATATATCCGTTTTTGGAATATTTTTAGCTCTGACAGATCACATGCCATCGCTGTGACATGACATGGCAAACCCCTTGTGACCAAATACTGTCAGTTTTCTTCCCCCCCCCCTTCACAAATACAGTCAAATGGTCTTTGGCCATCTTGTCTGTTATTTACATGCATTAACAAAATTAAAGTGTTTAAAAAAAAAAATGAGAACACATGTAGCAAGTCTCTCTGACTTCCAAATTTCCCTACAAGTGTTGCAAACTCTGGGCCCCATTTTGGTAGACTGGCAAAACAACCCGGTTACGCCCAATTCTACCCATAAAAAATACCAAAAGCATAAATCTCCACTCATGCGCACAGTAATTTCTGAACAAAAATAGGGGACACTTTTTCATATGGCATTATGTCACCTCAAGAGTGAAAGTCCGAATGTGTTTTAGGTAATAATGAATAAAAATAGCTTGAGTGAGCCTGTTTTGTCAAAAGTACATCTGTGCAAGAGGAACTAGTCTGACACCAAGGTAGGTTTGCGCCGATTTATTTCTGCCTATTACATAAGTAGCCAGCTCCTCATTTTATTTATTGCAACACTCATGCCTCTTAGTGCTTTGAAAAAGAGTTTGGGAGGATAATGTAACATTGGGTGGTTGCTATGAGCACAGAATTTGATGTGGGCTGTCAGTAGTTTATTCCAGTTTAATCACTTACACGAAATGAGCCGTTTGTTTTAAATGAGTGATTGTTTGTTGATGTCGTTGTGCATTTGATAGCAATTAAGCTATGTACCAATCAGAACAATGTGGTGGTTGGTACCTCAAGCAAGATGGCATTTTTTTGATTAACTGCCCAAGGAAAAAAAGTGATTTCTCAGATTCCGCAAAGAAATAAACATTAACAAAGTAGATCCATTAAAGTAAATGACTATTTGACTGATTTAATAATCGACGCACAGTCAATCTAACGGAATAGTTATACAACAGATACAGCATAAGAAGAAACACAAAAGCAACAACAGAAAACAAGACATCCAAATGAGTAAATCACAGTGTATTGATAGAGAACAATACGCTTGAAGTAAAGAAAAGATGTGCTAGCTCCTCCTTTTAGCTCCTCTCTTGTGGTCTTGTGAATGTACAGCTAATCGAGTATTTGGCTCATCACCAAGCCCTATTAGAGTGGTGAAATGGGAAGAAATGGACTATTATGTCACCCCAGTATTGCATTTGCTGCAAATCCCCCACACCGTTTGCCATTTCTTCCCGGTATTTCGTCTTATCTCGCCCTCATTAGTGCCTCCTCCCATCTCATCCGAGCAAATGTATGCATTCAATTATAGCAACTGCTACTGCTTTATCAGCGTGCCTTTCCCTCAACACAAAATGAACACAAACAATGAGAAAGTTTATTTTTTGTATTTTCTATTTGGCTGCACAAGTCTTGTTGTTACAGTTAACACATAGGTCATTGAAATGCCTTATTTATTAGTGCACGGATACATTTTTCATTACTATTATTTTTCTTTCTTTGATTGGTTGGGCTATCCATCCATCCATCCATCCATCCATCCATCCATCCATCCATCCATCCATCCATCCATCCAGCCATCCATCCATCCATCCATCCATCCATCCATCCATCCATCCATCCATCCATCCATCCATCCATCCATCCATCCATCTGTTCGTCTGTCCGTCTGTCTATCTGTCTATATATCTATTTATTTGCACTGTTACTTTTTATTGTGGTTGTGTTTCAAACCATTTGTTTATTGTTGGCTCAAGCCTGTTTCCCAAAATGAATATGGTTTTGTGGTGCTGGTGTTTTTGTGTGTTATATGACTAGCTCAAATCTATATTCATATTTTTAGCAGACTATATGCTAATATTTAGCATAACTGGTGAATTTAAAACAAGGAAGGACTGCCTGCCAATCACAAAGCCTGAAACATGAGTACTTTATAGAATCCTGGTGAGCACTTGTAGTCTTAACACACTTCAAAGGCAGCATTAGCTTTTCAATTCAGTATCAATTATTGGTCGTGACATTCTTGTGCCGGACGTTTTCAAAACTTTTTTTCCCTTTTGTCGCTGAATTTATCTGGTGTTCTGGTGTTTACTATACAATTAGTTGGAACTATTATAGTGCTTGGAATTTGAAAGCCTCTCTGCTTTTATCTGTATCCTCTTTATGTTGCAACTTTAATTGCTTTTCTCACCCACTCGTGTTTCTTATTGTGAAGAGTATTCTTGGCAAGGTAGGTAATTCATTAAGCAAGTGGTAATTTCCTTACTATGGCTTCTCTACTGGTTGCTGTGTAGTGCAGTATATGTTTGCAGTGTTGAGACACTGAACATAGCCACTGGCCTCTGTCGTCTCTTTTTCCCTCATTATAATGATTCTTCCTTTGTTCTCCTTTGTACATTTTTTCTATATGTTGATCTACTTTTGAGTTTCATTCTGCCATTGTTTCCTTTTTAGTTCTTTGCAAATTCTCTTCTTTATGCAGCCCGTTCTACGACTTCTGACATTCGAAGCGCATTGCTCACAAATGACATTCCCTTAATTACTGCATGATTAATAGAGAAGCCAAGTAGAGCCTATTCTCTGGAGAATTTTCTATGATCTCTGCGAAGAAGTAATCTGGGGGAAAAAATGATCATTTCACATTTAGATGTCATGCGAAAGTCATGAAAATAATCTTTACGTTTCTCCAGTCCATCGCCTCTTCAGCAGGTAAAATATAGCGCAAGTCCGGAAATTGAATTGGCCTGTCTAAAATTATCCACTATTCATCTTGATCTACTCCTTTGTTGTTTTGACTCTGTATTTTGGATCATTATCTTGGCATGATGAAGGATATCTTAGTGTGTTTGGGTGCATCTATCTTTAAGACAGACGAAAGATATCAATATATTGATCGAATGAGGATGAATGTGCTCTTCCTAGAAGAAGCCATTTAAACCCAAGCCATCACATTACTTTCACTGAGCTCTAGGGATGAGCTTGCATGTTTGGGATTGTGAACAGGCCTTTTCCGGATTGAAGCTTCAGCCTTTCTATCACTTTGATAAACGTTGACCTTTGTCTCAGCAGTCCGTATAATTTCTCCCCACAATTTTTAGGTGCTATCTTGTTAATTGTGTAACAGATAGCAGTATGAATGTAAATCAGGAAAAACATTTTGATCTCTCATATGTTAGGACTGTTTTGTCAAGTGTGTTTTAGCCTGCAGGTTGATGTAGAATCCTCCCCAGCAACAGCAATACTTGACTCATCACCTCCTGGAACACTCTCCAAGAATAAGAGGAAGTATGAAAGAGAGGAGTGGACGTAAAAGGGGCCAAAATTCAGATGTCAGGTGGTGAGGCACGGCAAGAGACTAGTCGCATACCAGCTTTGGGTTCAACGAATGCACAAGTGTAGAAAATAAGCCTGAAGTTAATTAAGTAGTTACGTATATCTTCTCGTCCTAAAGAAGACTTTGTAAATGAAGAAACATAGGGGTTTGCAGTAAAGAAGCGTAGTTGCTTTTTTTGTTGTTTATCTCAGACAGTTCAGGTCAAGCTGAGGGGATAAGGGAAACTTTCTGTCAGCTAACGTGCTCACCCACTGTCGAGTGTGAAGTGTGTGGCCACAAATGGAGAAAAAAAAACATGACAGGCAGTTCTGAGGTCAGCCTGGGTTGTACCTCGCAGACAGAGCTCACCCTGCGGGTGGTTAAACCAGACATTTGCTGAACTCCCATCAGATCATCCAAGCATAATTTCTCTGCCACTGCTCCTCTTGACTGAGCCCGGACGAGGAGCAAGGATTTACATAATCTCTGAAGAGTTATGAATGGTAGCTTTTGTGCCAGAGGCCGATACCAGATCATCATTCGGAGGTAGCAGTGTCCACAGGCATATCCTGGCGGAGATAGAAGCTGAGGGAGGAGAGACAGGCAACTGCCTTTCAACTGCCCCCCCAAGCACTTTTGGGGGGCTGGAATTCTGATTAAACTTGAATTCTTTGAGAAATTGCTTCTAACCTTAACCCTGACCTCCTACATACAGAAGCACAAAGACGCAAGTGAAATATGGTAATAACTTCAATTTAGTCCAGAAGGCTGGCAGTTACATTTATTTTATCAGTATTTGAAAAACTTTATAAACATCATGGTTACTTCAGAGCTTTTTGCTTTTTTCCGCTCTCGTGTTAATCAAGTGAAGGGAGCCAAAGGAAGAATTAAATAGAAGTCAGTGTTTCATTATCACAGCTGGTCCAGAAGAGCTCATGCTGGCACAGAGACCAAGTCAGTGTGAATGAAACGAGGAAAGGAAACAAACTGAAGGGAAGAACGAAACAAAAGAAACAGCTTCAATCTGTTTTGAGCGTAAGGTGCAGTGTGAAAACTGCACATAAAATATATTTTGCAGGGCGATCACAAGATACCCAATTAAAATGACCAATATCACTTTTACTTGGATCGTAAAGCAAACGACTCTTGAATATATTTCATGAACTGATAAAATGGTCAAATATAAAAGACAGCATGCAGGTTTTGTCATTGAATTCCTGATTATAATGGAAAAAAATCTTTATCTGGTCTCTTCTTCCGAGTGTGCATAATATCAATCACATGAATTTATATTATATTACATCATATTATATTATATTATATTATATTATATTATATCATATTATGTTGAAAACATGATAGCAAGGAGAGACACAGTGATCTAAATTAAGCTAAGGATTTAGCCAGTGTGAATCTCATTCAATTTTTCTGCCAAAGAGATGTTGTTCCTTTTTCTTTTTTTTTCTTGCTTGTATTCATTTTTAAAAATAAGAAAGTACAATACTTCATGTAATTTGTTTCTGCTGGAGGCTGTTGATTGGGAAGCATTCAAATGGTGGCCCTTTTGTGTCATCATTTAGAGCAGGGGTCACCACCCTTTTTGAAAGTGAGAGCTACTTCTTGGATAGAGATTATGGTTACGCCAAGGGCTATCAGTTTGAAAGAAAAAAGAATTAAATGACCTTTTACTTATCTTACAAAATGAATTATCTGTGTGAAGACACTGATCATGATTTAACGCGTTAGAAAACAGATGTACAACACTTCCTAGGAATCTCTCTAAGTGTATACATTTTCAAATGATCATCTATGCAACTTGGAAATCACAATTTCCCATCTCTGGTGAGCTCCTTTTAGAACAAGCCCAAAGGCTATTTACGTGGGCCTTTGGGGGCTGCCTGATGCCTGCGGCCATCATGTTGGTGACCCCTGATTTAGAGGCACCAATTAAACTCATGACTATACATCTGTGCCGACTGATGGACTTTCAACTCTACTGAGTTTAATTAGCACCATTGGTCAGCAGGGTGTGTGTGTGTGTGTGTGTGTGTGTGTGTGTGCGTGCGTGCGTGCGTGCGTGCGTGCGTGCGTGCGTGCGTGCGTGCGTGCGTGCGTGCGTGTGTGTGTGTGTGAGACAGTGAGAGAGATGTGTTCAGGTACACCCACTTGGCATCCATGTGTGACTCGACCACACTGCGGGGGACCTGATGATAAGCCGACATGATAGAAGCAAATGTCTGCTCCCGTTATCTTCTCTTGGCCCTCGGCCCTGCAGGAACCTTTTGAAGGGCCAAACACTGATACAAACGCACATGCACAGAGATGCACATATGTACAGTATGTCGTACATATGAGCCGTGTACCAACTGCACACATATGTATGCCCATGTTACATGATGTTGCACAATCCAAAATTCTAAGAATGAGTACTCTGGATTAGTTTTGCAACACGGAAACTACCTGAATAGTATACAATTGCACTTGAAGCACCATTGGTTTGTGGTCAAGCGCTGCATTCAAGATTTCTGAGAGATCTCAAAATTTTTGTTTATATATACGTATATATGAAAAAATACCAAGCAGATTCTATACTTGTAACTGCCTTGCTAGTGGATGATGCCAGGACCACCTTTGATGCGCCTCAGATGCACCTGGATGACGCCGGGACCGCCTTGGATGCGCCAGGACTGCCTTGGATGTGCCTGGACGACGTCAGGACCACCTTGGATGCACCTGGACGACGCCGGGACCGCCTTGGGCGCCTGGACGACGCCGGGACTGCCTTGGATGCCCCTTGGATGCACCTGGACGACGGCGGGACCACCTTCAATGCGCCTTGGATTTGCCTGGACGACGCCGGGACCGCCTTGGGCTTCTGGATGATACCGGGACTTCCTTGGATGCGCCTTGGATGCGCCTTGGATGAGCCTTGGATGCGCATGGACGGCACCGGGACCGCCTTGGATGCGCCTGGACGATGCCGTGACCGCCTTGGATGTACTCTGATGACGTCGGGACCAACTTGGATGTGCCTGGACGACGCTGGGACCACGTTGGGTGTGCCTGGACGACGCCGGGACCGCCATGGATGCGCCTTGGACGACGCCAGAAAAGCCTTGGATGAGCCTTTGATGCGCCTTGGATGCGCCTTGGATGCGCCTTTGATGCGCCTTTGATGCGCTTGG
Organism: Syngnathus floridae; assembly: GCF_059516105.1. Lineage (NCBI taxonomy): Eukaryota > Metazoa > Chordata > Actinopteri > Syngnathiformes > Syngnathidae > Syngnathus > Syngnathus floridae. Next base: position 18,427,035 of record NC_142413.1, on the reverse strand, counting down.
ACCACGCCTGGACAGCCCTCTATGCGCCTGGACGAAGCCCGGACCGCCTTAGATGTGACTGGGCGACGCTTGGACCGCATTGGATGCGCTTGGATGAAGCCGGGACTGACTTGGTTGAGCTTGGACGACGCAGGAACCGCCTTAGATGTTCTTGGACGACGTCGGGACTGCTTTGGATGTGGTTGGACGACGCTGGAACTGCCTTGGATGCGCCTGGACGATGCCGCGACCACCCTGGACGACACCGGGACCATGTTGGATGCGCCTGGACGATGCCGAGACCGCCTTGGATGCGCCTAGGATTCTCCTTGGATGCGCCTTGGATGCGCCTGGACGACGCCGGGATCGCCTTGGATCCGCCTGGATGACCATCGCCATCACGTCTGTCAGCACCACCAGCAACACGCCGACGCCAACCTGGACAACATGGCCATTGTCCCCTCGGAGGTCACCGGGCCGGCCGGGTACAGCAAATCCGAGGACTGGGATGAAACGACTGACATGTCGTCACGCAGACACTTTGGCCTCTGCCCTCTGCCTTGCTGCACGCTGGCATGTTTACATCAACTGAAGGTATTTTACATACATGCTCAAAAATACGTATTTCGGCAATTTTAGTGAGCTAAGGCACATATTGTATTTTATGACAGTTTTTACCCTTCACTATAATGGATAATGCGTTCTTCCTTCTGGTGCGTGCACATTGGCTACCAGAGGGCAGTATATCACAGACATGGATATGAAGTGTACATGATACAAAGTGCAGGTCCTCAGTAAGCTCCAGTAATATTAGGTATTTTCCGCAGAGGATAAAAAATACATACCAATGAGTATTGAATAGAATAGTATAGAAAATGTGTACTGTATTTATATGAGTTTGTGTAGTGGAAATAAGAGGAATTATTTTATTTGATATTTTCTTCTTCCAGTCATTAATTTAAAAAAAAGTCAGCACTAGGACTTTTAAATGCAGGTTAAAAAGTATGCCCCCCTCTTTTAAAGCATTATTAAAATCATTTTTCCCTTAAATCCTGTTCTTGCACTGTATGTGTTTTTAGTATTTTTTTTGCAAGCTACTTTATATGTTTGTATTTTACTTTGAAATATACTTAACTCTCTGAATGTTTCTTTTTTTACCTTTAATTATATAAAGCACATTGTGTTAAGTATGAAATGTGCTATATAAATCAAGCGGCCTTGCATGGTCTTGTCTAGGAATGAAAAGGTAATGAAATTCAAGATACAAAAAACAATCATCATGACTAACAATGTCACAATTGTCGGTATATTCGCAATATTACAAACCCTCAAGCTTGTTGCTATGCATGTATTTTGGATTCTGATTTCTGTTCTTGATCAGAATGCAGGATGAGAAATAAACTGAATTAAAATTAAATGAATGAATTGAAATGAAAGTGAGTGCTCAGACCAAACGAGAAGACACACATACACTAATGGAGAGAAGAGATAGTATTTGCCCTGTGTCTGTGTAAAGGGAGAGTATTAAGGGCTTTGGAGGATAAGTTTTAGAGAGAAAAGTCTCTTCTTGATAAGAAACCGTAAATTTGACAATGTACTAGAAGATGTGCCGAGATGACAGAAATAAAAGGAATTCGGGGAACAAGGAAAAGGGACAACTTTCCTAAAGCTCAATTTATCATTCTGGCAGTCTGGAAACAAAGCGTGACATTGCCGCAGCGCTACAACATTATTTTGTTCTCGCACTCCTGCCAACTCACTTTTCGCTCCATTTCAGTTTAAAGCTGCGACCAGATCCTCGGGAGTGTAAAATAACTAGTAAAAAAGATCCACTAGTGCTCAACTAAATAGCTCTGCTGGTGCATAAATATAGAAGCTTGATGAATTAGGATGTTACATAAATCACTTTTGCTTGTTAAGGCCCAAAGCCTTAAGTCAGGCATGAAAACACATCCCTCTAAGTGTTCTCCTTTTCTCAGCATCACCTGATCCAGTTTGAGTATGAGTGGTTGGAGCATGTATTGTGCCGCAGATATTTCTCCTTTTGGTGTTTTATAGTCAAGGGCATCTAATGGATTGAGATTTTAGAAGAGCAAGAATAGAATGTGCTCTTCATCGAGCACAATATGCAGTAATAGTCAACTGCAGTCGATCCAAATCATGCCTGAAGTCTTTTAGCCACTTTTCTCAATTGGCAAAAGTAATATCACAGTAAAAGAGTTCAGTTACAGAGCGGTAAGTGGCAGCATTTATGCAGCGCCTTTTCACCTGAACTGCGCTAAAAGTGCTTTATACTGTTCCTTCATCTAAGCGTTTACACACTCACTCACTCACTGGTGATGGCGTCTGTCAGCCACACCACCAACTTGTTCATCAGGAGCTATTAAGGATTTAGGGGCAAATGTGTTCGAGTCAGAAAAAGTTGGCTGCTGCACATTTTTCCCCTTTTTTGTAAATTCTACACTTCCAACTGCAGACTGGGGGAACGTCAAGCATACCTACTTTTGCCCATGCTGACTCGCTATTGGGCTTAGAAGGCAAACATTTATATTTAATTTTTAAACAGTCACACCTTGTCATTTTTTTTTTGTTCACAGTGAGCATCTTTTAGCCTGAAGGTAGAATGGCCTCACTTCAGTATCTCTGTACGTCAAATTTGTGAACATCAGAGATGGTCTGACCTCCTGCGGCAAATTTCAGAGACAATGTTCAACATGGTATCTGTCTGCTGTCCCTTCGAGCAACTTGGTAGTCTGTGGCTTATTGACATTACACTGCTTTGGGGTGAGCGCGGATGTTGTACATGCCTGAGGTCTACTGAGTTAAGGAATATTAATGACATTTTCGTTGCAAGTATCAATCTCTAGAGTGCATTTGTCAGACTGCAGCCTTAAAAACAATCAGAATTCTAACACAAATGTCAATCCTTGCGTATGCTTGTGAGACATATATTGCAACGGAACAGGTAGCTGCATCTCTGGCAGGTTAAGTTTGCCACTCTATGGCTGCATGAATGGCAGGCTTCCGTGACTTGGAGCTACTTGTGACTGATCAGTGAGCGTCTGCGACACGCAGCTCCATCTCTGGCTGGTAAGAAAAAAGAATCTATAAAACACAATTTTTTGCAGCAGCAGTGGCTTCAACCAGTTCGCTGCTGGGGGCTTAGCTGCCAGGGCTGACTGCTTAACAAAACTTTACTGTTGCTAAATGTATAAAAATATTCATATGCATTCCGTATCTTGTCCAATTCAACCTGTAAAAAATGATCAGCACAATATTCATGATTTTGTCCAAGGGGATAATATTTTTTTCCTTACAGAAATGCTGAACTGTTTGGAGCCTGGCTACAATTGACAACACACAATGGTAAGGAACACAAGATAATGTGTTGCATGTTCTCCCCATGGCTGCATGGGTTTTCTCCGGGCACTCCGGTTTCCTCCCACATCCCCAAAACAGGCATGGTAGACTTATTGAGCATTCAAAATTGCCCATAGGTGTGCGTGCGAGTGCAGATGCTTGTTTGTCTCTGTGTGGCCTGCGATTGGCTGGCAACTGGTTCAGGGTGTCCTCCGCATACTGCCCGATGACTGCTGCGATAGGCTCCAGCCCGCGACCCCCGTGGGGACAAGCGGTACGGATGGATGGATGGATGGATGGATGGATGGATGGATGGATGGATGGATGGATGGATGGATGGATGGATGGATGGATGGATGGATGGATGGATGGATGGATGGATGGATGGATGGATTGGGTGGATGGATGGATGGATGGATGGATGGATGGATGGATGGATGGATGGATGGATGGATGGATGGATGGATGGATGGGAAACAGATGCGTGGATAACTGAAAGCAAACTATTTTGTAATATTTTGTGTCAGCAGGCCATTTATTATTGTTTTGCTCTGTTCCTCCCACGGTCAAGTGTCAAATATTGACCATTCATAGTCCACAAAATGTGAAGGAAAATGAGAAAGGTTATTTCTATTATGTAGTCTCTCAAATGAATCTATGTAGCCTATTTTAAGCAGCACAGAATCAACCTTCATTGTTTCCAGCATTTGTTTAGCTCCGTTGTTTCAACAACTGAGATTGAGTGCCAATATTAGCTGTCTGCAGGGATAACATTGTGCAATTGTTTCAGTGAGATGGCAGCCATTCAAATGCTGTAAATACTGACAACAGATGTCCTCATTGCTGGCATTGCTGTTTTAAACTGTCAACCTTCGTGTAATGAAAGGGTTAGCGGACCCATCTGGAGACCAAGCATCCTTGAGAAAGACATCCAGCATTCTCCAATAGACCAAGGCAATCAAATTAAAGTGGGGGCAAAGTCATGAGATAATAACATATTTATATGAGTTCAGCTGTATTTTCAGAAAGGCTAGTGATCCTGCTTTATAGTCACGAAATGAATCCAGTAATACACTTAAACTTTGACTTATTGTGCATGCAACCATGAACAAGGATAATTAGTAGCAATGATTTTCTTTCTTTCTTTTTTTTTGGCTGGTGGAATTCAAGGTCATTGTCCTCATTACCATCCTTGTCTTTAGTTTGTGATTACTAACAAATGGGGCAAACGAAAAGAGTACCAGTGAGAACAACTGAAGCAAATCTCATCTCACTGGAATCCTCAATATTTTTTCCTTTGGGTTCTAGATTTGTGTTTAAATATTGGATTATTGCAGACATTTTAGATTTATTTGCAACTTCTTTGATTATGGAACTAATAATTCAATGCAAACCTATGAACCTCTGGAAAGTACTACAATCAAGTGCAACACTTCAAGAAAGATTACAGTAAATTATAACAGTAAATTGGAATGCCACTTCAAGAATTGATTACAGTAAATTATAATCCTGGAGCAGTGCTTACTTTGACTAAAAAGTAGCAGTAATGTTGGAAACCAAATAAATGACCACAGACCAAGGAATGAATTGAACTACTGGTTTATTTTAGTGGAAGAATAATAGTTGACAAACAATTGACACAAAATATAACATTCAATTGTCATACAATTTGACATTTAGATGAGATACAACTTACATTTAAGATGTGTTCGTTGCAGAAAAATAATTTCTCTCTTCAGATGTTTCTGAGCAAAATCTATGACAACAAAGTAATATGCATAAATAAATCAAAGAGTACATTAGTCATTAGTGAACAGTACAAAGTCAGTTTTCCATCAAAGTTTCAACAATGTCGTTGGCAGGTGATGATGACTACGTTACCTGGGTTACACAAGGCCATTGTTTCTTTTCATAATGTTGAACTGAACAAAAAATCCAATTGCATTATTATGCTTGTGAAATACGCACCCAGATGCAGTGTGCTGACGTTTTAGTAATTATTCTCATATCCCCTGTAATCAACAGTAATTGCCTCGCTCTGCGAGACCTCAACCTTTCCAACAAAGAAACTCAGAAAAGAAAAATGGCAAATGAAGCGATGATTAGTATGAATTGCCGGAAGTGTTATGTATTTTCCAAGCTGGAGCATAAGTATAATTTACAGAGTTTGGTTCTAAAAGGTATAGATGCTAATTAGACTCTCGCTTTCTTCTTTTTGTCACTCTGCATGTTTGAGTTAGTCTGAATGTAGCAAACATTTCGCATCTTGAGCTAAATGTATCAGTGATACAGCACCGCGTGACTATGTTTGGATTACTTTCATTCCCAATTACTTCTGAGATTTAACTAACAAAAAGTCCACTTACCTGTCGATAAAAGTGTGTGGGCTTTGAGTCTGTAAGCAGTCCTTTCATCTCGTTAAGATTCAGTGAGCATTATTTAACTCGAGTAATTAGGGGCTCTGCAGCATATGATGGCTAAAACAACACCGTACTCTGTTAGATTATTAGCAATACAGTACCTTGTAACGTTTGGATCGAGTTTATAGAAATAAAACACTGTATATTATTCATTTGTTCATCTTCCAAACCGCTTATCCTCACGAGGGCCTGAGGTGTGCTGGAGCATATCCCAGCAGGCTTTGGGCATTTTTTTCCTCCAACCTTTAGTCTCATATCCACTGTTTAGTTTTACAGGCCTTTTCACATCTGCTGCCAACAGCACACATAATCTGTTGGAGTGAGTGAACATTCAATTTAGCATCCACTCTTTGGGATCTTAGTAAAAGATCCCAATGTTAGAAAATCAAACAGGCCCATTAGCAGCATTCACAATCTGTTAGAGCCAAGTTGCAATTTGTCCTGAAAGCACAACTTCAACCCATTAAAAGTCGAGTGCCTAAAACTCTGCAATTTAGCTCTGTAAATCAAAGGTCAACCAGCATCTCCACAAGCGTAGTACCATTGCACATGTCACTAAATGGAGGATGTAATTCTCTTGTCTTCTTATGTTCTTATGCTTTCCACTTCATCTATTTTGATCCACGTCCCCATTTGCCTTTCAATTGTCTTCCATATCCTCCCTGCCTCATGGAACAATTTCTGTATTGATTTGTGGTCACTCTAGCAGAGCTTCTTTTGAGCCAGTGTATTATTTTCTTTGCCATCTAGCATCTTCACAATGGAGATCTTGTTCTCCACACTGAAGAGACTGCGCCCCCATTAAATGGAGCTCATTGCTCCTCGGTGCTCTCAAACGATCGTCTCTCCTCATCTGTTCATCCTCCAGTTAAGTGGAGCGGCTCTAGTTAGAGCCCCTCAGCTGCTGTCATCTCCTGCTCAGCCTCTTTCCAATTTATTGTGAATGTTGCATTAAAACGTTGTGTCAAACACATATTAACCCAAAGAGACACACAACCAATGCCTAAATGTTACCTTAGGATTTATTTCACCATGCAACTGATTTCACCATGCAGCTGTTTTTAGTCGAAAGCCCATTTATTACTTTCCCCTCACGGTGCATTCTGGCACACACCAGTGACAAAGTATCATGAAAAGCATGACATGCCAGTTAGTGGAAGAGGATATCCAAGTCCCGGGTGCCCCCCCTCCCTCATCCTTAGAGAAATGCATTAATTCACTATGCTCGTCAATGCTGGTGGTTCTCTCCAGAGTTTTACTTAGAAAGATTAGTGGAGGTGACAGGAAGGGAAGTGATGTGAATCCAAATGTGAGAAAATAAATCTCAGAGGTGAAAGAAAGGCGAGAATAGTCTCGTCACTACAACATCGCTCGTCCTCAACGCTTTGGAGGATTTGTTTACACAACCATTCTGGAAAGAAAAGACAAATTGGATTACTTTTTTTCCACACCAAGCAATCTTACAACATGCTCATGTCGCTTTAGAGTGAAGCTATAAAATTGCAATTTGTAGTTCAATTTGCTTTGTTGCACATTCACCCAAAGAGGGGAAAACAGTGTTGGTTTAAGAGTCGTTGTACATTGTTAGCGATACCGTTGGTGCCAGCACTAAAAATAGCAAATTGAGGCAGTTTGTTTGTGTTCTTTGAAAACATTGTACAAGATTGAAAGCACCTGGCTTGAGTTGGCATCAGGGGACTGCTATAAAATAGGGCGAGTTGTCAGGGGAATGTAGTCGTTTGGACCCCATCCACCGCATTTCTGGGGGTTCTTTTCAGGTAGCGGTCAAACTCCTCACATAAAAGTCTTCTACTTTATTGTTCCACGTTAGAGCATGATCTCTCTTCACTGCATTTAATATAGCACAAGATGGCCTTAGTATGTGAATTAAAAGGTCAAATCTGTATATCAGGGGTTAATAGGCACATCAGGCCTGACAGCTCCATTTTGGGATTCTAATAGTAAAGGAAGAAACTCATCAGGTTTAAAATATTCTAATATTTTGTTTTATTTCAAGGATAAGGCAGACCTTTTTTCTCTATCTCATTCCTGTCTCTCTTTCTCTCTCTCTCACTCACCCATTGTATTGTACGACAAAGCAAGATATTTGTGGTTGGGGGCGCAAGTCAGAAAATAAGTGCCTTTTTATGTGTGTGTATTTGACCTTTCATTTCATTTCAGTCATTATTTTTCAATGTTCATTTATTTTTAAACCCACTATTAAATTCAATGAGGTTCACATCCGCGTACCTTTTTTTAATATAATCGTAGTTCTATTACTTATTTATTACATGTGTCGTGCCTCGTGGCAGAAAGCTGCTGCCATCTCTTGGCTATGGATAGCTAAAGGAGACAAACTTAGTAATCGTATTTCCTCAACAGGCAATGACTACAGCATAAGGAAAGTGTGCAATGACTTACTTTGTGGTAGGCATGCAGTGTGTTTTTTCTGAGGCACTGTCGTGCATGTGCTTCAAAATGCACAGGCTTCCAACTTACGTCGTTGTATTCTATTGGTTCACCACGAGACGGCAAGTGCATTTTACACACTATAGCTATAGTCAGACACTTCATAGAAATCAGCCGTTAGGTTGTATTTTGTAACTACTTGTACGCATGTTCATTAAGTCGTAGCTTTCGTTTTCTCAAAGTGTTTTAAAATTCTTCCCTTGACAGTTTTCAAAAAAGTTTTATACATCATCCTTTATGCAACACAAGTTGTTTCATTTGTCTTTCCTACATTCTGACTTAAACATACAGACTTTAGTCATAACATCGGCACAAATTAATTTCAACATTCATTCCCTCGAATTCATTCCCACGATTAAGTCCTTGCTAATGCATAGACATGCACTTTCATTCAGAACTGTCTTTAAAGCTGCTACTACTTTTACTAACACAGTAGTGTTTTCTTGTAGATAGGCGGATGGAGAGAGGGCTGGGTTGAAAATGTTCTATATTCTATACTTTTATATGATTTATACCTGAGGCAAAAGAACATTGTTGATGTCAGATTCCTGACTGACAAATGCCAAGCGGCAACTGAAATACTGCCTGGCAGCGTGTGGCACCTGGTAAAGTGACGTGAATGCAAATTAGTCAGTTAAAAAAATAGCTTCCTTTTTAAGGTCACTGAGAAGATCCTTCCTTTTCCAAACTTAACTATGTCATCACTCTGGTTCATCTTTGTTCATAAAACCTTTTTTTCTTTTTTAGCCTTGCCAATAGTTTTTTTCTGCAAATATTATATTTCCTACTTCTTTGGCAGTTTACATTTTATAGTGGGGCATCTGCACTTTTGCTTATGTTCACAACTGTCACTCATGTCTTTCAGGTTGTTGCTGCAGCTCTCAAAATGTTTGTCGTCAACGGCTGTAGGTTTCCTGGGTTTACATTTTCAACCTGTCGCTATGCACACCAGAGATTTATTTCTCCTCGATGGTCTCAAAATGTAAGGGTATGCAATGCAAAAATTTTTTTTGTGACAAATAGTTAAAATTAAAGTTGAATTGGTGTGTGTCTAGGTGTGTGTGTGTGTGCGTGCGTGCGTGAGATGGGAAACTAATAAATACTATGTAAAACGAGGGAAGGAAAATTTACCAGTATTATCATTGTACTGGGTGTGCAACTGTTTGACCACTTCCAATAAAAAAAGGGCCTCAAAGTTGAATGATTCTGCTACAGTTTTATAATGACTGAGTGTTTCTGATCTGTGTACCTAATTCGGCCACTTTATAGTGATCTTGACAGAAGTCTTGTGGGACTTGCATAATTTTATTGAAAGTGCTCACCTAAATTCGAATTGCTTGGTTTTCAACCACATTTCCCTCCTCATGGTTGGAATCCTGCTTTGTGTTTAAAAGCAAATCCTCAAATGTTTCCTTTCCATTTCCAAATCTAGCAACAACATTCATCACAACCTTGACATCAGCATATTTTTATGTTTTCAATTGGTTTGCCTTTTCCCTCTCATTTCCCACCAAATCTTTTCAAGGATCCTTTTTTTTTTCTTTCAATTAACAGCCTCTAAATATGCACAGCGATGTGTCCAGTCACACAGTCTCACAACAGGTGAGATCGCATGGCTGGGCCGTTAATTGTAAAAACATTAGGGGGCTGTAGATTCGAAAAGGCATTAGAATGGCTTTGTTTAAAGTAAGCATGCAAATTTGAAGTGAGGATAAGATTATGAAAAAAATAACGAGTTTCAAAAGGAGTCAACTGTTTCAGGCAGTTTTACCAGGTATGTTTTCTCCCCTGGGGATCAAATGCAATGAGAAGAAGGAGAAAGAGAAATGCAACCACACATGTAAGAAAGAGAGAGAGAATGAATAATAACGGCTTAAGATCGAGTGAACTGCTCTGTTATTATTGACGAGCATCTGACTGACAGCAAAAGGTGAGAAACTGGGATTAGACCAACGTGGGAAGTAATAACACAGCAATGGAAAATGGCAAAAACAGAGACAAGCTGAAATGGTTTGACAAGAGGGTCGAGTAGATGAGTCAACAGAGGAAACTGAGGCCCAGATTTATTCAGGTTTGTATTTGTAAAAGTCCAAACTAGCCATGGAGCCACTTGAGCCTGGGGTAGAATCATATTCAGGAGGCAAGGGAAGATAATGTTGTGCTGGTGGGATGCTGCTCTTTTTCTGTGTGCGTGTGTGTCAGACCCACAGATATAAAGAAGGCTCTCAAATGTTATACGTCCACGCTCGCCGTGGGGGCTGTTACGCACACAAAAATACTGCGGCGTCTCAGAAGAAATGTCAACCTGTCTGTGCAGGAAGATGATGCTGCTTCCAGACTTCACCGCAGCCTTTCACATGGGCTTGTGGATTTGTGGAAACACAAACACCCATTTTCTTTGCATATCTTTGCACATTTGTGCTGTTTAAGTACAATCTAAGATTTCCTCCCAATTTTTTAAATGGCTGTATTCGTACTTAAATAGCACATGCATAGCCGTTTTAAATTAAATGCTGTTACTATATATTCGTCAAGTTAAAAGATTTGTCTCATATCCAAACATTCTCAGGCCATCTATTAGTCTCTCTTCTTTTCAAATCATGTATTTAAAATAATGTATTCTTCCACATATACACAGTGTTGACGGTGCATTGCTTCCACCTGCAATGCCAAAGTTTTTGTCTCGGTAACTACAAAAGCTGCGTTCTGCTCGGCCTGCAGGTGCCCAACAGCTGCACCCGGAGTCCCACAGCTCCGGTCGGCCGACTCAATAATGCAGGCACAGAAGGAACATGGCCAGCCTCTCTTGGGACGTGAGTGAAGTTCTGTAGCAGCTGGCGGTTTAAACTCCTTGCTACGTGTTCCTAGCACACCCTCAAAACTGCTGGAGCCCACACATCATTAGGAGGTTGTCGGTTGACATGTCTTCACCCAAGTGTCCAACACATAACACAACCACAAAGTCAATCATCAATCTGACCTGTGGTGTCCTGGTTGATCAGAGGGCCTGTTCTCAACCACGTTCTTCCATGTCTCATAGTCATTGTCCATGTCAGTGTTGAAGTCTTCTAGAATGAGGAGGACTCCAGAAATGGTGGGCACTCTAAACTCCTGTTTGATGTATATGCGCAATCAACATTGCCCCCCCCCCCCCCCCCCCCCCCCCACGGACACCACCAAAGGCAGATAAATGCTACCCTCTCATCCGCTGAGAGATGACATCCAATAAATATGCCCACACCTGCTCCGCACCTCTCCCCGTGGGCAACTCCAGAGTGGAGGAGAGCCCAAGCCTTCTCGGGAGGCCAGGTAATAAAGTCCAAGCTGTGTTTGGAGGTGAGTGTGCCTATGTATAGTTGGAACTTCTCTGCCTTTCACACTAGCTCATGAAGATCACTTTTGAAACCTGACACGCGCCTTTGAAACCTTGACTGTGATGCTATGACAGCTGTCTCTGCGGCACAGTGGTTTACATTATTGGCTTGTGGCATGGGCCCTCAGGGATTGAAGGACATTATCAGACCTGATCTTTTATTTCAAATTCGTAACCACGTGTAAAAATGGGGACGCTGCTTCGGAGCCAAACTCACCTGTTAAACCCAAGTTTCAAATTTTATTTTTAATGTTAAGGTTACACATTCTGACATTTGAATGTTTCTTTAAACTCAATTTTAAAGGTGTCAATGAGCATTGGTTTTGCTGCAGGTGACCCTGCCATGGGCATAAAGCCCCAGACAACTGAGCTCCTTGGATCACTGGACAAGAAAACCACGGTAATGTGACAGCTGAAGGAGTCAATTTTTTCATGATTATATTTCATTTTTATTTTTATTTGTTTGCCACTTTCAAGGTGACTCTTGAAAGGTGACTCCATTTGGGTGATTTCCGCTTGGAATTTCCCCATCTAGGACAAGTAAATTGTCTAGATATAAAATCTATCGCCCTCTATTGATGAACTGCCACTGGTACACAGTGCAGGTCTATCATCGGGATGATCTATTGGTAGAAAATATATTGAGACGCAAATATGGACAATTGTGTGTAATACTGTATATATACAACTGCATGTATATTTGTACTCTAGGTACACTATAGAAAGTAATAGGAAACAAGTAAATAAAAAATGAGTGCACATTTACGGTGGATTTATAAAGTCTACATAAGGCTTGTTCAAATGTGAGGTGTCAGAGATATAAATTATAAGTCCTGTCATATCCCAATTGAAAGAGTAATACTTGCGCATTACACATTTTAACTTTGGTGGGCATTGGGTAAGTTAAATACCTGGCTTAGGCTGATACAAAATGCTCAGGAGGTGAGTTTTACAAAAGTATATCAATAAAATTATGCTTCATAGACTTCACATTCCAATGTTTACGCTTAAATCTGCTTAGTTGAAAATTGGACCCACTCAGGAAATTGTGTATATTTCGCCCAACTTTTGTTTTTGCAAAAGAAAAAACGGGTTGTTTTGTCCAATTTCAATCCAAATTGGATTGTTCTTAACCCAACATTTTAAAGGGTGTGTCTGAAAATGTGTGTTACAGCATGTGGACTAGGGGTGCAAATTGGATTTGGGTTCAATATGTCCCCACAATTTATTCATACTAACACCCAGGTGGCTCAAATTACACTATTTTCACTAACCCTAACCCTCAACAGTAGCTCGAGGCAAGCCTATAAATGTACCAATTACAGAAAGCATTCAAACTTTAACGGAATGGGGGATAAATGTGTGGAGTCGAGTAGAGAGGATGTGTAAATTAGTGAAAATATAGTTGAATAAATTAGTTTGTTGACAACTTCTCAGAATCCATGTAGTTTTATTTCCACCGATGCACTAATTAAGAATTTTTGCAGTTCCTCTTTTCAAGAAATTGTTTTCTGACTAGACTGCCTGCTGAGCAAATAAATGAATTTGGCTTTTGACTTGAGACTGAGTTTTAAGGCAGACTATGTAATAGGGTTCTATACACGTGATAAACTGAAACAGTATCCGCCATGGATTTTAGTTTTAGACACTTAATACTAGGACATGCGCATTTAGGGGCCTACTCTAAGAATTAGCGCCTCTAGAAGGTAAAACATCATATTGCGTGTTTTGATTCGACTAACTCCTATGCTCAGCCGGGAAATGGTTGAGCAGCTGCTGACTCGTGCTTGGAGTTTGCCTGAAAGCGCTCACAACAACTGGTTTCATTGTAATTACAATGGCGAGTTAGATTTTGAGTCATTTGTCTTTATTTCATATGCCTGTCGTGAAATCCACAAAAGTGCCGCTTGTGCAGTGGGAAGCATTGCTAGGCAACGCTTAAACACATTTCAATTGATGGAACAGCTTCAAATATACATTCAGTCATGAGCAAAGTCCTCTGATTAAATTACTTTAATTGTAATTATTAAATATGGAATGCAAAGTATACTGTATCTTCAAAGTAGCCCATGAGATGAGCCACATGGTCACTGGGGACAATCAGACTATACATTCCATTTCAGTTCACATTTAAAGTCTGAAATATATTCCAACTTGATTTCTTTCGTGTCTGCACAGGTTTTCGCCAGTTACACAGGTGCAGGGGCAGAAGCCAAGACGGGGGAATCGCAGCATCTTGAAAATGCCCTGCTGTGATGCTGACAGTAGAGATGCCGAGTAGAGATGCACTGATAACAGTATCGGTACGTCCGTATAGTACTTTTACACTACACATAGATACAAGTTCACCAAGGTGAAATAAACCTTTTGGGAAGCCATGTGGAGAAAAGTTTCATGTAAGTGTGGCTCACAACACTTTTGGCGAACTACCAATTTGGCTCTTTGAGTTTGAATTTCAACCCAACACTCAGTCCGAAAGACCTATACCCAGTAATTTAGATACTGTGCATTGGATTTGACCCAGTTCCGAAAATTACCTATTACGTTTAGGTGAATTGTGTATAATTGAGAAAAATGTCAAGCTGGATTTGAAAATGTCTATAATCAGCTGGAAAGTGAGTGAAGTGTATACCATCTTCGAGAAAGGTTTTGAACTCGAGGTTAAAATAAAGCCCATTTGAATCACATGCCATTATTGAAAATCATAACTCGGTAACAGTGCTTTCCTAGTTTTGATACATAATTTCCCAATTAATCATTTGTGACAAAGGGTGGCATGGTGCAGGGTTTCATTCTGGCTCCAGCCATCCTTTGTGGAGTTTGCATGTTCTCCCCGTTTTCCTCCGGGTGTTCTGGAGAGGATAAATGGTTCGAATGATGAATGAATGAATAACTTTTGACCATTGAGACAACTGACTTTGGCGGTTCCACTAAATGTGTAAAATGGGCAGAAATCATCAGTCTATGCCAAGGTCACAACTGCATGCATTATTCATAACTTAGCGTCAACAAAGGGCACTCTTAAGCGCCCCTTAATTTTCACCACACCAAAGAATATAACCTGAAGGATGACTTTCTTACCCACGTGATGTAACTCACTGTGAGCACTTTCATATTTCATATGGGAATGAAATTCATTTATTTTCTTCTTGGTAAAAATCAGATGAGACTGATGGCCAGTGCAGTTAGAGTGGTATCGTTTTTCACTCCAATCTCCAGTGAGGAAAATGAACAAAAAAAAGATTCATTTTATTTGAATATTTCTCTCAACATGGGTCTGAAATGAATGTCCAGAATCTTTCAGCAGTTGTTTGTGTGTGTGTGTGTGTGTGTGTGTGTGTGTGTGTGTGTGTGTGTGTGTGTGTGTGTGTGTGTGTGTGCGTGTGTGTGTGTGTGTGTGTGTGTGTGTGTGTGTGTGTGTGTGTGTGTGTGTGTGTGTGGCGCAAAAACTCACGAATCACACCAGACCTGCTGTAAAAAGCAATATTTTTTTATGTACGAGTTTCAAAAAAGGCCTCTACAGCGCCTCCTTCAACTTTGCAACAAAGCACTCCCAGTTGTACATTCCATCTAGATCTGTGGAAATTGGGAGACATACGTAGCAGCTCAAGATCTACAAATAAGTCAACCAAATGACAGCTTGCAACACACACAAAAAAATTGAGTGCTGGAAACTCAAGGTACCATTCATGTTTTTGGACAAGAGAAAAACACTCGCAGCAAAGGCTGATCTTCTTTTTGTGGTCATTAGTCAATCACATGCTTTCTATCACCTTGTCATGTCAAGTTGAAGGTCGCCTAGTTAACCAAGTGGGTGGGATCATCAGTGTCACTCTGCTTTCCATTGGACAGCCGGACAGAGACTTGATTGATGGGCAGAAGTGGTCCAAGTTGCTTTCTGTCATATTGATGAATGCTTTATCTTTTGACAAGGACACACATATAAGACACATTCCCCTGAGTAACAGAAAGGACAGCCGTTTCTATTCTGATTAGGCATATACAGCAGTACACTACTGTTGTGAAAACGGATTTACAATAGCATTAACTGAAATATTAGACTTTTGTAAGTCACATAACTTATGGTACCAACGTGTCAGCTGTGAAGAGATGCTGCAACTCAACGAGCATTCCAATATGTTGCAATTTATGGACACCCAAAGTCAGGCGAGACAGGCGAGAGCTTTCTCATGAGCCTGATACGTGCGACGGAAAATAGATGAGATAGATCATTTTTGATATTGTCAGTCATAACATTGCAGCTGTTGCATTATTCTTTCATTGCTAAACATTGTAGATTGAAATATAGTATTATTTTCAATCCCGGTTATTAAAATACACACATTTTGCAATAAAGAATTCAAATATTCAAATTCAAATAAGGAAACTATCATAGTTCATGCTGAGAATTGTCACTCTCAATTAACACAGTGTCACAGAGATGTACAATGAAAGAGATGTTCTCTGACAATGACAGTAGAATCTCACTATTTATAGTTGGTGAATATTTTTTTTTACATTCCTCATACACTAGGAAAAAAGCATTCCAATTAAGATCCTATGAAATCCAAAGATTCATGTTTTGAACACAAGTGACGCTAAAAGGGCATCTGTCAGTTGCAGATTTGAGTAGGGATGCGCCTAAAATGAACTAAATTAGCTAAATCAAATGCTTTGGGGAGCAGAGACAGACAGATGGGGAGATGACAGCTGTATTTTTGATGCACATTAGTGAAAGATTATGAAGCATTGCAGTAAATTAACTTAGCAAGTTGAAAACCTGCTCACAGAGAAGATTCTGGTGCTAACATCATCATCCTCTTGTTGCTATTAAGTCATTGGTAGAGAGCAGTGGTTAGCCAGAAAAAAGCATTTTCTGTTGGACTAGACATTTAGAAAGAAGTCCAACCAGATGGATCATGTTATGATTCTTTGTTCTGTTACTGACTGTCCAGTTTTAGTACCTGAGCCAGGTGGATGGGCAGGGCCTCCAGCGCACACACACAAGTGCTCCCTTGTTTTAATAAAAATGTACTGCTTGTTCTTATTGTGTTCTGGCTCTGCTTGGGGTTCGACATTCTGGGCATACGATCGTTACGGGATTATGTAAAGTTTAAATTCTCTGTAGTGTAGTGCAAGTTTGTCTTCAAATTTTGCCTTGGTATTTCATAAAAAAAAAATCATAAAAACATGAAATACTTGCAGCCTTCAACTCTTGACATTATCGAGCAGACAGGAAAGTGGAGGAGAATAAAAATGAGATTTTCAGCAGGAGAGAGAAACACGATGGTTGATTGTCAGATTTTTTACTTTTGTTTTAGTTTACCAGACCTACGGGCAATTTGGAGTGTTCAATCAGCCTCCCATGCATGTTATTGGGAAGTGGGAGGAAACCGGAGTGCCCAGAGAAAACCCACGCAGGCAGGGGGAGAACATGCAAACTCCACACAAGGAGGGCCTGAGGTGGAATCGAACCAGCACCCTCTGAACTGTTAGGCGGACATGCTAACCAGTGCTTCACTGTGCAGCATCCAATAAAACCATTTATCGATAAAAAAGAACTAAAAATACATGTGCATCAATGTGAATCCATCAGCAGTACAGTTTTGTTGTTGTTTGTCTCTGTAGATGTGCTTGTGGAAAACAGAACAAAAAAATCTCTGAGTTGCATTGTCGAAGCTTCAATATTTAATGCAGTCATTACCGCAGAGCTACACACAATAACACACACACTGGCGCACCCGAATTCTCTCCTTAAGGTAAAGGGGCGCTCACTAGGCGGTCGTTACGCTGAACCATAACTCGGACTTGACGGGTTACGTGTTGTGCAACTGCAGATTACAAATTTGGTCTATGCAATGTGACATTCATTACACTCTTGTGCTTGAACATAAATATTGTATTTCGGACTGCTATATTGATATTACATAAAAGAATCTGCTGTGAAAAACACCAACCAGCAGACATGAATTGTCCTTTGACAACTGCATTTGGTACACTATGGTCATGTTTACAAGTCGGTCTGTCACATGAAGCCAGGGATTCTCAATTATTTTCTGTTAGAAGGGCAAGTTTGCAGTGTTAAAACTGTCAGGATATAGTGTACTATAGGATCAGCATTAAAAGTGCAGAATTTGAAATGGAGTTAAGTTTCGTTTTACATCCACATTTTTTCAAAGTTTAACTTGAGAAACCATATTTAATATTCTGAATTTTTGAGAGCAGCAGAGCAGAGTTTTTCCTCTGTTCCTTGGTTTATTTAGGTCATTCCCTTCACTGTGCTCGTATCCATGGATGGCAAATGCATCATTCATTTTGATGACATCCTAAAATGTAATCCTAAATTACACTCTTCCCAGGCTAGGCTTTAAACGTAGCAGCATGAAATACAGATACAACTGTAATTTATTTGTTTTGAGAGGGGAAACAGCAAGGAGCAATAAAGCAAGGACATGAAAAAAAAAAGAAACTTGACAGTTTTATTTCCTTGTAATTATTACAAAGGGTTTGAATGATTGTGTCAAAGTCTTGGACATGTTTTTGAGATGAGCACACTTAAATATTGATGGAGTTTTAGTGAAGGAAAGGTCACATCTTAGACTGGCTGAATGAGCCAATGGCAAGAATGTAACATTATTGAGATGTGAACAAAATCTCACACTAGTGTTGGAACGATAAAACTTATTTTAAGATGCTATGCCATAAAATAATCATCACAGATCCCGAAATATTTAGATTGTGACTGACTTGTTTTTGTTTGTTTTGTATGTAGAGTTGCAACGTGGATGTATAATAGGTCGTTAGAGTGCAAAAAGATTAATGTGTTGAGTTTTATTCATTTTGCTCCAATAAACACACATAATTTGGTCGTGCAAGTTGGCTACGGGGAAGCAAATGAGGTCTTGGTAAATGTTTGAAATATGATATCAAATTAGTGTTGAGGTTTAAAGTTAAGGTTCCAAGTTATGACTTTCTGGTCAGTTTGATTTTCCGCAGTTTAAATCACTTCTATTCATGAGTTCACAGTGGCAATCGAGCAATCTTTGCATTATTAGAATATTTAATTTGAGTATTTGATGCGTTCCTTTAAACATAACATAATATTAGCCCTTTTCCCAAAGCGTATTTGTTGAGACAAAATTATTTTAGATAAAGTCTGCAAGTGTCTCATTTATGCTAAACGTTTCAAATCACTACCACAAAAAGTGAAGCCCATAAACAAGTATGGCAGAAGGCTTTTTGACAGGATGAAAACTTTTTTTTTTTTTTTTGCAGATTCATATTGTCAGATTTATCACATACATACATTTTCATGTTCCAAGACACGACGTCCTGGTCATAATTTCTTTGCTCTACACGCAACAAGGTATGAACTATAAACTCCATGTGTCACACACATGGCTGTCCTTGTGCCGTGCCTGCCAGGTATGACAGACTGTAGCAATCTGTGATTGCCGAAGGCTGCCATAGCTGCCATGAAAATGTCAACCGTGTATCAATATTTACTTCACTTTCTATTAAGAGCAAGGTGAAAAATTGACTGTCTTTTAAACAATGTCACATGCAAGGACGCAATAAAGCGACTTTTCAGCAGGTGTGAATCTTAAAATGTCCCCTTTTCGCTGCATGAGGCTCAGTGCGTTGTTGTTTGTTAGCTTGCGTCTTTTGTCCAATCTGGTTTACCAAGGTGCTCATGATACTACAGTAATTTGAAGCGGAGCACTGACATCAACCAACACCAACCAAGTTGAGCTGAGACTAGTCTGTACTGTGCAGTGGAAAATTGGCATTCGTGATGCCTATCTTTTAAAGCAGGATCAAAAATTGTTGATTCTAACATAAGCATGTTTAACAAAGGGATCCGTCAAATTATCTGAGCCATAACAAATACTCAATAAGCCACCTTCCGATAAGACCCTAGAAAGGTGGACTACTGAACTCTGTGTACAGCGAAGCGGCATTCTGGAATCATACTACCCGTGAATCTCAATTTTACACGCTTCAATTCCATATGACTTTCTGTCTAACGCGGTTTGGTCATGGACATTAAATACATTTTCAAGTAGTATTTCAAATGGATGATATAAAAACCATACAAAGCTAAATGACTAGCGCATGAATCATAGCACTAGTGATCTGATGAATTTTCGTGACCAATTTAAATGTGTTTGATAAACATGCCTTTCTAAAAAAAAAAAAAAAAAAAACTTTGTATACAACACGCATTCGGGGTTAATGCGATTCCCAAATTCTGGACCTTAAGTCCACTTAAATCGAGATTTAGGTGTATTATGAAATCACAACGCAAGCAAAGGGGGGTGTCAAGTGTGAAAATTCACAAACCATTTCTACAATCCAGACATTCACCATTTGCATCCTCTGACAGAATAGTGATCTGTAAAAAGGTTTAGAAATCCAGGCCTGTAAAATGTGTTTCAGGCAGGCTCAACTCTTGGGGTGTCTTGTTTTATGGTGGGTCACAAAAGAAGGTTAAATTAAGCTTTAGGGACTTTTAAGCCTTGAAACCCTGCATAGTTTAATTTTATTGTGTCCATCATAAAGTTTCATGACATGTTATCCAATCTTCCAATTCAGAATGGATGATTAAATCGTTTTGTGATTACTCTTTTGCTGTTTCATAATCTGCATTATTTTCTGGCCAGCCTCAAAGGAGCCTGACAGCGTTTTGAGTAGCAGATAACAGCTGTGCTGTCAAGTAGGAACATTTCAGCAAACGGGTTCTTGTATGATTTTCCGCCTTGCAGATTTATGGCGTTGTGTTTTTAATGCATTATCTGGAAACCACAGACATATTCCCACTATCTCAGCCAGTCCAGAGGAGAGTCAAACTGGCACAGGCATTTAGGCTGGTAATCAACTGATGGAAATGCTCCTCTAAATGATGTAATTGTCTGTCATTGGTAATTGCTGAGCTACACTGTGTTGACTTGGGTCATCAATCAGCCAAGGGTTTGTATTGGACTCGGGCGAAATAGTTTTAGTTGGCATCCAGGTATCAGATTTTATCACCTGTCAATTTTGCTGTGAGCAGAGAAACCACAAAATATTACAGACTAATTGCAAATCAGTTTGATGACATCATTTCCATAGCAAATTGATGTTGCTTGATTTGTTGATTTATTTAGAGCTTATACTAGACATAAGGTAAAGCACAAAGGAATGCACTTCATCTGATGTTGCTTTGATGCATTACATCGGTCAACAACAAATTTTAATTAGTGATGGCTTTACGTATGCCTAAATGTCATTTGATACTGAACTACAAACTGTATTTGCATTTTTTCTAGCACATCGGGTTTTGGAGATATTTTCATTTTTATAAGAGCTATGAGAGCTATAAAACCTTGCGCAATATGGTTTTTGCCATAAATTCTATTTCAACATGTATATATCATACATTATATATGCATACGTATATTTATTTAAATTATAGGTATGTGCTAGAGATTTTTTTTTTTTTATGACTGATTCAGAATCAGAGCAAAATAGTCATCTGGAAAAGTTTACTTGCCTGTCTGATTTGAACATTTTGAAAGGTCAGTTTGTTATATTTAGCCTTTGCAGGAAATGATTTCATTTCTGCGTAAGGCGCGTTAAAGACACTGTCTGCAGAACAAGTTCAAACCAAAAATCAGAGGAAGTAGTTTCGTCTCTGTTTTTTACCTGCACCTCACATGCATATTTTATATTGGTATTATACATATAAAAAGCTTTGAATTATTTATAAATAATAAAATATGGTCCCTACTTTGCATATTTTTGTCTATCCAGGGGGTTCGGGAATGTAGCCTCTATGGTAAGCAAGGAATACTATATATTCCGAGGCCTTGAGCAAGCCAGTCATCTATTAGTGCTCAAAACAAGGGCTGGTGTAAAAGTTCATCCACATCTAATCTCTCAGTCACACACGTCAGCAACATGGGCAACCCACAGAGGAATTAACTGACAGCAAGTGTAAAGGCATCGGGGGATTTTCGTTCAGCTTCTGTGGTGTGTTCTGAGGCAAGCCTCAAAGCCCTTTATGGTCCCTGGAGAAAAAAACTAGCCTGAGGCCAAATTGGCATCCAGTCAAGCTGTTGTGCTTTAATTAAGAAAAAAATATAATCTACATTTGTGTTTAATAAGTTTAATTTGCCTGGAAAAAAAAATGCTCCACAAAATTAGGAAGTTACTCGTCAAATGAAGTAATTGAAGAGAAATATTGTCCAACAAAGAAAGAAATATATACTATATTTTGAAGCCTAATTGTTAGTTAAACCCCTTGTCAACCATTGTATGTATCTTTTTACATTATACTTTACTGATGTTCACTATACAGGTGTTGACTTTGTATTTACAGATTTGAAGAGGTGGGCACTTTACCAGTTTTTCATTTCCATCCTCGTCCGTCCAGCCTTATTAATAGTATAATCGTACCTCCGATTAATGAAATCGCGAATAAGTTTAACAAGTACTTTGTGGACATTGTTCAAAAATTAGCTGGAGAAATCACTGGTACTAAAAGTCCTGACTATTCTTTAATAGATAGGAAAAGCAACTCTATGTTTCTTTCAGATGTAAATGAGAAGGGAGTTATCAACATTGTTATCAAATATAAGCCAAAACTGTCTACTGATTGTGATGAAATTGATATGAAAACTGTAAAATGGGTGATAGAGGGTATTGCCAAACCTTCAACATACATCTTTAATTTACCATTTATGTCTGGCAAATTCCCTCATGAGATGAAAAAGCAAAAGTAATTCCACTTTACAAAAACTTAGATTTGCATCTTTTCACAAACTACCGACCCATCTCTATCATGTCACAATTTTCAAAAATACTCCAAAAATTATTTGATACCACACTTGAGTCATTCGTACAAAAATACAACATATTAACAGACAGCCAATATGTTTTCAGGAATAATCATTTGACTTCCACGGCAATAATTGACACAATAGAGGAGATAACAAGCTCCACTGACAGTACCAAACACACTGCCGGAATATTCATTGATTTAAAAAAAAGTTTTTGACACCATAGATCCCAATGTTTTAGCCAATAAACTGGAACATTATGGTATTAGAGGAATTGCTTTGAACTGGGTCAAAAGTTACATAAGTAACAAACAGCAGTTTGTGAAAATAGGTCAATACACATCTTCATGTTTAAATATTCCCTGTGGTGTCCCCCAGGGATTGGGTTTGAGCCCCAAACTTTACATCAATGCTCAAAGTGAACCAAAAGTGTTTGCATAAAAATATTCAAAAGCATTTTCACCTACAAAACAGTGATTACAAACTAAGGGATAATGACAGCAAATTTACTCTACCCAAACACAAATTAACAAGGAAAAGCTCTTGTATCTCCAATGCAGGTGCAGGTTCAACTCTGGAACAATATGAGTCAAAACCTAAAACAATGCTCAAGTATGGTGATGTTTATACAGAAATCTTAAGAATTGACACTTATAAGCTACGAACACTTGGAAATGGCATAATTTAATTGCATTTTTTTTCTTCCTTTCTATTCATGTGAAAGTCACGAACAATAATAGGTCAAGTAACAACTCTGTTACAGGTAACTAAAAATTGTATTTATATATTTTTGTCTTAAATTGGATAGGGGTGGGATTAAATAAATCCTACTTCTTCCCACTTTTCAGACAAGTAAACTCTGCCCATGTTGTGCAGTATATCGTATTCTGTTTGTACCTAGCATTTATACAGTCATAATTTAAATGATTTTGACCTTGTTTTTGATTTTATTTTTCTTCATTTGATTGATTGATGTATAGTTTACATGTTAGAAATAAATAAATTCATTCATTCATTCATTCATTCATTCATTCATTCATTCATTCATTCATTCATTTATCATCCGACCTCATCATTTGAAAAGGGCCCGAATCAAAAAAAGATGAGTCATATTCCAACAAATGATAAATCCATTTTGATTCAAAAGCTGAAGTGCACAAATCAGATAGTATCCAGTGGCTGCCAGAGCTTTACAAATCTTCACATTCACTGATGTTATCTGCTCCTGCTCGCGGTTGTCGCACGTCGTCAACAGGGGAAGCCCAGCGGCCCAACAAGACGCATCCCACAGGGGTCACACAGCAGTCTTGGTTTATTTGGCACTCCTTTTCATCTTGCTTCTTACACTGGACTCAATATTCTTTCAATTGTTCTTATTTGCTCCTCGTTCACACACGGCATTCCTGTGTTTTCATGCTCTCCCAACGCTTGTATGGTCTTTCTGCAGGTTTTCTCCGGCTTCATACGAAGTCAAGGAACGGATTAATTGAAGTCCATGGTGTAAAAATGAGTGTGAGTCCAGTGTGCAAGCCGCCTCTTACCCAAAGTCAGCTGGGAGAGACTCCATCTCACCTGTGTGCCTAATGAGGGTAAGTGGTATAGAACAAGATGGATGATGTTCTTGTAGCTGTTTGTCTGGGTTAATTGACGGTAATGCTGTAATTCATCTTTGTGACATTCATGTCTATCATTCTGAAAATCAAAACCCATACAATGTAATCTACCAGTATTTGGTATAATACTGTGATATTTCAAAGAGAACACAAAGTTCAAAACAGTGTGAGAAAAGACTGTGAAGAAAGTCTGAATGATCTCTTCATTGTGACCACACTTGTTTGAAATGTATCGACTTTTCCCATCTAACAGTAGCTTTTCTCACTCTTAGTTGTCATTCTGTAGAGAGTCTTTTCGCATCGCCTCTCATACAGCTTTCCCAACCTTTCCAGTCATCCTCTATCCTCTTGTCAGCATCATTACGTCTATCTTCTCTTCACATTTTTGTCGCTCAGTCAGGCGCTTACTTCAATTCATAGCTTTCCACACTTATTTTACTTTCGCCCGCTTTCTAGACAGACTTTATTGCCCAGTCCAATGAAATAAAGGGGATTCTGACTGACCATTATCCGTTATATAACTATACGATATTTCATGAAACGTTAACATTTTCATCATTTTTACTCATTTCCCAAAAGTGATCTCATAGATTACACTGAGGCGCAATAAAAGTTAACTGGTAAAACAACAACAATGACATCAACAAAACATTTCATTATCATCCATAATGTTTTCCATCATCAAAAAAGTTTAAATAGTCAAAGTCAAGACATGTAAACACAAAATGCAGTTTCTAAATGAAGATTTTCATTCATACGAGGAGGAAAATTTCCAAACATGGTCCTGTGGGAAGAAGTGACTGTCCCTGAAAACTAATAACTGGTTTGTCGACCCGAGCAGACCGAAATCAGCCATTTCCTTTTACTGGCAATGAGTCTTTCATATCTCTGTGGGCATAATTTGACCCACTCTTCCTTGCAGAATTGCTTTAATTCAGCACCACAGGGGGGGTTTTCAAGCATGTAACGCCTTTTAAAATGTATGCCACTGCATTTCAATCAGATTCAAGTCTGTACTTCGACCGGGTCACTTCAATATTTTCTTTTTTTTTAAGCCACTCAGAAGTAGACTTGCTGCTGTTTTTGATGGTTATTGTGATGAGGAACCCAAATGCGAGGTGGCTTAGAGTCACAAACTGATCAACAAACAATGCTCTCTTGGTATTTTCTGGTAAAAAAAACAAAAAAAAAAAACAAGGAGAATGCACAGTTCCACTAATGACAGTAAGTCAATCAGTTCCTGAAGTAGAAAAGCAGCCCCAGACCATCACACTGCCACCATCATGTTTGACTGATGGTATGATGCTCTGTCTATGAATCAACATGTTACATTTAGGCCAAATGTACCGAGACACATACTTTCCAAAAATGTTCAACTTTCATTTTGTAAATCCATAGAATGTTCTCCCAAAAGTCTTGGAATTATTCAGATGTGCCTTTATGATGTTCTTCTTTGTCGTCAGTGATTTCTGCCTTGGAACTCGGTCATGGATGTCATTTTTGCTCAGTCTCTTTGTCATTGTTGCTTCATGAACAATGACATTAACTGAGACAAGGGAGGCCAGCAGCTCTTTTGACATCCTGGGTTCCTTTGGTATATCAAAGGCCCCCAAAGTTATATCGGGCCTGGTGTGACTCAGTGGTGCTTTCACGCGTGGCAGCCAGTCATAGATGTCTGTGGATTTTTACAAAAACAAAGATGAGCAGAGTACATTTAAAACCCATAAATCAATCATTCAGTTTTCTTTTAGTATTAGATGTTTATTTTCCAAATAAATGTCATTCTTGAGACATTCCACTCGAGGGCCATCTAAGTACTGTCGACCACTGATCACTCCCATCATCCTTCAAATTGGGCTCGACTCACCAGATACGCCTCTGTCTTCCTTTAACACGCTGTATTAAATCCACTGAACTGATAATGCCCTTTCAGTAGTAGATTTGATTAATGCAACTCCAAGAAAATCAATTTTCCACCATCTTTCTCCGCTGTTTCATCTCTTTTCCTCATCTTACTTGGCCTATCCATCTATCTTCACGGTTGTCATGGTGGTGACTCTGATCTAATCTGTCTTGAAGCTGTGCAGTCGGGGTGATGCCGTGGATTACCGCATAGCCCAAACTAATCAGTGTAAAATCTTTATTTCCCTGAAGAATGACATGTACTGTAAGACTTCTGCCCCAGAAAAAACAATACTTTGAATGAAGGGATACTCATCAACAATGCATTGTTTTCATTAATAAATCATTGATACCCCCCCAAATAAAACATAAGGCGTTCAATTAACAGTTGTTATGGCTACTGATATTTGACTACTCTTATATTTTCCTCATCAAGTTTCATGTAGACATGAATCAATTGAAAAGCATCAGTAGGGATCTGATCAACACATATTGAACGTTTCACATTCTTTTATTCTGTGCACTTATAGCTTTACATTCTTACATGTTTGGGAAAAGTAGTGACAAAATTCTCCAGCTTCTGAGTTGAAGTTACGTACGGTCTTAATTCAACTTGTTGATGAACTACAAGTGTGCATAATTGTGTGGACATGAAGCATAGCTGCCCGAGCCCTCAAAAAGACCTCATTTATATTTATGACAGTCTTGAGTCTCCATTCCTGATTAATCCACTTAATATTAGAATGCACATCCGTAAATCTCCTCCGAGCCTTGGGACAGTGTAGTGTAGAGCGAGTATGTGGTCTGAATGCAAACTCTGTGATTTCCAAAGTGAAAAGCGTGTACCTAAAGAGCTCTCCTACTCCGAATCACACGTCGTCTCACTTGCCTCTTGGATAACGAGCACATAACTGCCCTACACCTTCAATCATATCTTCAAGCACATCCCAATATGACTGCTTTAGGTCCTAAGCATGCCTTTGAAGTACTGATGATGATTATCCTCTTTTTTACTATGAGAGACAGACACAGTGAGTCACAGATTAGCAAGTCAGCAGAGAGTAAATGCTGCCTAATTCCCTTGGAGGATCTGAAAGGTTTCTTCATCCTTGTTGAGAGTTGCACTGCTTGACATGAAGAGCTGCTTGTGTTGGGACATTGCACAATCAACAAAATGATGAAAGTGGTGTCTTGTCAAATACGTGTTGACAAGGTTTAGTGTGTTTGTGTCATTCCTACCCACTATGGGGTACTATACAAGGCTGTACGCCGAGGCAAAGAGACCTAGACTTGCAGAGAAGCGAAAAGCCACAAATAAAAGGGGTTTGTAATACCATATAGATGCCACAAGATGGTGGCAAAGCATTTTAATCAAAGAGGACCTTCTAGAACAGTGGTTCTTAACTCTTAACCCCAGGGGTTCGGTGAGTCGGCTTCAGGGGTTCGGCAGAGCTGGTACGTCATTGCCCCGCCCGTGCCCCGACCCCGCGGATGGCCGAACACACCGGTAGCACCCCCCCGCCCCCGTCCGCGGATGGCCGAACACACTGGTAGCACCCCCCCACACCTTCCGCGGATGGCCGAACACACTGGTAGCACCCACCCAAAGAGGGGTTCGGTGAATGCACATATGAACCTGATGGGGTTCGGTACCTCCAAAAAGGTTTAGAACCACTGTTCTAGAATGTAAACATGATTGCAAAAAATATAGATACGTACTTTTGAAAGAAAAAATGAATACTTACTAATAATAATAATAATAATAATAATAATAATTACTGAATGTCGTACAGTGATATGCACATACAATGTATCAATGTATACAATCTATCAGTGAAAGTGAGGGTTATTCACTTTATCAATTCTGTGTTTTATATATTTCACTCCAATTCATCTATACAAGCATGAGTGTGTCCTTGAATACCCCAATCAGTTCCGAGTCCAACCTTCACTCTCCCCTCTCTCTGCTGAGGACTACTTAAGCAGATGGCCAGAGGTGGGAAAAATAGAACTGAATGAACCTGGAGGCAGCTGCTTCCAGTCACATGCTCGATAACGCTTCCATGTGCATTGACACACACACACGCGCGCGCGCATGCACACGCACGCACACACACGCACACACACACACACACGAGGAACATGAGTTTCACTGGGAAAAGGGTCTGTGTTGAATCACCCCAAAGTCCGTAGATGTGACAAAAACGTGGGTGTTGAGACCTTCAACAAGAAAATTGTGGGTGTTGAAACAACCGCAGCCTCCGACGTTGTGACATCCTTGCTGTTAGCAAAAAGCATTCTCTTAGGACAGCCCTCTGCAATCGAGCATGTGCCATCATTTCCAAGCGACAGATTATCACAGCTCTAATGGCCGACAGATGGTGATAAATTTGCTACAATACTAATGCTACAAAATGTTGCAGGGAGTCATTTTCACAAAATATTTTCTAACATTGCACTCATGAAGTAGCAAACCTCGCAAATTCTGACCCAAATTCAATATGCTCTCTCGTTTCATGAGATTTGAGAACATGACAGGCAAATTTGAGAATGTTACTTTATACATGGCAACGTGATACATGATACGTGATTGTTATTCAATGTATCATAAAAAATAATACAATTCAGAACAGTTTTCGCTGTAACAAAGCACTTTACAAGAACATATAACATAAAATAACAATACAACAGCAAATATCACATAAAGCACTGGCAATAATACAACCATAACAACTACCCTCCATATGCCTTGTTTTTGAAGCGGTTATATAGCTAAAAGAGGAGCGATTCAAAGTCTCCTTTCACCAGAGGACCAAAAATGTCAACTACAGTCTGAAAAGTAAACAATTTGATTGTCATATGCCTTGACAAGCTTGTGCAATTGAGTAAATAGATCTGCTTTCATTAGGTGCCGTTATGAATAATTTTGTCAGACACGTTAATCCGTTGAATGATGCTGACATCTAGTGGTGTACTGGCAATTTGCACCAGTGCCAGAATTTAGTTCACGGATAGTCTAGCTTAGGTTACTGATTGTTTGCTCTACTCTTCATTGGCTAACAAACCCTTTTGGCTCAAAATATTGCACTCAACACATCCTCAAAATAGTTTGTTGGATTAGTCCCCTTGATAATTAGATAGGTGACTTGAGTTTGTCCATTATGTGTCTGTGACCTTTCCTCCTGGCTTGGCATCCTCTTATTTATGACAGTCTTGGCACACTTATTAGTTGATTTTAGTTGAGGCCTTAGAGCTATACATAGTCACATGGGCGAGGCGGAGTTGCCTCCCTTGTGGATGGGCGGCCAAGAGGAGGAATCCTGGAGAAGGGTCTCGACCTTCGTCGGCGATCTCACAGAAAAGGCTCCACGGCCGTGTCTCGACCTTTGTGGCATCGATTAAATAGTTCAACTGGGAACATGCAGTCCTCTGATAGTTACTATTAACATCGTAAGCATTAAAGATAAAAGAACTTGGTGAAAGATTCCCCCAGAATAAAGAAAAGAACAATCTCTTTTTAAAACTAGGGTCAGGGTTTCAAACTAGGGTTTCAAACTAGAGTTACGGCTTCAAACTAGGGTTTCAAACTAGGGTTAGGGCTTCAAACTAGGGTTAGGGTTTCAAACTAGGGTTTAAACGTATTGGGGACATCAAAATATGCTTCGTGGAGTTTTTGTTCTTAACAAATGCGAGAAAATCTAAAAAATTTGTAATGACATTTAAAAATACTCCATTATTACTGTACTGTTTGGACATACCTTCTCATTAGTGGTAGGAAGCAAGCACACATTCTTGATTACTCGATTTTAATAAAAGATGTGGATCAGTACTTATCCTTTTACCGGAATGTTTAGTATCTACTTTTACTTGGGCTCAGGGTCGGAGTACTTTTGCGACATTAACGGTAGGGAGTTCAAAGCTTGGTCCAAGTAACACTGGTGGTATGCAGGCCCCTTCTAGTGGTACATAAAGAGCTGCTGGATTAAATTTAGAAAATGCCTTACATTTTCATCAGATAAATCTTTATTGGCCAAGTATGGAAAAACAATCAAGGATTTTGTGCCTGGTGGTTTAAGCAACACAAGTATTACATTAACAAGCAGACCCAGACCCACACTTGATCCTAGTGGGGATAAGTGGTACAGAAAATAAATTGACAGATGGACAAAAGTTGAGACTTTGTGTAAACCAGGGGTGTCAAACAATTTTTTTTCACGGGCCGCATTGTAGTCATAGCTTCTTTCGGAGGGCCATTATGACTGTCAACCCAAATAAATGTATTCGCACCTCATATTATATACAGTAAAAGCTACAAAACAAACTGACAAATAACTCGTTTTCAAATCATACGAGTAAAAACTGGTCAAATATCTAAAAAATTTACACTACCATTCAAAAGTTTGGGGTCACCCAAACAATTTTGTGTTTTCCATGAAAATTAATTAATGTGGCTTCAACGTTCTCAAATACTATTCAAGAACCTCTTCTCACAACTCATACAACAATATATTTTTTTAAATGTCTTTTCTTACATTGATAGCTTGGTTTGACAAATCAAAGAGATTTTGTTGTATACCTGTTGTACAATGATATTCTATTCTATTCTATTCTATTCTATTCTATTCTATTCTATTCTATTCTATTCTATTCTATTCTATTCTATTCTATTCTATTCTATTCTATTCTGAAGGTGCGAAATATCAAAGTGGCCTCTGCATCTTTTGATTTTTCTGTACGTGGTCCTTGTAAGAAAAAGTTTAAGATCTCCCATTTCAAACGCACCAAAACTTTGACTACATATCCCATAAACAACTGCGAAATACGCTTTCCTCTCTATGACGCCAATGACCACGAGTCATCCAATGGTTGCGTCGAGTGTGATGATTGACGCACAGGTCACATGCTACCATTGGTTTCTATGCGGTTTCCAGGAAGTGAACGCCGCCACTTGGAACCACCTCCTACATGTGAGCTCAGTCGGCGGCACCACGCGCAGCGTGCGGAGGAGAGAAACCGGCGGAAAGGCAACGTCATCCCTCGGACCACCGACTCGACGTAGAGTAGAAAACAGCAAGCGGAGCGGCGTTGTCCGAGGCAGGTACGGTATTCATTGTCATTTCTGATGTTTTAATCGCAAGACCGCAGTTGGTGTCGAGAAGAACGGGGCGAAAGTAGGTCGAATTAGGTAAGAATCGGGTGGACTTTAGGGCCTGGCAGACTGTAGGCCTGTTAGCTCTCCGCGCACTTTACTGAGAGAGACAGCCCGAGTAGAAGCTCTCGTCTGCGGTCTGTCGGAGCGTCAATACTGGCCAAGTGCCTTAAAGGACACCCCACCATTCATTTGGCGAGGTACCCAACTGTAATTGTGTGCCAACCTTTTTGGCTGCTATTCCATCATATTTACATCCCTTTCCTTGAATTCTAGGTGCTGAACAACTACAGCAGAAAGATGGCGGACGACCCCAGCGCGGCGGATAGAAACGTGGAGATATGGAAAATCAAGAAGCTGATCAAAAGTTTGGAAGCTGCCCGTGGGTAAGGATGCGATGTCGTGTGTTCTGTCCGTACGTGGGCCGTTGACAGTGACTTAATACGGCGCCACCCGGCTGAGGTTATTGTTGTAAGCGTAACCGGTCGATACTGCTGGACATCAGCGAAGAAGGGCCGACTTTGGGAGTGGTTAGCTTAGCATATCTAGCTTTCTGTCGCTGTGGCTGCTAGCCTGCTACTGAATGGGTGCCGTCGTCGCGTTTTGCCGGCCTGATTAAAAAAAATAAAAAGACGATTGTGACTACGTGGCCACTGCAACGTCTTGCTTTGCCCATTTTCACACACATTGGGTAAATAAAGCGCGTCCAACCCGGTAGACAGACTAAATCGTGATGCGAAAGACATCCGTTATAAACGTCATCTCTGGAGTGAGGCCGCCATGGGTGTCTTTAGCGAGATGGCTAGTTGCTGAAATTGAGAGGTCGGCAATCTTCCAGTCAGTCTATTAGTCACCCGAACTACTTGATTTATTTTTCATCGAGTGACTTCAAGCGGGGAACTGCCCTAAAAACCTGCCTCATTATATGGCAGTAGTTTCAATGTAATCTAATTGTTTCAACATGGTTGAAGTTGACCGAATCGCTCTTGTAATGGTTGAACTTTTGACAATTTATAATCGAAGGTGTTCCGTCCTTCACCTCAACCAGTGGCCGTTTTCCCCTTTAGTAACCCTGCTTGTTGCCACCTGCCACTGAGTGCTGTGTCAGCCTGCTCTTGTCCCTCTTGTGAGGCCAGTTCATGGAGCGATCATAATGTGGCAGAGCTAGAACTAGTAGTACTCACCCCTGTGCGCCTAAAATCTCGACCCCATGCTGCTTTTTACTACGATGCACTGTAGAAGTGCCTGTCTATTGTATTGCCTAATAACACAAATTAGAATTATATTCATAGTGTGGTACAGTTGAGCACCCTAACCGTGTTGTTCAAATTGTGTACTGTGGTGCCTTAGATAATGTGAACACTTTAAATCTCAAATGATCTTTCTTCACTGAAATGAATGGGAATGCTATTATTCTTTAGCAGCCCGCTCCAATAAAACTTTGTTTTTCATCTTTTCAAGAAGAAAAATGCACTCTCCATCATGTCTCCAGCACTTTTTAAAACATACAGTATTACATGAATAACTTGCAAAGCCTAAAACTAAGGATGAACCGAAAATTCAGTAACCGAATTTTCTCTTTTGACCTTTGCCACAGAAACATCAGCGCTTAACAATGTTTTGATGACACAAGCAAAAAACTTTAATTCCATCACTGTAGTTAAGCTGAGAAGAAAAAAAGGCAATACTAAGATCCTTGTCACTCTGCCGAGGCTGCTCACAGTTCACCTGGACTAGCGTTAAATGCGCCAGTGGCCCGCTGAACTAAGTGGAAGTGGGCTGTGGGAATTGAGCCCAAAATTCCCTTACCACTGTAGTCATTGAGCAATAAGCAATAAGACTGCCTGGCCTTTGAAGACCACCTCTCCGGTGGCTATAAAAGCATGCATTATATAGCACAGCAACATCGATGCTCCTTTTGCTATGGTGTTTTGCATTGTGCATAAGCAATATCAGATAGGTATGTTGCATTTGGTTAAATACACAACAATTAAGGCTTATGGTTTTTTTTTCCCCCAGTAAACCTGAACTGGGATTGACAAACATCTTAAAGCAAGAATTTGGGCTGCTTTTAATTGTTTGGTGTCTGCCAAAATACTAAATTTTTGTTACCAGCCTAAGACAACACAAGACAAAAAAAACAGTTCCTCATATGTGGAAAAAACAGTCAGGTCACTCATAAATCACGGTACGATGGTATAAAAACAGTCATGACCTCCTCTTTTTTTTTTTTTAATTTTTTTTTTTTTTTAGTAATGGCACCAGTATGATCTCGCTGATCATCCCACCCAAGGACCAGATTTCCAGAGTGGCCAAGATGTTGGCAGATGAGTTTGGCACCGCTTCCAACATCAAGAGTCGAGTCAACAGACTCTCCGTACTTGGGGCCATCACCTCTGTACAGCAAAGACTAAAGCTCTATAACAAGGGTAGGTCAAACACATCTAATAGAAATACATTTACAATGTTCTAAAATAAAAGGGATTTCAAAATCAAAAATGGGTTGTTTAACCCAATGGGAAACACCTTTTTAAAATAAAAATATCCCAGTATTTATTGGGTGAAATGATTGTATTGCTGAACAGTAGAGAATGTTACGATGTATAATCATCTGAAAACTGCACGTTTTTTTTGTTTTATTGTTCTTCTCAGTGCCACCAAATGGCTTAGTAGTGTATTGCGGCACCATTGTTACGGATGAAGGAAAGGAGAAAAAAGTTAATATTGACTTTGAGCCTTTTAAGCCAATCAACACCTCCCTGTACCTCTGTGACAACAAGTTCCATACTGAGGTGGGTATTTTTACTTTTGTGTAGAGTGGATTTACATAAGTTTGAATTTGTGCACATTCCCAGAAGTGGGTGTCGTCCACCCAGCCCTGCCTTTCTGTCCCTGACCCACATGGGCCTGGCCCGTCCCTCTTCAGCGAGTGCCATTTGGAGTTGAGAACATAATTTCCATGTCGCATACAGGCACCGCTCAAGCAGATGCGTAGCCAGATAAAAAAGGAACAACAGACACACGTGCACAACGTGGTGAAAAACAATATGGGACACATGCCATTGTGCTCTGTTAAGAAAAATGGAAACAATTTAGTTTTAATTTTTCTTTACTTGGCTTCATGTCAGGTGTGTAGCACTTGCGCATGAGGTGGTACCAGCGTTTGCCTGACTTGGACAGGCTCATGGGAAGCTGAAACAGGGACGGAAAACTCAGGGACGGAGGACGATGTCCACCTCTGATCATTCCATTTTATCTCATGCTCTACATCTTTTCCTTTTTAACATAGGCATTGACAGCCCTGCTCTCAGATGACAGTAAGTTTGGCTTTATTGTGATTGACGGTAGTGGGGCGCTGTTTGGCACACTGCAGGGAAACACCAGGGAGGTGCTGCACAAGTTCACTGTGGATCTACCTAAGAAGCACGGTATTATACCACAATACTCGCACACCCAATTTTTAGATTTATTAAAACCCATCAAGGGCTTCATTAGTTGTAGTCATTTCATGAATGAAGCTAAAATATAGCCTAAACCTTTCTCTTCATCTTTGTTTTAGGCAGAGGAGGACAGTCAGCTTTGCGTTTTGCCCGTCTTAGAATGGAGAAGAGGCACAACTATGTGAGGAAAGTGGCCGAAACGGCTGTCCAGCTCTTTGTGTCCAACGACAAAGTCAATGTGGCAGGAATGGTTTTGGCTGGTTCTGCGGACTTCAAGACTGAGCTCAGCCAGTCTGACATGTTTGACCCAGTAAGTATGTGCTCTAATCATCTGAAGTATGTTGCGTTTTGCTTGCGTGATTTTCTTCAGTTGAGGGATGTTGACACAGTTTGTTATAGGTCACTTGATAATAAGATGTCTGGGGAGGGTGGACATAATGCTTCAATTACTTTAACATCAGAATGTTGTTTAATTTCCCATGTAGACGCATGCTCATACATGTTTCCCTATTTTAGTTAATCACTTATGTTTGGTGTCTTAAGCACTATCAAAAGAGCGGGAGTGTTGTTGTTTGTCTGATTGCCCAAGATAATCACAGTCATATTGATATACCAGTACATTACATCACAACTTCAAGTGTGATATTGCTTGTCTACAACAGTTATAGCAGCGCTATTTATTAGTTAATAAATGAGCCACGAAAATTGATTTCAGCAGCAAAAGAAAGCAAACTCCGAGGGAGCATGTTGAATGATTGGATTTGTCCACTTCACTGCAGGTCATGTAATGCTATCATGCGATTTAGTTGGCGCTCCATGATGATCAAAATTTACGTTAAGTAGTTTGAAAATGCAAACTAAAACAAATCAAAACCAATTGACTTCGTTACTATGCAGTCATTCGTTGCTTTAGCATGTTAGCTGAATATCCGCTTCAGTTTGTACGCTTAACATGTCATTAAGTCCAGTCCAGTTACAATTGATTTATTTTGTCTTTTTTTTTTTTCTTTTTCAAATACTCTTAGAACAAAATGCACTTGATGAATGAGAATATCTATAAGCTTAAATATGTCGTTTAATGAGATGAGCACACCTAACCCTTATCCAATCAAATTGCTTGATCCAAACTAACTGTTGCATAAGTAGCAATATACACAAGTGATAAATTGATTGATTTAATGAATTGAGTTTGACATTGTCGCTCTGTTTTTAACCACTGGACATTTCTGTTTTAGAGGTTACAGGCCAAAGTTCTGAAGTTAGTGGATATCTCCTACGGTGGAGAAAATGGCTTCAACCAGGCCATTGAGCTCTCAGCAGAAGTTCTCTCCAATGTCAAGTTCATCCAAGAAAAGAAACTAATAGGTAGGTTGTTTTATTAGCATGGTGGCACAACTTTCAGAGTGTTCATCAAGAGAAGTGCCTGTAAAATTTGCCTGATCCTCCTCATTCTCAAAAAGCATTACGTCTCATTTGTGGTGCTCCAGGACGTTACTTTGATGAGATCAGTCAGGACACTGGGAAGTACTGCTTTGGTGTGGAGGACACACTGAAAGCCTTGGAGATGGGAGCGGTGGAGATCCTCATAGTCTACGAGAACTTAGACACCATGCGTTACATTTTACGTGTGCATGGGGCCGAGAGCAACGGCGCTGAGAATGGTACACATAGACCACATGCGCCAGAAGTCACCTGAATGTGAACCGCGCAGCCTCACGCTCAATGTGGTTTCTGTGATTTTCAGATGAGAAGACTTTGTACTTAACGCCAGAGCAAGAGAAAGACAAATCTCATTTCACAGACAAAGAGGTGAGGACTGCACACGCTGAAGTAAGTAGCGTTGAGTTAAACTGCTCAATCCTTCTGATTTGACGTTGACAGACGGGGCAAGAGCACGAACTGATCGAGAGCATGCCACTGTTAGAGTGGTTTGCCAACAATTACAAGAAATTTGGAGCCACGCTGGAAATAGTCACAGACAAGAGCCAAGAAGGATCTCAGTTTGTCAAGGGCTTTGGAGGCATTGGGGGTGAGCACTTTCGAGTCACAGCAGAGCAGTCAAATCTCCCGATACATTAAAAAATTATGTGTACACCAAATGTAGACGTATGCAAAAACGTATATCATGAACAAAAAGCCAGTTGTAAACTGGCATTGTCATTTAATTAACAGTACTTGTGTTATTTAAATGGTATGGCAATGACACACTGGACAACTCTCACATTAGTGGGTGATGCGATGTCATCTTTGTGACCCTCCCAGGTATCTTGCGGTACAGGGTGGACTTCCAGGGCATGGAGTACCAAGGAGAGGACGACGAGTTCTTTGATTTGGATGACTACTAGGTAGTCGGGGACTGATATATTGGGAGAGAAAAAACAAAGGAATGAAGAATCAAGGAAAGAAAAATGCCACCTCTCTTGCAGCAAGTGAGGGGCTCAACTGTGTTGACCACGTAATGACAGCCAACTTACAATTTACTTGTTGAATACACAACCTTGCACATACATTTCATCTGTACACACATCCAAGTACATCACACAGGCTGAAGAGGAGTGAAATTGTCTTTCATCCAGAGAGGGAAAAAGCCTTCCCTGAATAAATCCCTGCCTTATAGAGTGCTGGTTCCTTCCCCTAGTTGGATTGGACGCAACTCATTTTTGTTCCTTTTTGCCCCGTTTCCCTCCATTTTGAATGAACACAACAGCAAGTTCCCAGTGTTTGCTGCCCTCAACCCATTTGGAAGGTGAACATTTGACTCTGATACGATATACATATAAATGTAAAAAAAAAAGTATTTTCCTTTTCTCCCATCCCTCTGTCCTCCCCTCTATGCTTAATCATTTTTTTCTTTTCATTTTGTACTGGCAACTGCTGCTGTTGTATTTTATGAGAGTGGGGGATTTTTTTTAACCTGGGGTTCTGTAGAGAAAGGGGGACAACGTATTAAAATTTGAACTGCTGAAAACCATCGCTACCTCCTCATCTCCTGTGCTCTCAAACCTCTTCTCTTTGCCTGACCATCTCTTCGGAGAAGCCTGAAGATTTCTGTTTCCCAGTTGCCAGATGTGTTGTATGTACGTATGAGTGCACAGTTACTCCGTTTCGTCATCATTATCCAACTCTGTTGAAAGTGAATCAGTGTTTCCAAAATTCCAACAGCAGAAATCAAAGTTTTGGAAATGTTTCTTGTTTTACTTGCTTTACTACACCAACATTAAATCCCTCCTATTTTTGACTATCAATCCCAACATATATTCCACCAGTACGGTGTTTGTATTTCAAGTGGCTTATGCAATTTTGTACCAATTTTAAAATGTTGTAATTCCTCTTAAATTGTCAAAGATCTAATATTTTTGAGCAACGGTGTAGCAAAAATGTCAAAGTGGAAAAAAACATCCTAATTTTTAAATGCTGAGGGAAAATATGCACCTACCAATATACTTGACTGATACACATCTAGGCCTTTACAGTCATCTGAAAATGGCACAATGGAATTGAGAGAAATATTAATGTAAGCGTTTTTATATTGATCACCCACATAGTAAAAGACTGAAGTAGAAGTCATTAAATGACCCAGCATCCTCACAATAAGCAATGTGGATGATTGATTTTGCATTAGCCGGTTCCTCTTCAGGATAGCAACAGCATCTTGAGCAAATGCCCTTTTGTTTTGGGGGAGTCACCGGGGAAAGCCTTAGTAGCGCGCTAAGCCAATAATCAACCGGTAAATTGGTGTTACCACGCCCCGCTAGGAAGAAATGGTCCTATCGGCGCTTTGGCTCGACGCATGGGCGTTCCCTCCCCACCCCCCCCCCCTTTCAGAGCTCCGGAGCCAATGCTGTGGGCTCGAGCAAAGCGAATGACGTCTCTGCATTTGCGGGCCGCCGACGCAGGGTTGGGTTTCCATTTTCAGAGCGAGTTTCGGGGGGGATCGTCAACATGGATCCGGAGATGGAGGACAAAACGTTGGATCTGATGGTAAGATGTGTTTCAATGAGGCATCGCGGACACACGAGGTGTTGTCCGAGTCGTATTGGAGAAGCGTTACTCGCCGATTTGAAAAGAAGAACAAACCGAAGGTGTTTGTCTAGAGAGGTTGAGGAGAAAAGTGGGGACCGGGAATCTAAGGGAGGGCCTGAAATTTGCGATACATTTTTACTATTATTGCAGTTTACTAGGGTTACTATTTCTATAATTTGTACTAGTTGTCGGGTGGTTGTGAACAACATAGAGATTCGATCACCGGTTGGCAATTGGTGTTTTTTTCCGACGTTTTCGCGCAGCCGTCGGCCGAAGACAGCTGAGGTTTCTCGGGGTAGTGTTCACTGCGGTGACGCTGCGCCACTATAACTGGGCCCTGTCTGGGCATTAGCAATCCAGCTAGCACTGGATACCACTAAAATGTACGCTTCTGTTTACATATTTGTCGTGTGTTGGAAGCCCTCCCGGCAAAAGATATGTGGACGTGTCCAGTAGTTTCCCAGGCGTGTGGGAATATTGATAAAATGATCCTAAAGTGGAGCATGGCTGTTTATATTTGTGAAGTGCGTAGAAGGAAGTGCACTGCTTTTTCATTCATCTAGCATTACGGTTAGCGAGGCTCCAAGTTGCTATGTAACTAGCTAGCTAGGTCTACTTGACATTCCTTCCCATATCAAAATAGACATTCGGTTGAGACAGGAGTAGCCGTTTGGCTTAGTAAACAGAGACAATCAACTACCATTCTAAATGTAGTTTCCTGTAATGCGGCTTATTTACTATTTGTTTAGCTTGTGTATTTTTATTTATGCTAGACGATTGCCTGTCTTTAGAAGCTAGGCTGCTAGGGTAGCGTTAGCCCAACAAAGCTATTGCTACAACTGTATTGATTGAAACGAAAGGATTGCTAAAGTTATGATACCTCTTTTTGACTGTCACTACATAGTCGGTGTATCTAAGTTCCATTTGTTTCACTGGTTTGTTTAGCTGCGTGGAGTTGAAACGGGAGACTAAAAGTCTAATAGATGATCTGTTCATGGAGGTTCCAGCCAGACATCATAACAGAAAGTAATATTTACTATGAAGTCACATGTAATGTACTTTAAGGGTCAGCGCTACAGCATCTTTACACTGCCTTTGCCTGTGCACGAATATCATTGCTGATATGACGAATTACTGGTCAGGGCAGTGGGTGGACTACCCCCTAAAAGTGTTGGTGAGTAGCAACAGGTTCAACCAACACAAACTGTTAACATTTTTGAGAAACGAACATGCTAATGGGCACATTTACAGTTAGATTATACAAAACTGATGCTGAACTAGAATGTTGTTTATCTCAAAGTTTAAAAGTGCTGCTCAATACTAAAATGTAAGTACTGTTTAAAAGTGGTGCTGAACTAGTATGGTATTTATCTAAAAGTTTAAAGTACAGTTAGAACCTAAGACCTGGCTACAGTTCACATTTGGTAACCTTGCGCTATTGGACCATTTTATTATGTTACTGTACATATTTTCAGTCGAACAGGACCAGGACTTTGACCATTGTGTGCTTCCTTCAGGGTTAGGTGTTTTGTATTTGTTTAATATATTTTCTTGTACTTGTTGTCACGGCATTGGTAGCCACTTATGGCAGGACAATTGGTGGGAATGACAATAATTGGCCAGCTAATCACAATGCCCCTCCCTCTCTTCTACACGCCCACTCCCAGTTCACATCTAATATTGCTTTTGTGAGTATCTGTCAGTATGGGTGTGCGTTCTTGTGCTCACTGTGCAATGTGTGTGTCGCTCTAATACTGGTTTCCCCCCCTCACTATTTCCCCCAATTCCCTCTCTACTCTTTTCCTCACCTTTGATGGACACACACTCACAACCTCTTGATTCCCAACTTAACACAATTTATTTATTCATTCATTTTTGTTGCATTTTGACACATCTGTTCCACACGAACCCCTGACCAAATGCATCCACGCGTCGATTGATTGATCCAACCACCCATCCATCCATCCACCCTTCCGTTCACTCACATCCTCGGTTTCCGCCTTTCATCTTCCCTCAACATCCTTTCCTCCCTTCTCTTTTCCTTTACTTCACATCTATTTCTCTCTTGGTCTTTCTCCTTCACCCTCTGTCCACTTGGGTCTTCTCCTCCCCCCTTCCCTCCCTCTCTCTTTCTCACACAGTGCTCTGTGCCTCGCTCTCTCTGGCTGGGCTGCTCCTCGGTGGCTGAGAGTTTGTGTGCACTCAGGTGCCTGCAGAGCATCCCCTCCACCCGGGCTCACAACCAGGTTCTGCCTCTCTCCTCTTAATTCTGCTGCTCTTCTTCTACCTAAAGCCCACCCCCCCTTGCCATCTCCTTTTACTTTTCTTTCAACATGACTTCTAAGCATCCATGTAAACCTCATGTCACCTGCCAACCTCCTTACCTAACGTTTGTTATACTTTTCGCCACATTTGAAGCACATCACTCTCAGGTCCCTCCCCCGGTGCACTGCTTGCCTCTCTCTGCCGGAAACTAGCATATAGCATCCCAAAGTGTAATTGACCACAAATATAATCAAGCAGAGCTGGTCACAGTCACTGTCCTCTGTGATTAAGACATTAGCATCAGGCCGTCTTCGATTGGCCATTTCCTTATTGCGCATTCAAGTGAAAAGAAACAGACACCTTCATTCTTCTGCCTGGAGGTGTGAGGGCCAAGGTGGGGAGGGTCTTCTTTCAAGCCCTGAGAGACTATTTAATGCTTGCTTGCCTGCCTGCCTGCCTGGTCAAATGTAGCTTGTCTTTTCTTCCTTCTGTTCTGCTCTGCATGATCATCAACACCAGCAAGCCCATC
Organism: Syngnathus floridae; assembly: GCF_059516105.1. NCBI lineage: Eukaryota > Metazoa > Chordata > Actinopteri > Syngnathiformes > Syngnathidae > Syngnathus > Syngnathus floridae. The sequence continues at coordinate 18,385,693 of NC_142413.1, read as the reverse complement.
TTGGCTTCTCTAACCCTTTCGCTTGGGTCTTGGGACTGGACATTTTTCTTTTATGTAAATAAGGAAAGGCCATCATTATTATTATTTGGTCAGATTTATGTTGATTATGTGGAATCGATTGATGATTAGTCGCGTCTTTAAGCAGTTGAGGCAACATAGAGTGTACTAATTGGATGAAACCATAAGAGACGCTGTAATTTTCACGTTATCCAGTTTGCGGTTTAAAGAACATGTTAGCTATGGAAAGTTCATCTACATTCGCACGGACCTATGACACAATTCTTTTGGGAGCTTTTATTCTTTTCAACCCGATATTGTCAGGAGTTAATATAATTCAGAGAGATGAACTCTCTTCCCTTTAAAATGATATTTAACAACAACAGTAATCAATACTGAGGTTTACACTGACTAATGTGTTCACTTTACCACTGCACAATGACGATTATAGCTAGAAGTCGATGAATCGCCAATCGTGTATTTTAGCAGGAACAAGACAGATGCCCCGCTGAAATTGACAGGTGGATGGTCGCCCTGACAAACCAACAGCAGTGCCTCAAGCCTATTGAGGTATTTTACTAAATAAATGATACCGGTTGCCCGTTCACTTGTAAAACATGCAAGTGTATTTTTAAATAAAACCACAAGTGCTGTGAACGCTCATCTGAAAATAATTGTGCTTACGCAAGCTGACAAGAAACGACACTCCTGTAACAATTGACACACAGCAAGCTCATCTTCTTCCTTCTGGTCGCCCACCTCACAATTGACCCATTCAATTAAACATCACACTCGGACACCTTCATGGTCTCACAGACAGTTTGATTGTAGAAAAGTCTAGCAACACACCATAAAGCAACTGCGAAGTTGTAACTGTACAATATTTCTGGACATTTCCTTGTCAGAAAAAAAAGCTACATTTGTAATCTGTAGCAAGTACTGACCATTCAGTTTTGTCAATATGTGAATTATTAGTTCCAACTTGTCTGCAAGGCCATGAGGCCTTGAATATGATTGGATATGATTGTAATTGGATTAATAAATCAGAGGCGGAGTAAGTGAGTGTGCGAACTTGTTTTTAAGAAAACGCAGCGAGATGACAACTGGGAAAAAAATCAATGACATCATTGGCTAATTGACGTTGACTGTTTAGTCATCACCTAAGTGTCGACAACAGCAACAAAAATCTTTAGTCACTCAACTGTTAATGGATTATTTACCTGTTTGTCGAACTCGATTAAGTACACTTTTGTCTCATGCCCATACCTGTAATGAACACGCGGCATATTTGGCCAGGGATAATCTGGGTTTCCGTAAGAAATATTGATTTGGATCAAGGAATTAGACTACTTTTCAAGATTGGAATTTAAAAGTTTTTTAAAAGTGTCAAGAGGAGCTTTTATTTTTTCCACATTCAAACAAGCATGTTAGTGTGCACAATTTTATCACTTGGCCTTTGCTTCAACAGTGAAGGTGCCTCCTTCAATTGTGATTGAATCAAAGAGCGCATTCTTTCAAAGAATAATCAGTGTATGATTGAGGGGTTTGAAGGTGTGAAGCGGACAGTTGCAAGATGGTGAATATCACTCAGCTTCTTTTGTTTTGATGAAATTATAGTGATTGTTGGGTCAAATAATATTTAACCCAATTTGTGTGCTTAATCTCCGTTAATCACTCGTAGGGAAACCAGTAATTTCTCTTTGTAATCTAATGACAATCTAATGAAACAAGAGTTACATAGGATCTTATATTTATGTATAATCAATACGGCTATGAAAAAATGTTGAACATCTTGGTTTCTTAATTTCTGATACCAGATACCAGAATTTCAGTAGTTGGTACCAATACCTGTGATTTTCCACAATTCTCGATACTAATTCGGTACCACAGTAAAAAACAACAAAACAACAGAATCCACTTACTATTAAAATCACAAATTTATTTAAAACTGCTTAAACCGTATAGTAAACTATATACAGTAAAAAAGAGCAGCAGTGGCATGGAGCCTTTAAGTCACACATCTATTAAAACACATTGGCTTTTTCGAATTATCAATAATTGCTCCGGTTGCATCCGTCTCAAACAAAATAATTCCACACGACTCTTTGAGCGCCCTGGCGCGGCATGTTGGACTTCCACTCCCACTTGCTGACGCCATTGTTCTGAAAGGCCAAAGTTTTCTTCTTCTTCAGCGCCGCTGACTGCTGCTCCGTGCTGCTCGCATGCGTAAACTGCCCCCATCAGTTCCAGCAAGGATCGACACAGCTTGCCCAGTGAAAAGTTAAATATTCGGTTCTGACGGTACCACAATAAAACAGGTATCAATGTTTTTTTGTGTGTGTTGGTGCCGAATTGGTACTGGAAGTATCGGTTCTTGTGACAACCCTAAATTCTGAGTCTTCAAATTTTAGTTAAAAAAAAAAAAAAAAATCCAAACAAAAAAATCATTGGTGTTATGGTTGCGCTGTTTATATGCTTTTGTCATGCATGCAAAAGCTTGGCGTTTGGCATTCTTTAAGTGACCGAAACCAGATCAATGTTGGTGTATTTGAAGTGTCCTGTTATCAATTCAGTCTTGATATCAGGACCAATGAATGTGATGACATTTTTCCCCCAATATTGGTCTAGTGGTTATCTGTCCAAAACATTACCGTGCATCCCTTGTAGAATTGATTCGGTCGACACAGAATCAAACTCCTCCCGTGGCTAGCTCAGTCCCCAGACCTCAACGCCATTGAAAACAAGTGGAGTGAGCTTAAGAGGTGCATGCAGAGGAGATGATCCAGGTCTTTAGATGGTTTCGAGAGATTGTGCAAAGATGAATGGTCAGAGATGTCTTTCTGTATTCCCCTTGTGAAACATGATAGAAGAAGATTAGTTGCAGTTTTGTTGGCAAAAGGACGTTGTACAAACTATTACCGTCATGGGTGATGATAATTGTGGCACACATGATTTGATGTAAAAGAATTATTTCTTCATGTGGATTTTTTTCCTCCCACTGAATAAATGGACTTGAATGAAAGGTTGAATATTTCCTCTTTGTATTTTAATTTTAGTACATGAATTTATTGGACAATAAAGAACCCATCTTAACCAGGGCTGCCAGTAATTATGGAGGGCAGTGTAGCATTAATTGTTTTGATGATATGCAGCAGGGAGAGGCTTCAGCATTCCTGCAACCCTTGTGAGGATGAGTCGTTTAGATAGTAGAATGATGGATGTGAGTTTCTCTTCATTTGTGAATCGTCGCATGAAAAACATGTATGCCCATTATTTGGTAATTTTTTAACATTTTGAATATTAATGGGAGGTGTCCAGAAAATTTTGATATTGCATAAAAAAATGAAATTCAATATTTTCATTGAGCCCTGATCAAGTACACTTTCCACAAAAATCGAAACCGAACAGCGTTAAAGCATGGAAAATGCAACTTTGCAAGTAATTGACTTATTCACTACATTACACAGTTAAACATGCCGAAACTGAAAACTAGAAATAAGTTATCTTACTTTACATCACATCATCAGGGAGGAGTGGCCTATAAGCTTAAACACATAAAGGATATTAAATATCAGTAAGGTTCGTATATGTCTGTTTCCACAATTGTCTTAGATTTTGATTTGGACTTCTGGAGTTCGCACAAGTTTCAAAATGACTATGAGTGGATCTTTTTTTTTTTTTTTTTAAACAATTTTAGCTTTGCTAAAAGACCATAGAAACTATTCATAAGCAGTAAAAGTAAAATGAATGTGTCTGAAATCGTCCCATGTTTCTCGGTAAGAAAATACAGTTTTCAGCTCTGAACAGTTTGATTTTGAGAAGTAATAACTATTGATTATATAAAACACTAAACCAGTCATTATAATGTCATATTTTGTTGACCTTTTTGTTTTTTATGGGTATTGTATAGTTACGTAAATAGATCTAAATACAGTAGAAGACCAAGTTGTGCCTAATGTAGATGAGGGTTTTCCAAAAATGTATATCACCATCTGATTTTAATTTCTCTAACATAGTGCAGAAGACGGTAACAGCCAAAATTATGTTTAATGTACTGTTGTGGTCCTTTGTGGCTGATACCCGTTTCAAAAAAAGTGTGTTTGTTGTGGTTTTTGGGATCTCCGCTCTGTGCATGCGTGCGTGTGTGCGTGCGTATGTGTATGTATGTACATACTATGTGCACCCAAGTCTCAGTAATTGATGGCTACCCCCCTTGGCTGTTTTTGTGGCATTTCTTTGTCCACACCGCTATCCTGGCTCAACACACTGCTCTTAGCAAACTGATGACTGAGAAAATAATGCACTTACATACATTTAATCAATTTTGTCACCAACAGAATACGTCGGGGATGGAGTCACAGAATCTAGTGGATGACCTGTCGCCAAAGAAGAACACAGTTCTCAAGGTATCTCTCAGTGCCATGATCCGTATGTGTTGTGTGCGTTAAATTTGAAACGACGCAGTCACGTTCATACTCTCTAGCAGTCACAATGTTATCTTTCTCTTCTTCAAACTTTTTGTCCATTTCAAAACATGAACAGCAAGACACAAATTGACTAGTGTGGTGTAGTTAACATTAGAAAATGTTCTTTACTACCACTGTCACAATTTAAACCCATCTTTTAAATATGTACTATAAGCAGTTCACATGATGGATGTTTTTCTATTGACTAGAAGAACCATATATTTTTTGTCTTATCCAAAACAAGTAACTGAGTTCAAACATAGAATGGTACCTCTAATGTTGACCATTGGCATTTCCAATACCAACTAATGCAGAATTAGTCATTTCAGCATTAAATGTCCCTAAAACTGAGGTTAATTGTTCAAGATCTTGCATTAAAGTATAGTAAAAACAATCTGCTGTATAATGAATGAGCTTACATTAGAAAAATGATTCCTCTCTTTGAAACATAATTCAGACAGTACAACTCAGAAAACATTTCTTCATTTGTTCGTTCATTCATGCATATACTCACCTTTAGCTTTGCTGACGCAATTTGTAATCAATATATGTGTTTGGAAGGTGAGAATCTTCCATTTAAAGCCTGATGCATCCACAAATATTTTATTTCAATCGACATGTAAACCTATTTTTGAAATGTGGGATTGTGGCAGAAGAAGCACATTTTTTTTGTCTGACTGCCACCAAGTGAGTCAATACACAACTGCCACCAAATGAGTCAATACACAAGTGAACAAAGACAATATTACGCAACAAAGACCATACGTATGAACCCACGCCCAATGCATGCCTGCTGGACGAGAGGCCTGGTCCTAATGTCTGCGACTAGATGTCGTTTTATTTCCATGTGTTGTAAGATGACCTTGAGGGACAGATACCTACAAGTAAAAGGTGATTTGTGAGTATTTTTCTTTTTTTAATGAGTTCCTAAAAATCAGGGAGTTTTCAGACATGACTCAAAACTGTAGAGATTCGCTGTTTCAGAGTTATTGTAAAAGTGCCTTTCATAGATGAGAGGCAACACGGCGGATAACTCTGGGCCCAAGTGGAGAAACAGGCTTCCTGTAAGGTGAGCCTGGAGGAAGAAGAACGGAGTGAATTGGATGGAATGTAGGAGTGGACGAGGGCACATCTGTGCCTATCCGGGCCTGATTGTGTGTGGCTTTAAAAGGCGTGGTCTGACCTGTTGAGGGGTGTGGGATTCAGTGAATGACACTGTACATTCTACTGGCTTTTAACTGGCTAAATCGTTAACCGCTCTGTGTGTTGAGTGACAAGGCATCAATTGTGGCAAATGGCAGGTTCTGTGTGAATATGTGCTTGTTTATTTTGTTACAATTTTTCAACAGTTGTGTAACTGGGACAGTTGTTCTTTGCCATAGGCAAGATTGCACGCTAGCTTCTTTTATGTGTAAATTGATTCCAACCTTTGGACCTACTGTCTTTTATGCACTAATCGCTGTATAGTCTGTTTTTCTGGAAAAAATAGATGTAAAAAAAAAAAAAAAAAAAACCACAATATAGCGAATAATTTGCAATATAGCGAATAATCTGCAATATAAAAACAGTGATCCAGTGAAGTAGCATGAAGTGAACCACGATACAATTGGACTATGACAGGAACCATGGTGCTACACGGCATCCCCGACACTAATTGTAGGAAAATATTCTGTGCTAGCTTTAGCTGTAAACCTATCTGGTAATCACATTTTGTTTGTAATTTCTCATGATAACATCTTGTATTATGGTGAATGACTTGGTACATGTTATGCAGTCATTTCAAAACTCGTTGATCCTCTAATTCTGATAAGTGAAAGCTCCAGTTGGTTTCTTGTTCGACTACTAATGTATTCCACATCATGGAAATATTTAAGACATGTAGCAATTACGATTGTCAGCCTTGGCGATTTTCCAAGAAGTTAGATAAATCATACTCAACACACCGCAGAATAATTAAGGTTAGGATAATCTTTAGAGCCATCCAAAAATTGGGCCTTAGCAGATTTTCTTTGGAAGGGAGGTATTGGGCAGACATGACTTCAGAATTTCTAATGTACACAGTTATTGAATATTGAATGATATGGGCTATTCTGAACCAATATCACTCAAATTTCTTCTTTCCTCCACAGCTTAGTAATGGTCCTGTTGTGGGGTCCCGCAAGCGCCCGTCAGAGGGGAACTACGAGAAAGAGAAGGAACACTGCATCGCCCTGTTTGACCAGTGGTCAGAGGCTGACCAGGTGGAGTTTGTTGAGCGTCTCATCTCCCGAATGTGCCACTACCAACATGGCCACATTAACTCCTACCTCAAACCCATGCTACAGAGAGACTTTATCACAGCACTACCAGGTACGAATTACACTGGTCAACAAACAAAACAAATCTATACATTTTTTAAATCAGAGATGCAAATATTTTTTGTAGATAACAAAATTTCCCTTGTTTTTTATTCAACGTATCAGGTTTTGTTAATAATGATGATAATAATAATAGTAACAATAGCAATATTGGCTGGCAACTGGTTCACGGAGTTAAACATTTTTTTTGTAAATGAATCCTTTTCCCCAGGTCCTTATTGAACAGTTAAATAAAAAAGAAAATGGGGGAAAAACAAATAATTACCGCTATTGACTGGAATTAAATACTTAAACTGTGATACATTTTCAGCCCAACCGTAGTTGCAAGTTGAAATGATGCAAAAATATTTCTCTCTCACTTTCCAGTATATAATAATATATGTATGTAATCCCTTTTCTGCCTTCTTCTTCAGCCCAAGGCTTAGATCACATAGCAGAAAACATCCTGTCTTTCCTGGATGCACGTTCGCTTTGTGCAGCAGAGCTGGTGTGTAAAGAATGGCAGAGGGTCATTTCTGAGGGGATGCTGTGGAAGAAGCTGATAGAACGTATGGTCCGCACTGATCCACTATGGAAAGGGCTGTCCGAAAGACATCAGTGGTGAGAATGGGCCCCTTCGTAATGTACCGCAGTTAACATTACCACAAATACTTAAAATAAAACTAGATTTTTTGTCTTGTAGCATTTGTTATTTACATTAATAGAGGGGTAGACTATATTACTGTTGTATTATTGTTATTATTATGATTGCATGAAATAATAACTATTCATTTTCTCACAGGGAGAAATATCTGTTCAAAAATCGCACATCTGAAGTCCCGCCCAACTCTTATTATCACTCCCTTTATCCCAAAATCATCCAAGACATAGAGGTAAGTGAATTCAAAAGCAAAGGACAATCCACAAAGGTCAATGTGTTATATGGTACACTTGATACAAGTCTTTCTGTTTGTTCCATATTGTGTTGTTCTCGATATAGCATGTTACTCTTTGTACTTGCTCTAACCAAAAGGGCTTTTCTTTTGTCAGTTTTGCTGGTTTTCGTTCCACTTTTATCCTTGAGAAATATTTTTCTCATTGTCTTTTTTTCCTCCAGACAATTGAGGCTAACTGGCGGTGTGGAAGACACAATTTGCAAAGGATTCAATGCCGCTCAGAAAATAGTAAAGGGGTTTATTGTCTCCAGTATGATGACGACAAGATCATCAGTGGCCTTAGGGACAATTCCATCAAGGTTTGTGTGCATGCTTGTATGAAGGATTTTAATGTTATTTGCTGTGGATTTGCTTTTAAATCTGCAGGTTTAGATTTAACTCATAATGTTTTGATGTACAGAGTTGAGTTTCTCTGTCACGGCATGACTGTTGCATCAGTCGTGAATTTAAAAAAAAAAAAAAAAAAAAAAAAATCAGCTAATAAGATCTAATAATGTATTGCACAGCACTGTATTCCAAGCCCCTATCGGACTGAGCAGCGAACAATTGCAAGTGTTTTTGAAGCCAGCGAATGTTGCGTTTGCGTCAGGGTTCGTTCGAGGTCGCAAATGTTCACCAAACGTCCGCCAGACATTTGCCAACAGATTCGGTGTTTTTGCTTGTCTCAAGGATATTTTGAACATGTTCAAAATTCCCTTGCAACCAAAACAGTACAGGAGAATGCCTGCCGAACAACTGCCTACCGGTTAGTGATCATTTCTGACCTTGAACGATCCTGTTAAGAACGCAACCTTCGCTGCGTTCTAAAACATTTGCAGTTGCTCACTGGTCAGTGGGATAGGGACTTAAGAAACCTGCATTTCAGTATAGAGAACTTATCTTGTTTCTAAGTAAACTAGATTGTCTCACTATGGACTTGAACTCATGTAGAATCAGTTCTGCACATGCAAATCACCTGACTCAGTAATATGAGCTAATATAATAAATACGTTGACATTAACATTAACACACAGGCAAACAAATATCAGCACAAGCAAGTTGTGTTTTTCATAAAACTTTGGCATTTACACACAATAATAAATGTTGGAGAATACGGACCAATTATTGTAGCGAAGTCGACTACAACGGTCGCTGCAGTGGGAGAGTAGGAACATGCTTTAACTTTGGGATGGGACAAATGGGCATTCCTGCTGCAGATAGAAAACACCTATGAATGAAACTTCACAACACAACCATTCCACCAGATGGCTCCAAAGTATTATTTTTTTCATTGCTTTGGCCCAAACTCAAAAACAGCAAATATATGAGACTTTCAGAGAATAAGGACTGGTTTCCCGAAATGAGTCTGCGACTCCCGAACTGCGAATATGGTAGTTGTATGACTTAGGGTGTATTCAGACCAGAAAAGTCCTTTAGTCCGCTTGTTTGGTCCAGACCAAAAGCGGACTTAATTTTTTTTCTTTGGTGCGGTTCCTATACAGACTGTAAATTTTGCAAGTGAAGTATATTTTGTAAACACATCCATGCTTGTGACGATCTGTGCTCCCATTGGAAAGCAATGGCCAGGGCGGCGCACAGAGCACAGACCCGGAAATGGAGGAAAACATACAAGTTCTACGTGCTGCATCCCTGCTCTGCATATTTGTGCTTTTGGTTCGGATGATCTACACTGTTTGTATTCACACATGAAGCGAAGCGCACCAGAGTTTGTTTGGAAGCGAACCGAGACCACTCTTAAAGTGGGTCCGGTTCTTTAATTCGCACCAGGATGCGTTTGCGTGTATTCACACCTGCATAAGAGGTCCGGACCAGCGTTAGAATCAAACCCCGGTCCTTTTAAAGTGGACCAAACAGTCAGGTCTGAATACACCCTGAAATGACACAAACCACGTAGTCTATTTTATTTTTCAGGATGAGAACCTTTTTTTTTTTTAATTAAAAAAACAGTGAGCATCTGCCTCACTGAAGCCAAACCGTGTCAGTAAAACCAAAACTTCTGATCCGGGTATGAGAGGAACGTCCTTATTATTGACAGAATGTAATGTCACTTTGGTACATCGGACGATAAGCTTTATAATACGTACACCGATTTCCTTCTGTTTCAAGTGTAGTCAACGTACATTTGTGGGTTTTTTTCCTACTACACCTGCAATTTTCAAGAAAGTAACCTTTAGTTTTACTCAATCTGCACATTCATCATCTTCCTACATTTGGCCTAAACCTGCAGACAGTGAGACAGTAAACCGGTGAATTATAGGCTAACAGGACTTAACTCCATGCAGTTGTGTGTCCCACAACCCATCTGTCTGGCTCGTGAGGAGAGGAAGAGAAGATGATGAAGAGCAGGAGCGCGATAGTGTGAGAGAAGCAGCTTTGTCATCTTATTGTTGTACAGGAGGCTAGCGTGGACCCAGGGACGCTCTAAATTATTCTCCAAGCGGACACGTTCTGCTCGCCTCAGCAGTGGGGAAATGGGGCGTGAACAGAACATGAGCATCACAATGACAAATGGCCTTTCTTTGCATGACCTAAATCTGCGCCCATTCTAAAATCACACATTTATTCTGCTCCTTGTATGTCCTTGTGTGTTATTTCTACCTGCAGATATGGGATAAACAGTCGCTGGAGTGTCTGAAGATTCTGACTGGTCACACAGGTTCAGTGTTATGCCTCCAGTATGACGAGAGGGTCATCGTCACTGGGTCATCGGACTCAACTGTTAGGTAGGAAACTTGTGTTTTCGAAAAATGTCATTTGCACGATATTTTCTCGGGAGTTAAAAAAAGAAGAGCAATTATTCTCTTGAGTTTCTGATCTGATCTATGAACGTCACAATCAATGCCATGTTTTGCCATTTTCGTACCAAACCGCTCAAATTTTAGACAAAAGTATAGCTGTGCCTTTTCCTAATCAATACCATGGTCAATATAGATGGGATAGCAGACGGCGCATATGCTAACACTCAACGAGCCGCTCGGCCAACTCGACTGATTGCACTCCTGATGTCACTAACTTGGCCACACCCCTTAAAGCGAACACACATTTCTTTACATTCTCTGTTTGTATGTTTATATTTTACAGTACAGTGCTGTTTTCCTTTTATAATTTTATTTTTTTTTCTCTTTGGGAGTACCGGTACAGCTTAATGGCGTTTCAATTCATTTCACTGGGAATTTAATGTAAGAGTAAACTGAGTTACCACCTTGGACATGGAACAAATTACACTCATGAATCAAGACACCACTCACATTTTGACATGGTGACATTTTCAAAATAAGAGTCCAATGCTGTCTTTTCTCTTCTGGCTGCCCATCTATTCTGTATTCCCTGTATAGTGTCCAGGGAGAACGGGACTATTGTACTCATTTCTTAACAAGCAACAATGTTTTGCATTCTTTGAGTGTGTTTTCCTTCTGTTTGCTCCCATTTCACTATGTCCATCTCCTTTGCTTGGCAGGGTGTGGGAGGTGACGACGGGCGAGGTACTCAACACGCTGATCCACCACAACGAGGCCGTGCTTCATTTACGCTTCGCCAACGGCCTCATGGTCACTTGTTCCAAAGACCGCTCGATCGCTGTGTGGGACATGGCCTCGCCAACCGACATTAGCTTACGGCGCGTCCTCGTTGGACATCGGGCGGCCGTCAACGTGGTCGACTTTGACGACAAATATATTGTATCAGCCTCAGGGGACCGCACCATCAAGGTACTGATGTGAATATATGGAATTTTTATTTACAGCGTTGCCTCAGGGTAGTGTTAATTGAATGCTATTTACCTAATAACATTAGAGCAGACGTCCTTTTTAGCTTGACATTCGTCTGCCAAAGCTGGCTCTTTCATTAAAAGTCAAACCAGAAATACACTCACAACATTGTTGTAGAATTGCTTGACTGAAAACAAAAACTGAAAAATGTCATCCATTCAATATATTTTACATTAATCATCTCTTGACTTGTGCTAATTGCTTGACTGAAAACAAACACTGAAAAATGTCATCCATTCAATATATTTTACATTAATCATCTCTTGACTTGTGCAGGTATGGAGCACCAGCACCTGTGAATTTGTTCGCACGCTTAACGGCCACAAGCGGGGCATTGCCTGTCTACAGTACCGGGATCGACTGGTTGTCAGCGGCTCATCGGATAACACAATTAGGTACATTTGATACTGTCAGACTACAACAGGTGTATTTCCTCCATAAAGAATGATGTGCTTTGATGATATGATGACTTCACCTGCCCATCCTGGATTAAATGTTAGCAGACAATTTGAATAGCAGTTGAACAAATTAGATGTAACGTTTTGCGCAAAACAAAGACACATGTAATCCTGCTGGCTCATTACCGTTGAAAGTGATAAAGCAGTTTTGTGATCTTTCAGGATAACATACACGATAGGGATGGTAATATCATCTCATAATTCAATTTAATTACAATTAAGAGCAATATAATTCGATCACTGGTTGTTGATGCATCTTGAATTGATGCAGATGTTTTATAGTATGATAGGGTTTTTCACAAAAGATGTTTAGAATATTTTAATACTTTCAATTTGGTTGAAGACAAAGTTTGAAAAAGTTCTCCTCGGCCATCTCCGATCTCAATAAATCTTTCACAAAGGCTGTTTCGTACAGACAATAAAAAATTAAAATCTCTGGGGGATTTTTTTCATAAATAATATACGTATAATAGCATTTGACAGAAGTGACTTCTCTTTAAAACTATGGTAGTGCTGAGATCCTGTTTTGCCGTATAAAAGTGTATAATCCCTGTTGCAGGTTATGGGACATTGAATGTGGGGCATGTTTGCGAGTGCTGGAAGGTCATGAAGAACTGGTTCGTTGCATACGCTTTGATAACAAGAGGATTGTCAGTGGCGCCTATGATGGGTAAGACTCCACTTCAACAAGCACTCTGCTTATGCTTTCCTATGTAGATCCCACTAATTGTGTCTTATGTTGTGGCATGTTTCGCTCTGTAGTAAAATCAAAGTATGGGACTTGCAAGCAGCCTTGGACCCACGAGCCCCTGCAAGCACACTATGCCTGCGTACTCTAGTGGTGAGTGTTCGCACCTGAGGCATGTAAATAACTATATTGTTTGGTTTCTGTTAAAGATCTTTAGAGTGTTCCCTTGAAACATTATGTCAAAGCCACAGACAGTCAGTCTGATGATTGCAATTCAGCTCTCAGAGTGAAATGGCTTGAGGGTAGTCAGCTTTCCCCCCACACACATACGCACACACACACACGAAGATTTTTGGTTAGGTATAATAATTACGATGGTTGGCCCTGACTCACATACATCTCAGATATAAGGATAATTTTATGGGATAACTTTAAACCATAGGATATTCGGGCCATTTTCATTCTTGAGAATGGGGAAAAAATTGTGTCAAACCAATCCGATCATTTCTTGTTTTGTTGTTGTGGTATTTTTTGCTCACCATTGAGAGCTGGTGCAGCGGCACATTTAAAATAGGGCTCTTTGCACCGTTGTGGGCGTGAACACAGCCGACTCGCTCTCGCCGTCTTTTTCTGATTAATATTGCATTTTTGGAAATTAAATTAAGCAAAAAAAGGCCACTCATTTTCATCCATCTCATGGGGCTGTCATTATGCCTTGTACTGACACTTGCTGTTGACTGAAAATGAATTTACGGTGCCTAAGGGCTCCGCTTGCGAGCTTCGCATGACCAAGCCCAGGAAACAGGTGAGCTGTGACCTCACCACCCGAGCCTTTAGGCAGCATGGTGTCATTTTCAATTGACAGCAAGTGTAGCACTAGGAGAAATGTCAGACCTCTGAAATTGAATAAAACAGGTGGATTATTCTCCTTAATTCATCTTTCACAAACAGGATATCAATCAGAATACCATATTTAGACTGGTGGGGGCGCAACAAACATACTATTGTGATTTTTTTTTTAACCTCTGCTTTGAGCCCTGCCAGCAGGTTGAGGTGCACAAAGTACATTTATAAGGAACGACAAGCTACTTAGCGAAGCTTGCCATAGGGAGAACCCAGAAATGATCTTTTATAGGTTGCCTTCCATGCCCAATAATACGTGTCATTGAATGAACCAGCCCCAATGACACTGATTGTAACGACAACTTGCGTGGCAGTAGCCTTCGTTGCTATCAGAGCATAATTTGCAGTTGCCAAAAACAATGTGTCTGTGTCCTTAAAGGATCTCCACACATGCTTTGCGGACGTTGCAAGTTACCGTTGCTGGTATGCATACCGATGCAACCAAATTGTGACAGTTTTTTCAAGGGTACTTCTAATTTCTATTTGTAGGAGCATTCTGGCCGCGTGTTCCGTCTGCAGTTTGATGAGTTCCAGATTATCAGCAGCTCACACGACGACACCATTCTGATCTGGGACTTTTTGAACGTCTCGACCAATGGCCAGTCAGAGGGACGATCTCCTTCCCGCACCTACACTTACATTTCTAGATAGCAGGTACGCAAGCACACGTGCTAACGAATGACTGAGTCTGGTCTCAAAGAAGTCCTGTATTCCAGTCTGTCTTCAAGATGTGTTTTTATGCTGATTTTGGGAAAACATGCGTAAATGTGCCTTCAACACTGTGTGCTCAGCTTTAAGTTTCTGGCCTCAGAAGAGCTCCCCGCGCGACTTCTAGTAAATATGATTTTTTTTTCAGCTGTGTAGAGTTACTGCCAACTTAAATGCTGATTCCTTTCAAGTGTCTCAAATGTTCCATGTTTCCATACAATTGTGCCCGTCAATGAATGATTCCACAGTGTGCGCTTCACTCTCCGCGCATCTGGTCCTCCCGGGCGTGAGCAGCTTTTTCCATCCGTGCTCACTGTTAGAAATCAGGAGCAATATGGGAATGTTCACACATCTGTTGGGATGTCAGGTGACTTTCTGTCGTCACATGCGTCCATTTATATTAATAACTGGTTTACTCTACTGTTAAGAATTCTGTGAATTTGAGACAAAATGGAATGCACTTCCTGGTGGCAACAAGCAAAGGCGCTAACTAGTTTGTGGTCTTAAGAACATGACATTGTGGGAAGATAACTTAACCGGACAGCAGCGAGTGCTTACACACTGCACTTGTTTTTTTTTGTCACCGACCGCAGGATAGAATGCAGCACAGCCAAGGGACAGCGAGGATTTGGCGCAACTATGTCCATAACTGCTGCAAATAGCGAAAATGGACGAGTAACTAACAACACCCCCACCCTGTACAACATCGAATTGTAATTGCTTATAGATGCCACAAAATGTCGGCAAAGGACTACTTTTGTCTTAATGAAGCTTCTTAATGCACTTCAAATGATGTCTTGGTGCCAAAGCAACATTTCCTGAATAGGAAGAAAATGTGAAAATGACTCTACTTCCTGGTAATAATTGAATCTAGCTTCTAAAAAAAATGGCAGCTGTGAATCTCAAAGCGCAAAAATATGTGGCTTCACTGTATTCCTATTTTCCTCCAAGAAACTTAAGTCAGATCTTTTTGTTGGTATTCACGGAAAATCAGTTCAGGAATTACTCCTTAATGCATTGCCTGTAAAAACAGAAAATTGCGGCTTCACATCCTGCAGATGATAGCCATTTGTACACATTGTTTGTGAACTCAGCAGGTGTTTATGCCCACCAAGTAGACCGTAGCTGTGTTTTTCTTTCCCCCAGGTGGCTCCATCTACCGCACCCTGTCTTGTTGGAGCCCCGGGCTGATTCAGCTGATGGGTACATCAATCATGGAACGGAGCCCATCTCTTCTCCTTCCTCTTCGTCATCTCTCTGTCCACCTCCTAGCCTGCTCGCACCTCCTTCCCGTCCGTTCCGCCCAGCTTTGAACGGACATCTAAACGTGTGCCCATTTTCTACCAGCGGCACTGAGGATGCCGGGCAATAGAACCAACGCCACTTTCTCCAGGAAGCTCACCTTCTACTAATTTATCTTTTGTAAACTAATGACAGTATTAACAGACGTTATGAGTCACAAGTTCCCTTCTCTCCCAAAATCTATGAATTTTCTGCTCCTCAGTTTCCACGCCCTGCCAAAAGAGGCTCTACAGATAAGGAATTGCTTATAGTTCTATTTATATATTACATATACGTACATGCAAATGCACACAGAGTGGCACAGCTGGGCAGAGGATGGCTGGAGCTGTGATGCAGGAGAAAAAGACTCTTTACTCAGCTCCAGGAAAAGGAGGGAAGGATGGGAAAAAGATGGAGGGAGTGCTTTAGGGTGAGGCGTGCGCGCGCGTGCATTCACCCTTCCCCTCTCACTCGCTCCTCAGAGTTTCTCGCTCGACTTTATCCATCCCTTCCTGCTTCGTGATCCCACCCCTCCAATCCCCCAGAAATGCACACTAGCTTGGAATATGGCGGCACACGCAGAAGCGAGTGTGCACGCTTCCGTATGTGGACTTGGCAGAACAGAGCAAAGGCGTCAGACATGCATGTGAGGTTACCGCGGATGCAGCATCCTGGCACACCTCAGCAATTGTTTTTCTCTCTAACTCTTATTTTCTTACTGTTTTTTTTTTTTTATAAATGTTATTTTCTAATTTTATTTCAGTATGTTTTGGTTCTTAGTACAAAATTCATACTAGTCCTCTACCCTTTTTTTGCTGTCTTTTGTCTTTCTTCTAACCTCACATGGTTTTTTTGTCTCTTCCTCTCACTCCATGTTTGAGCTTGCTTTGGTTACGAGAGAAGCTGGAATTCATTCAAATTTAGTTGTAAACAGACGTGTCTTGTTAAAAATTGTGTTGTATATTAAAATGATTTTTTAAAGAAGAAAAAGACCTTATTGTGAATAAAGTACTTGACAGTGAGTGTTGAGCCAACTGTAACATGGATGAGGGTCTATTATGTTGTGTGTTTGTGTGGGAAAGTGTGGGCGGATTTGCTCTTTGCCACCTCTCCATTTGCACATACAGGACTAAATAAAAATTTATTTCTTTTCTAGCTGAGAGAAGATGAATACATTTTTTCATCTTGCAGATTTCCGAAATTATGCTGAAGCTGAGGTGAAAAGGTTTCCGTTTAAATCATGAACTTAAATTAATTGAGCAACAAGGTAGTGGCCCAATTGGTCAAATAACCACTGGACAATCTGAGGAACTTCCGGGTAACACTGGAGTTGTTGTGGGAATAGTATTTTGGAAATGTACGAGTAAAAGCGCCGGTTCTGTTGTGTGAGATGTATCTGAACATGCTGATGCGCTGCCACAATATTTTATATTTGGACCTCTGTCAATACTTGTGCAATCTGATGAGTGCATTTTTACAAGTCACTGTTAAAATGGTGTAAAAAAAAAAAGACGGGAATTTTTCAATCATACTGCCCGATGACTGCTGGGATAGGCTCCAGCACACCTCTGACCCCCGTGGGGACAAGCGGTACAGAAAATGGATGGATGGATATTTTCATGTTTTTCAGGCCAAGAAGTATTTGTATTCCGGCAACTTTTTCATTTGGGAAATACAGTGTTTGGTACTTGTGTTGGAAATAACTAAATACATCAGTCGATGTCTATGATGTGTGACAATGCAGGCATATCTTATTGTTCTAAATGATTTATTTAGAATGCTTTCAGTTAATACTGAATTAGAGCGAAACACTTTTTAAATATACACACGGCAAATCTGATTGATTTGTATTTGTAGCACAACCTTTTTATGAGCTTATGTCACAATCCTGTGTTTTTCAAATTTCAAGTGAATAATTCCTTTAATCGTCCCACACGGGGGTAAATCCAGTATGCAGCTATCATAATTTAAGATAACTAAAAGGAACAACCCGAAGTTAAAAAATGGCATTGAGAAGGTTTTTAAAAAATTGAATATACAGTGATCCCTCGCTACTTTGCGTTTCGTTTACCGCGGCTTCACTACTTCGCGGATTATTATCTTTTTTTTTCTCAAATTAAAAAAACATTTAAAAGTCGAAATAAAACTTCTAAATTGAGGAACCATGTGTTTAACCTTTAGGATAATGTAGTATTGTTCCAAATGATCATTTACATTCCTTTCGAAGTCCGTTTTCGCGTATTAGCACGATCGCGAATAAGCATCTTTCCGCTCTCTGGTTAGCCTGTCCAGTACTTCTTGTTGGTGACCGTACTTAGCGGATTTCACTTATCGCGGGTGGTTTTTGGAACCGATTATCCGCGATAAACGAGGGATTACTGTACACGAATCTCATAGCAAAGATTCTCATAGCTTGATGCCAGTATTGGCAGTTATATTCCATTTGAACAGTTTGATAAATATATAATTCCGGGATTGCAGGAAGGAGTGAGCTGCGATATCTTTCATTTTCATGCCAACGCTACCTATATATTCCATGTTGTTGCACAAAAGACACGGGGCTAATTAGAATGTCAAGAAAATGTCCACTAGATGGCAATATTGGATCACTTAATTCCCACAGTGAGGCCAGAAACAACCTGTTACAGTAGGCCACACACACACCATCTTGTATAACTTAGAGAAGAATGCATGTTTGAATAAATACAAGAGTGCGCGTGAAGCAAGACTACTCCGTAAGAAAGTGGCTGCGTTATCGTATGATGGAGGGTGCGGTTTGTTGTGGAGCGTAGTTTACTTCTTTGTTTATACTGAAGAATGTTTCATATTGTGGAAACTACATTACGTGGAGGCTATCATGTGCTTGGTATATGATGCCCGTCTATGGGTGTGTGTGCTTCCGCTGGGTCTGTGGGATTTTGGCCCATAATTCCTGCAGCTCTCAGGTCACTGCTCCGTTCTCACACACATATTTGACATTCCTTCCTCGACGCGATTACCATACACCTTCCACTCTTGGGTTTGGCTACGCAAAATATTTCCATCATTCCCCGCGTGCAGCTGGAACAATGTTCCAGTAATGAACAAATCGGCCCACCGGCACCCCTAACTTGCTCTTCTTTATCCCACACCCTCATTGCCCTCCCGCCTCAACACCAATTCCTGTTGCTTTGCAAATAGGAATCCTCTGGCACGACCCCTTTCCCCCCTGAGTCAGCTGTTTGTGTCTGCCAGCATGATTGGGTCATTTGGCAGCAGCATCTCTTCAATGACCTCCCGCTATGATATGGAAGGAAGGGGAGGGTAATGAGAGATAGTTGAGAAGAGAAGCAACACAATAGGGCGTGTTTTCCTTACTGGGTGCTTCACACTGCAGGAAGAAACCCAACACGTGACTGAGTGAGCAATATGGTTTCCGAATAAGATAGAGATCATCGGACGAAAACAGAAAAATTGCCGAATATAACAATAATGCTAATATTAATAGCATTAATGTTTATAATAATGGTAATGCTATTATTATTATAACTGTTTGAGCATTTATTAGATATCCTCGATATCCGTCTTAAGAGCCATTTACTAGAATACTTTTTGCCCTCATTCGTAGGAAAACTGTCATACTAGTAAAACAATTAACTACATGTCACAAGTTGAGGGGAATATATGCGCTTGTTGACAGCTGTCCTGCTAGTAGTAGAACTAGTATTGACTACCATTGACAAATTTCACTACTTTACAGCCAGGGCCTCACTAGTATTACGGGACTAAACTACAATGTGCAGATGTAAATGAGTATGCCAAAGCTGTCCTATGAGTATGCAGATATTTGTTTCTTTGGGGGAATCACAACTTTAGTCTCATAGTATTTTGACTTCATTCTCTGAGTATTCTTACATAATTCTTTTTAGTTTGGCCTTTCCATTCAGATTTCATGTACATTCATTTGGATCTCCTAGTTCCAAGGACACAGCACACTAATTAAGTGCAGGGGTTATTGAGGCCACAGACCCTGCGTATGTGTGCATTCATGCTTCTTTCTCTTCAACAATGTTTCGTTGTTCTCATGTGGGATTTTTAATGGCAAGGACACATCAATATATTCTCTATGTAATTGCCCTTTGTGGCGTGTCAGTGTCATGTGGGAACAAATCATTTCAGAGACGCATTAAATGGTTCTGTAAGGTTTACTGAGTCAAGAAAGACTGCTGCACACATAGCTGAAATAAATAAATGAAATAATTTTATCATAATTATACTAACCATCGTAGAATGATTGCTTATTTAGTGTTTCTGTTTTCTTTTTATATATATATAATATATATATAGCTTTCAATAAATTGTTCCCTTTAATATTTTGTTCTCCTGGGCGTATGCATGAGACTTTGGTTTATTCCATTGAATGTCCTGGTAGCAGCATTCTGTATCCACGGTATCGCACAGGAGCATCATCCCCTGAGGGTCGTTTCTATAGTGATGCTTAAAGAGAAGGCACCTCCCCTCATGTGCTCCCCCTCTGTGTTCTTCATCGCCCCTCTGCACCTCCGAGCAGAGGGTGCTGCGTCCTCTGTGGTCATGGTAAAAAGGGTGGAGTCCTGAAGAAGGCCCTCGGTTGTCTTTGGTTGCTCACTGGTTTGGTGTTCTGTGGTTGGCTGGTTGTTTTGAGTACATTTGTTCTATACATTCCAGTTGCTCCATGCCGTTGGAGTCTCCAGAGTCCCCGCGCGAACTAGCTTTCCTCATGCTTGTTGATGCACTCACAGAAACGCGCATTCATTTCTTCATTTTTCCTCTTACAGACATGCATGCATGTATGACGTGAGTCTGTCACCCCGTTTCCTCACTAATCAATACATCCATCAATCACTCTCACAGGTTCCCACCAAGCTTGCAGTGAGAGGAAGAAGTGCGTCACATGTCAACAGTCCATTACTGGTCCTTGATCTGTGCAGATCATTCCATCCCTTTGTCCACATTGCAGTCTTTTCCCTTTAGACTGAGCACCCACTCACCCTTGTCCTCTCTCTGTATGGGCCAGTTGTAATTCCATTCTAGATATTGTCCAGCTGGTCCACAGCAGGGGATGTTAAAAGGCCATGTGTTTTTTTTTTTGTGGTTTTGGAATAAAGGCCTTTGTGGAGCCATGGACTTTGGACTCTTTTGGCTGCCCTTCAGGTATTCTGTCAATAGTTCTGGTCTGTGAAGGGAAGTAGACCAGGCTATATCGCTTCCAGTGATGGACCACCGAGGATCCAGTTGGTCCCAGAAAGGGGGAAAAAAGGAATGATCTAAAACTATGGGGCTGTAGTGGCAAAAAGGTTGGTGTAAAGATAAACCCCATTAATGATTCATCAAATTTCCTAGTCAATGTTTGTCCCAACAAAGCAAGTTGTTCAGTGGAATGCGAATGGTTTTTGATTGACCGGTTCAGCCATTGGCAGGCTCAGGTCAAGGTTTTTGGGCAAGCAACTCGAGTTTGGGTGTTAGCTGCCATTAGCGGGGTCCAGTAGCACGCACCCTCTTGCCTCTCTTGCTGATGGTGGTGAATCGAAATGGTGTGGTGAGGTCAGGTTGCTCCCCAGGCGGGAAACGCTTCATGAAGTGAACATCCTGCTGGTTGGGGAGCGTGTGGGGACCGCGGCGAGGGCGCCCTCTTTTTGTGAAACCCACATACCAGCCCGTGTAGCGTGCTGACATCAGAGCCGTGTAGTGGTTTTCCAGAACCTTTTCCACGAAGACACAGTCGGCACTTCTGTTACTGGCCTTCTGAGGAAGAGGAAGCACAAGCACCCACGTGTGCAGAAAAGAGAAACAAAGAGAAGCTGGTCAGGACAGTGGATCAGAATCATTTTCTTCTTGGCATGTTGATGTGCCCGAAATTCATTCTTACCTTTCCTACCAGC
Organism: Syngnathus floridae; assembly: GCF_059516105.1. Classification (NCBI taxonomy): domain Eukaryota; kingdom Metazoa; phylum Chordata; class Actinopteri; order Syngnathiformes; family Syngnathidae; genus Syngnathus; species Syngnathus floridae. The sequence continues at coordinate 18,364,233 of NC_142413.1, read as the reverse complement.
TTGCCCCGGCGGTTCATGCACAGGTAAAAGTTGGTTTCTTTTCCCCGGATTCTCACCTGGCTACCAAAGGTGTCTGCCTCCACTACGAGCTGGGCTTGTGAAGGGACAGACAGAAGGAAAGACAGACGTTAGAGCCAAATAAAGACCAAGGACCAAAGACCAATGCTTTGGTGTCAACAGAATCTCTTTATCTGCCATTTCATTCAATTTATTGTAAAATCATACAGGATAAAAAGCCACTTCCATCCACACAGCTGCTTTCTAATGGCTGACTACATCCTTTAATTTTTTTGTGTCGCTGATGCTGGACAATTCCTTCTGGCACACACATACAGTTCAATCCATTTTTGTCTGTGCTTCCGTGATCAAAAGATATAACCAAAATGAGTGATCCGTACTGAGACCTAGTTGATCGCCCACACAATTTTTCTATGGCATCAATGGAACCTTCCGTGTCTTCTATGTCTCTAGACGAACAAATGGTTTTAAGATAAGCGGTTCATGTAGTTGAGATGCTGCTGCCCACAAACTGGCCTCATAAAAATCCAAACAGATAACACTGGTGCTTTTGAGCATGGAGAGAAAAGCAATAGAAGATTTGGTCTCTCTTGTAGTACTTGTAGACATACAATACATACGTATGTTCATCCTTGCGGGCAATATCACTTCCCATCCTCAAAGAGTGCTTGAGCCTGGTTAAAAATAAAGCCCTAAAATGGTTCCTACATGACCTTAGTCAACAAAGGGGTCATGAGAAATCAATAAAGCCTTCCCTCTTAAACCCCCCCCCCAATATCCCTTCAGCTCTCTTGCATCGCTGTGCATGAATCAGACACAAGACAGCGATTTCTTCGTCTTTGGAATGCTCTTGGAAACATTTACAGAAGGCAATGTTTTGCTCGGGGTGGAACGTGAGTAACTTGTTTGTGAATTGCGATTCAATACAAGCCACCAAAGGAGCAAATAAAGAGACATGACCTCCTGGCTTCCTATTGCCCATCGATTCTGCGTATAGTTTAAGAATTGGTTTAGCCATAATTACATTCAAGGTGGAGAGGAAGATGGAATGGGGGATGGACACCGGGAGCGTTAAAGCATGGAAGTGGAAAGAAAAGGGGGGAGGCAGTGAGAAGACGCCTGCTGTTTTAAATCCAGAGGAGACAACAGCTAGGATGAGAAATCAATGCGCAGATCGATGAAGAAGATGAGTTTCTAACATCAGATTTGACACAGCCTACCAGCCTTCTCCTCTCACCAACTCAACACCTTTTTTTTTTTTACTCAAACACCTTCCTTCTCCCATTCTTTTTCTGTCCTTCTGTCCATTTGTGAGTCATTGAGTCAGCAATCAGTCGGTGAGGTCTAAAAGACATCGTGTGATGCCCCTGTGCCAAAGCCTGGGGAGGCTTGCACAGCTGCCGCCTACATCTGTTTGTGCATTCACTTGTTTAACCACCACGTGTGTGTGTGTGCGTCTTACCATATTTGTCTCCATCTTCTCCCCTGGCGCTGATTCGGCGCCCCAGCACTTGGACATGTTTGCCGCTGGTGCGACTGTAGAGCTGGTAAACCCGGTGGTGTCGTCGACTCATGGTGTCTCGCACCTGTGTCTGGTTCTCTACATGCACACTGAAGTTGACCCCATCCACACCGAGCACCTGTTGGAAACATGTGCCCATGCAGAAAAGTTTGAAAAAGTGCCCCTCCATCAAAATACAACTCGTCTTCATTGGTGTAAAAATTCCTCATTGTCATGCATCTCACCTGTAATGGATTGCACATCACCAGCAACATCTGGATACATCTGGAAATCGTTGAAACAAAGCAATCGTTAAAAAAAACAAAAAAAACATTGACAGCTGGCAGAGTCAAGCATGACGCCGTCAGTCATTCCCATTCCCCTCGCCCTTGCCCCGCAGTTCCAACAGCTCTTTGCCTTATTGGCCAATTGCTCACATTGCTAGCTGGCACAGTAGCTTGACACACAGACAGACAGATGTCCAGGCATCAGTAGACGGGCAACACCCATGGCCCTGTTTATAGTTACGCTACCCGACTTCTTTCCGAGCAATCCCAAAGTTCCGACGGGGCCATGTCAAAGTCTGGCCTCCAAATGACCCGACTGGACCGTACAAACATACCGAGACAAATAGAATATGTTTTGCATGGGACATCTGAGGGAATGAGTCGGTTTATTTGGCTGAGGTGGATATGTAGACAGCTGGGCTGGAATACAGGTGCACACCGGCCTGTGATGTGGTTTTGGCCAGAAGTGGATTGTGGCACCAATTAGAGATGCTATGACTAAGTGAGAACATGAGCTACCAAATGTGCGGAAAAATCATTTCTAGAGGAATAATTATGGTGATGGACAAGTCGTGTGTGTCATCACACTAGTTATTTATGTTACTACTGAGCATGCACTTGAAGTTTGGATTATTAGAGAGTCCAAACAGAAGCAGCTGGTTCTCTTTTTCCAATTAAAATATCCTCTAGCTCTATCTAATATTAAACCACAAACCTTGGAGCTATCGTTTGTTATGTCAAGCTCGAGATTGGGATTGTGCAAAATCAGTCCTTGAGCTACTCTGCATTAGTGACTTGATGACTTTCAGAACCAAGCATGGAAGGTGAAAAGCAATTCGAGCAATCTCGTCTTTCTCCACTTCATCTCTGCAAGCCTCTAGCGTCTCGATTCCACTCTGTGTCTGACTTGTTGCCCTCCCTATCGCTCCTGCACCTCTTTCTCTCCCGCCTATCATTTTCCTGCCTCACGGTTTATGTTTGGGGTTAGTGAGGTGACTCCTCCGCACTGTCATGGGCATGCACACAGATGTGTGTATACAGGAGGAGCAAGCAGCTGACAGCTGGGCTGAAGCAAAGACATGTGCGCTATTTCTGAGACTGGGAGATTGAGATGGAGAGACCGGCTCAATTGGACACAAAGGGGTCGAGAGAAGGTGATGCAAGAATAAATTGCCAGGGAATGTTGCTGGCAAGGAATACAAAAAGGTGAGGGATAAAATCAGATGTTTGTGTGCGCGGGCCAAGCATGGGATCATAAAAGGTTGCATCTCTCAGGAGGAATAAAAACTGAAGAGACAGTATAACCACAGAGTGTGGTCTGGTCTGGCGTGCGAATGAGACAAAAAGATAAATAATGGGAAAGAAAGGGGAAGAGGTTACAAGTCATGCACATCATAACACAAGTCACCACCAGCTCCTGACTCTGGCAAATGTACCTCATCGCATACTCTTGCCTCATTCCCCTCCTTTTTTTTTTTTTGTTTTTTTGAAACACATGGCTGCTTAAGGGCCACCGTAACTCGTTGGCTCTAGTGATGGACATAATATTCGATTAACAGATTAATTGATTGGTAATATTCTGAAATGGACTACTTGGCAATAACCACCGGCTCAATTTGTGGTCTTAGAAAGAGCAACGTGACTTTAGCCAGGTCAACGTAAAATACTTGTGGCCTTGGAAAAAGTGCAAAATTTTATCTTAGAGCCCATTTATTGGCACTTTAGAGTTTGTTAGGATAGATAGCACATGAAGGACAGCAGACCTCATCAATGAATCCAAGACAAATTTAATTTGTTTTGGTTGTAGAAGATGTTTCACGTTGAATCCAAAGGGCTCTGGCTTTCTAAACCCACTTGCCTTCAGCTCACCCTTTGTGGATTACCATGACCTGGATGGCTGAGAAATTACACAGACATATTGTATCCCCATTTCTGACAGCGCATACTTTGCTGTGTTGACTCTTCAGTCATTCTAATAGACGCAGACGTCCAGGGCAATGCTGTGTTGGCCCTCACATTTTACCTACACCGCCAAAAAACCTGAGCCCCTGTGCCTTGTGAGGACTCTCAGCTGTTAAAACACCACGGCCGCACTGCCGTTGAGGACACTGGAGGAAAAGTGCCTCGACACTGGATTCCCCGCTCCCACAAAAACCACAGACACTCCGTGTTGTGCCAGCCACAGAGCGAACGCGAGAGGAAAGAGGGGACCGGTCGGGGGTGGGGGAGGGATGAGAAAAGGACAGAATAGGAGCAAAAAAAAAAAAAGGTCGGGCAGAGCAGAGGCAGAGCGGAGGTATGGGGGGGAGAGGGAAAGCCCGGTGCGCAGTGGCTGTCTGCCAAAACAAGCAAAAGCTCTGACATCATAAACCTGCGTCCTCACAGATGCACCAGGATAACACTGCGGTCGGACGAACGAACCTCAGCGCGACCGAGCAAGCACGGGTGCAAAGAGGGCGCGATGAGCCTGCTGGGACTCAGCATACAGAACGGCGGTTTTAGCTGTGTGTAGTCGTGGTTAGAGCGGTAGGCCGACGCTGCATCAGCGGGCCTCGGCACGTTGGATGTTAGTCTGTGGGCCTCTGCGGCGGTGGTGAGGCAAGTGGGTGTGTGAGTGGTATCAGCAGGAACAGGCCCAACTGCGGAACAATAGTTAGAGAAAGCCTCAAAGTGGAGCTGCGGCTTTTAAGAGAGTAGCAACAGGTTGCTGCGGTTAGGACTTTTTCCCTTTGCATGCCAGACTTTGATACAATGGGAGAAACTGCATTTTCTGGGCGGAGGGAATAAATCCATAAATGTCTGCGGTAAAGCGATAGGCAAGAAGGAAATGAACGGCTTGATGATTGGCTTTGGTCGACCTTAACTAAAACCAGCAGACTAAACAGTTGGTCTGCTCGTCCTCAGATACTGCCAGGGGCGCCTTCATTCGTCAGTTATTAATTCAAAGTTTTATCTTAACAAGCATCTCTGGAAAAAATGGTGAACATGCAAGATGAGGAGACAGATGTAGGCAGTTAGGTGGGTAAAACGCAGACAGCGGGGGATGCAGGCAGGGAGGAGAAAATTGGGCAGCGGCGCCGAAACACGCCCCGTCCAGGTTGCGCGAGGAATGAGAAGTATCTGACGATGGCTGCCATGTGGGAGAAGGAGAGCCGATGCAAGAAAAGAAAAATAAATCCCTCTCGGCTTTTAACAAGACACACCTCGAATGGGCAAGCAACAGCCCCCCGAGTATGCATCCTCCCTCACATTTGCTTTTGGCACTTTATCATGTTCCTATCCCACTAGATAAAGTCAGTGTTACTTGACTCGAAAATATTTTCAGTCGGAAAAAAATTGGAGATGGGAAAACGGCCTTCCGAGCCAATTTCGACCATCCCTGAAGTAAGTGTAGATGGTGATGGAGATGTTTATGGCAGCTTTTATGAGGAACACAGCCCCGAGTGTGACCTAGTGCCCCCGAACTGTCAGCCAATCAAAACAGGACTTTCCTTGCATGTTTTCCACGGGGACTGATGAGGAGTGATGTAATCATTTGACACTGCAATCCCTCCATCATCTTCATGCGTTACTTGACTCATTTGAAAGTAGTTTAAAAACAAGGGGGAGACTGACCGGAGAGGTCTGATTACTGCAAGATAAAAACATTCAAAAGGGAGACTTACAAGACGGTCAGCGTGGAAAGAAGGGACCACATCGCTTCCCCCCTCCACTATGGAACTTGGCCCAGAGTCAGACTCCTCGCTCGGCCTGAGCCAGTCCGACAGCCCGGAGAGTTTCCCTCAGTGGTTGAAATCCGGTGGATGTTAGGCAGAGTCAAAGAGTGAGCGGCCACTCCAGTTGGCATCGGCGATGGCGTGGCCCGGTTCCCACAGCGTGGATAATAAATCTGCGGCCGTGGGTAAACTGGTGTTTGAGGCTGGAGGAGTCGTGCCACTGTGACCGCAGGGCAACCTCGAACAGCTGTCCACGCCGGGGGATAGTGGGCGGGGGCGCAAAGTGGTGAGCCAAAGATAAATTGCGCTCCCGACGAAGGACAGAACAGGTGAAATCGCGCGATCGATTTAGGGACTGTCAAACTCCGAAAAACCGGTGACCCTGCAGCAGCCCCGGGCCACGATGCGCGCGCGTAATCTTAGGCGTAATCCAACCGACCGGCGCGTAAGAGGAAATGTGCAGTACGCAGGAGAAGGCGGTAGACGGTGGATTCGTTCCGAGATGACAACAGCAAATGAACTTCAGTCCCGGCTGAGTAGGTCCAGTAACTGTTGGGGGTTCCTAGCTACGTGAGAAGGATGCTCGCGCACACAGCAGGTGGGGGACGGAGGCTCTGCGGGCGCAGGGTGATGCAAGGCGCCTTCGGTCATGTCGGCTCCCTCGCGATGCCTCCGCTCGTCTGACGCTCCAGTAACACAACAGTGTCCGTCACAAATGTCGATAATGTCCTGGAGCGGTCCAGCTCCGAGTAGTGTGCAGACGGGACGAGACGAGGGAGGGGGTAACTGGACAGGATGGGAGCAGCTGTGACTGGGTGGCGGACTCAGGGAGGAAATGACAGCCGCACTTTGCACCTGATTTTCCCGACTTGCCCGCCGCCCTCAGCCGCTGGTTGCCGCCTGGCTGCAGTACTTCTCCCTGCGCCTCCTCGACACAATACCAGCCAAAACACAGCTCGATGACATCACCTCCAAAATGTTTGAAGGGGAAAATGCAATTCGATCGTTTTATTTATTTTTTTAAACCTAGAAAGTTAAAGCTGTTCCTACGAAGAGCGGAGACGGGAGGGGGGGTGGGGGGGAGCACGAGTCTCTCCGCTCCGAGAGAGAGAAAAAACAGCTCCGCGTTGCAAGAGAGGGGTCGAGCTCGCCAGGTTAGTGGAGAAATAAAAAGTTGAACACTGCAAAGGTTTACCCAAAATCACACTGACAGATCCACTCGCCGTCCAAAACCTGCAGCGCCTCTCTTCTTTTTCTTCTTCTTTTCCTTCTTTTACTGCCCCTCTCTTTCATTCAAAAGGCAAAAATGAGCCCAGTTGTGTGGTTTGATCCACTTTGCTGCTATTATGCAGATGTTTCTCGCTTTTAAAAAACGCCAGACTCTTTGCATAAACAGCTCTCGTTCAGGGGGCTGCACGGTAGAGGCACGTCGGCAGGCACAGACCTCACTCTAAGAAAACCAGAACAAGATTTTAACAGACGCGGATCAATCCTCCCTTCCTCCCTCCTCGCCTCTCCTCTCGCCCTCTCGCCCCCTCCTCTCTCTCTCTCTCTCTCTCTCTCTCTCTCTCTCTCTCTCTCTCTCTCTCTCTCTCTCTCTCTCTCTCTCTCTCTCTCTCTCTCTCTCTCTCTCTCTCTCTCTCTCTCTCTAGCACATTACACATTTGGTTCAAATTGAAATGTGTCACTCGCAACGCCATGCTGACTGTACTGCAGGACAAGAAATGACATTCTCAACAGGTGAGAACACAAGGGGAACTTTATGACCTCTGCTGTTTCCATTGTTGTTTGAACAGATCACGGAAAAGAATCCATAAAACTGTGGAATGTTGGAGAGTGGCCCAAGGAAGAAGAATTTGGTGAATCTAGCAATATAATGGCCCAAATTAGTATTGTTTGGCCTTGGTGAATATAAATTGGGTGGGTGAATTTCTAACTGTACGAACGAATGCAAATATGATGCATGGGTGGTTGGATGAGTGACTGACTTGTAAGGACTATGTACAGCAATTCTTTCTGACCTAAACAAAGTGGAAAATTGGACTGAAGGACACTGTCTTGAACAGTCAGTAAACATCTGTTTTAAAATCAACTGCTTGGCCCACATTGCCCGCATATGCCACGATCCCCCAGTTGTCAGTCCCCCACCCGTAGCCGCCGCCCCAGCCCGTCAATGTGCATTCAAATGATGCATTGTGACTCCCCTTTTCTTAACTTTTAAGTGAAACCTTAAGAGGGGAAATGAAACGGACAATGAAAGACAGTCGGGAGGGCGGTATGTAAGCAAGGACATGGATCCAAAAGGAACATTTCTCAGGGATTTCTGCAGAAACGCCCGCTCTGCGCTCCCCCGAAAAAAACTCCCTCTCACCGCTGCAGAACCGCAGACAGTCAGCCAAGCCAACACAACACTCCTGCCATACCTTTCAATGACACACGCGCACGCACACGCGCAAGCACATGCATGCACGCACACACGCACACAGACTAGAATTAGAGCGAGTGTATGGTGGGAAGGGGGTTAGCCTCACACACTAGGGACAGTTATGTTGGCTCAATGAAGGCCCATTCTTTTCATCATTGTACTTTTAAATCATACACACATGCACACTGGTTTGTGCTAGAGGACAGGCTTCAGCTGGGACGGACGGGCACTGGGGTGCTGCGGTCGAATGCCTTTCCAGTCATGCTCCGCGGAAAAGCCTCTGGCCTCCTTTCTTACCACTGGCTCGCTCTGTGTCTTTGCACCTGTGTTTGGGTGCTTTCTCGCCTGCTCGCCACACCGCTGCAAGGGACATGAGTGTAAATGTTGTGGAGAGGGATTTGAACCACATTGTGGTGATGAGGTATGAGTCCGTCTGGTACGGTTAAGACCAGATGGAAGGATTCAAGAAAAAGCACTAAATAATGATAATTAGAAGGTTGCAGAAGTACAGTTGATTGGTTTAATTAGATGACTGAATTCCATCAAGTGCTACTTTTCGCTTCAGATCATCACGTTACAGTCTCTAACAATGAACCGTTATCTACTTGGACTGCAAATATTTAGGCCAAATTATGATAGCTGCATCTAAAGTAGCGAATGACTTAAGTAAAAAGTGGAAAAACAGCAAACCCCATATGCAGTCAACTAAACACAGTTAAAACAAGGAACAAATCAACACGGCAACCTTTCCAAAATCCAAATGATTTATAATGGAGTGAAGCAGACAACTGTTCAAAAGACATTCGCTAAAACACTCATAAACACTCTTTTACTCCATCACAATGGAAATGTGTCTTGCAGATTAGTCATTTCTATAACTTCTGCAACTGCTAGCAGAGCCATAAAATCAAATTGGTCTCTTTTTTTCATCGAGAGCGCATCTGCAGCTGGGCACAAATGCCGGTGTGGCCTGGTTTTGGGTCGCTGGTCGTGTTGACCAATATAGCAGACTGGTCTCTGCCATGGTGGGTGTGCCGGCGCAGCAGATGGAGTGTCATTTGAAATGTGTCTGGTCAAGTGAAAATCTAGTGGCAGAAAGTTGATCGGGCTAAGGGCCAGCACATGGTTGACTGCTGCTCTTTCAAAGGGAATGGGAGGAACCATTTTGAACCACTTTTGAGCAAACTCAAAATGTAATTTGGTGCATAAGCAAAATATGACGAAATTTAGGTTGTCATCGTTACCAATGCGGTTGTTGTGTGTTTGTATCTGACTTTATTGCCCTCTTCTGCCTCATTCTCTTCAGAAGCATGCTGCTTGTTGTAATGTGGTGGGAATGAAAATTCACCTCTCCTTTTATTTTGAAAACATTTGTTTACATTTCAACCTTTCAGCAGAAATGCACTCAGTAAATGCCGCCTATTCAGTAGATATTGGCTTACTTTCTAGTACACACCCGATCCCAAAAAGTAATCTTAAATTCAGCGATAAGACAGATCGGAAGCCAATTCTGTGTTCCCTTCTCTGTCATATATCTCGTTCCCTCTCTTTTTTGCCTTCACTATCTGTCCCTTTAATCTGACCTGCCATTTTATCTGGTCTTTCTGTGCTTGCTTCTCTGTTTGCAGCCTGATTATTGATTGCTCATGTCTTTGCCTGTGCAGCTACTTCCTATCGATCTTTGGTGACACACGCAGACACCATCATGTATTCACACTCGCCATAATGTCCATGGAGGACCAGTTGTCATTTGCCATGCTTTTTGCCCCCAAACCCTCACACATATCACACGTACGCACGCACGCACGCACGCACGCACGCACGCACGCACGCACGCACGCACGCACGCACGCACGCACGCACGCACGCACGCACACACACACACACACACACACAAGTGACAAAAAAAACGACAGTGATGAGAGCATACATTTTGGCCTCAATAGACTTGGCATTGATGGACATTATCCCTTTGTGGGACTCTCCGGTCTCATTAAAGTAAATGTGTGTGAGAGAGAGTGCGAGAGATGTATTGGGTCAGTAACTGCTATACTATGTCTGTACGTGGCGCTCTTTTCAGGCTTCTTCATCCAGGGAGCCTGGTCAATATGGCCATTCTGTCTCGCAATTAACATCGATCAGCGCTCGTCAATACCGTTAGCACCCAGACAAAGGGCTGGGATGCATTGTGTGTGCGTGCCCTTTCTTTATCACAGTCAAGCATTTCCCCAAACGGCACTCTCATTATATGAGGGCTTTCTGGCTTGACCCCAAGGTCGTGACGGAGAAGGAATGAGTTGTGCTGGACTTGAGGCTGCAAGCTGGCTGTTGACACTCAAAGATGAGTAAAGAGTAAGTTAAGTTTGGATAAGCTGTCGTTTATCAAAGAGAATTTGATGATGTGTCATTCATCATCTGGAACGACTCCTATGGCCTATAATATAGTATGTCCTCTACGTATTTTGATGAGGAGGAAAGCCTGGCTTGTGGCTTTGATTAATACCTGCAGACCCTTATACGTCTTGGGCTAACATCTCAACATCATACGTTGAGCTGTTAGCCCAATATTGGTTTCTGGGATTGATATTGCTGCTCTGTTAAAATACTGGCCAAGTTTAAACCATTCCCCAATGTGTAAATGTACGAGACACTTATAAAGACCCTTTGAAATTTGGGGCCCCACTGCAAAGTGGAGGAATGACTACAATGTGGCGCGCTTTGAAACGAGAACCTGTTTGCCACTCTTTTGCACGTGCGAGATGATACAGCTAATGGAGAGCAGGAGTTACAGTGATTAGCAGAGAGACGCTTGTGTGATCGAGAGGAGCGGTTGAGATAAAGAGAAAGGCAAAATATTGTTTTTATTAGCTGTTATGTTGGTGGTGCACCGCCAGTTCTTCTCTCTGCCGTAGCAAGATGAATCTGATTAATACCGTTCGCTCTCAGTTCTGTCCTGAAATCCATTGCAGCTGTTGTCGCTATTCATAGCCTAACTCCGGGCTCCAGAGTAACATTGATTTGACATTTTCAAGTGGAGGGATTTGATTCTCTTGGGGACGCTTCATGTTATCTTTTCCATTTCAAGCGCTGGTTTGAAAGCGCAGAGTGAAACCACAACACTCATCATCGTTCATCAGGTTACACCTGCCGTCGCAGCGATGGTTTTCACTCAGGTTCTCTTTCACTTGAGCCACAGTAAGACTGAAAAATGATCAGATTTATAGTTGTTCATTTATAGATGTGGCTGACGTTTGCCAAAACATATGCTCATACAAAACATCTGCTGAAATAATACGTCGATAAGCCACGTTTAAGACACAGGCCTGATTTGAAATTGACGCTGGAGAAGTCAGTATTACGGGGTGGTATTTATCAAAATAAGAGCCCCCCCCTTCTTGTATCGTTCATCAGATCGTTCTCAGAAATTTAGATGAAAATTTAGGATGCAGTTTTTGGAGCCTGAAAATGCCCACATTTGAAAGTTGTCTTCCAAGCGGAATGGTTCAGTGTGTTCAGTTTGCAGCTTTTGCATTTTAAACAGTACCAAAATATCCTGGGTCTTTCCAATTTCATGTTTTTGGGGTACTGGTGTAAATGATAGAGCTTTCTTTTATCCATCAAGTAGCAGTAGATGCAAATAGCCTACTTTCAACTTCAGGTTTTTTTGATCTGCAATATTTTGTCAAGATCAGGCTTTTACTGGAAAACAAATATGCGTCAGGAAAATCCGATTAGAACAGCTCAAATTTATTTAATCAAATGCACTTGAAATGCTGGCAGATGTGCACTGACGCAGATTAAACATGAATTAGGAATGTGATTTGTTAATGCTGAACACAACCACAGACCCAATTTTAAGAAGGTCTGCGCATTTTTGCAAAACATTACGTCTGCTTTTTGTTTTAATCTCAAAATGTGTATTTTTTTCAGTGGAGTTGCAGAGGTTATAGGTCACATTAGTGGAATTTTTTTCCAATGATTTATCATGATCTTATTTTTAAAAAACACAGAAACCTGGCACTTGAACAGGGGTGTGTAGACTTTTTACATCCAACATACACAAGTTATCATGCTGCTATGATGTCATACTTCTTATGTAGCTGGTGCATTATTTCTCCATTTAAACTAAATTCATCAACTGTGAAGACAGAGAATGTGAGCGTATATTCGTGTTTAACTTTCTATTTCACACATATGCAATAAAAAATGTAATTAGGGTTATATTAAGACTGCACTGTTACTACGGAGTTCCATTACTTTGGCAAGGTTATTCAAAATATGCCTTTGAATAAAATCTGGGTGTATGCATGGGTGAATATTGGTTGGTTTATGATATATTATTCCAATTACTGGTGTGGCATTCATATTACAGAAATTAAAGACACTTAGATTGACAATGCTGTGGAGACACTTGATTGTCATTTTGCCAGTGTACGCTCACAGACATCCAAAGATATTTAAAGATATTTCAACCCATCTGAGCACAAGGGGAACGTGCAAACTCCACACAGAGAGGTACGGACTGAGATTTTAAAACCAGAACCTTCTTGCTGACAGTGCCTAAGCTCCAAATTGACGAAAAATACAACCGAGATTTTTGTGGAACAAAGGCAGCTGTGTGCTGTCTGACCTTGATTAACACGCGTTGGATTGCACACTCGCGAATGATGTACGAGTTAATTACTTTTGACCAATGAGCTTGTGTATGAATATGCAATGTTCAGCTGTGTGGCGTGTGCTGCTATTGTGTCAACTGACATAAGCGTATGCCGACTGGTTCAACAAGGGTGTGTGCTATGAACTGTGTGTGTGGGTGTGCGTGTGTGTGTGTGTGTCTGTGTGCGTGCGTGCATATGAGTTGCTGGATTTTATTTGTGTTGTTCAGAATCCATCAACGCCCTCTATGCAGCTGTGCAATGTGTTGGACATCACAACTTGTTTTTGAATTTTTTAACCTTATTTTTATGTTTAAGTGTCCAACAATTAAATCATCTCATTTGATTCTTCCCTATTCTTTCTGCACTTTCAGGGAGGGGACAAGATGTTTCATCATTATTACAATAAACTATCAATCAGTAATCAATATTGATTATGCCACAGTTCAATAAAAAACGTTTTCTCCAAACACTTTAACACAACTAATAATTGGTTAATTTTCATAGTAGAGTGTGTTAACTACTTGGCAAAGCGCCAACAACTTTTGAGTGGGGACGTAAAAATAAACAACTGAAATAATACGGTTGCACAAGTTTTGCATACACTCTCATAATTGGCTGGAGGTCAGAATTAGCCCTATTCACAGCACGCACCTGCCACCATTTAAAGTGAATCCAAATGTTCTAGACAGCTTTACCTGAATATTTTTTTAATTTCTGTTTGAGGTCTGCAACACTAGTACCAAAACTAATATGGTGGCATCCCTGTTTTGTAGATTGAAGGTTCATGATATGATTTTCCCAGCATTTGCGACCACGTTTATTTGCACTGTACTCTTTGGTTTTGTACATCACGAATTGGAAATTATAACAAAATCATGCAAGATCTTTAGCAGACAAATGCCCCCAACTCATTTGCACACCGTCTCATATTAGTTGGATTACATTTGTGGCAAATGAGGGTTCCCTTCCTCACAAGGTTCTAAACTGGTCCAACAGAGGCTTTGAATGGCTGGTTAGTGTCTGTGGTATGAGAGACGAGGGTTCAAAACCTATAGTTCTTCATCTGACCTCTTTGTACAGTTGTCCGTCTTGGAGATTTTGATTCAAAACCTAGTGTGGGCCACCTGCTCACCATTATTCCAGTTATTCATTTTCATTCATCCCCCCAAAAAGATTATTACTCTTTTCAATCGTGTTGTACAAGTTATAGACCATAATAATGATGGATTATTTTTAAATGATTTTCTTTGGTCAATTATTTTTCACACACTTGGCTCTTGAGCTGAAAACGTTTTGAAAAATTTATATTTTTTAACCTTTTAATTCTACTCGTATCATTGACAATATATGGTAATTAGATTATCTTGGGAATTACTCAGTGATTCCAATCTTGACTCTCTTTATTGACATCTTTACCTTGAACAATCTTCTTCATTCCCATTAATATTTCTTTTCCCTGCACCCTTCGTGTTTCTTTTCCTCCCTCATCTCTACCTGCTTAATTCTTCCACTGTCAAGGTCTCATTCAACATGTCTCATTCAGGTTTTTCCTCTTCTCGCTGCCCTTTAGCTTTGCCACTGGGCAAAGGAGGAAGTGTAATGTTTATGAAAAAAAAACCTTTAATGTGCTATGTAATTACCCTGGCAGGAACTCCCATCATTACTCACGCCAATAAAGCACCTTGGAGTTGACATGTCAGAGTGGGAGAGCAAGAGGCTACACACCCCCTGCCATTAATCTCTCCACTCGTTCCTCGTGTTTTCCCCATCTACCTTAGCTCATCTTTTGCTTCTTCTTTCATTTTTTCCATGTACAGGTCCTTCCTCAGCATCACCTCCTTCGCCTTTGCTAAATGAACATGCTTGAAGGAAGAGAGAAAGTGATTGAAAAATAACACTTTAGTGTGAGTAAAGAAGGATACATGAAACAGTAAACTACAGGCTCAGTGGTGCGTTTCTCAAAGAAGTGCAAAATATACTATATACATGAGCAATTAACAGAAGTGCACCCACAGAGGTTACTTATCTGGTCACTCTACGGCCCACTCAGAATGCAAAGAGGCCTTCTTAATGCTGTGCGATAGTCATTTGGACCTTTTACAGTACAGGTCATTGCTACAGTCCCTTTCTTCCTCTGCCCTGGCTGAATCCTCATTTGTAAGACAAATATTATAACAAATTAAGCAGCAAAACAATGGGTGGGTGCCTGACTGACGTCAGCCTGCATTTCATTAGAAATTGCTAGTCTAACACTTTCCATATGGGGAGGCCTGCAGGGTAGCCCCCTGCTACCCTGCATCCTCAGCCGAGTCTTGCGTGGCCCAACTTGGTAACCATGGTTTGCCCCAGACTCACGTTTCAGAAAGGCCAAAGATCCGCCCCCCCCCCAAGTTAAATAAATGAATAGATAAATAAATAAAATAACACCTCATCACTTGACACCTTCTCCCATCATGATGTAACCTTTTATTCTGTTCTTGGGAGGCTCTCTCCCTCTCGCTTCTTTTCTTTGTCTTCTAATTTTGACACACCTCAGCAAATAGTTAAGAACATTGTCGAATTGGAACAATTATAAAAAAATAGACAAATATATAAATTAAGGCCTTTAAATGTTGAAAAATCAAGCCACTGTTTCCTTTCGTTGTTAGTGTGTCCACTGAATATGCAAAACCAATACTTGCAGAAGCGCTAGTCAAACGGTAACAGGCTTCTGGGGCTCCTCTTGGCCTGCAGACAGGCGGCAGGCTTGTGAATGGGGAACTGACTTGGTAATTGAAATAACGACACCAAGATGTGTTATAAAATTTGGTATCCATGGAAAATGCATTTTCAGGTTGTTGGTATTGTTACTAAGATAACTGCTGTAGTGGCGGAGCAAAGCCAACTAAATAACCCACAATTGCACTGAATAACCATCAAAGACGAATGAAAGCTCAAAATCTAATATAATTGTGGAGGTGTGGACAAAGTCTTTAAAGTTGATGAAAACTAAGGAAATACCTCAAATTAAAATGAAAGAAAAAACCCAAAATAAAACAAAAACGTAAAAAACTAAAGCAAAATGAAATTTAAAACTAACAAACAATGAAAAACTATTATAACATTGCGGGGACTCATGCTGTTTGCCCAAGACCATCACAGGTAAACAAGCTAGCTTTCATTTACCTGCCAGCTCAGTTGATTGGAAGCACTTATGGCTAAAGCGAAACCGTAGCATGGTTTTTCACTTTCTGGACCTGGATTTGACACCTCTGCAGCACAGCTGTCAGTTTTTTTATGTTTTCAGCATTTATCATGAAAGATAGATACTGTATTCAGAAACTTTTCTCTGAATTCACTTTACAATGCCTTTATTATTTTCTGCATTCTTTTGCTTTCTCTCATGTCCTTTAAACTTCTTTTTGCCCTATGCAGAGGTTTTCATTTCTAATCTTTTGGCACTCTAGTCTGCCCGCAGTCATTCATGTCCAGGTGAGGGCCGCAAGGAAGTTTCAGCTCGAATTATGGATGACACTTCGGCACGCTCACTCCCGGCCGGGTCTGGTGCAGATGAAATGATTGACAGTAATATACAAGACGTGACAGTTTTAGGGAAAGCAAAGGTTGTGGAAAGTGCAGCGTTACTTTTTAGCACATGACAGGATTTTGGATTCAGGTTGTTGTGTTGTATAGGGGCGTCGGATTTGTGGAAGAGTGGCAGGGTCTTGGGTAAGTTTCCTGTGGTAGGAATAAGACATGTGGTGGATCAGCGGAATGTGACAGGACAGGAAGAGAGTCAGGAGAGAGACGAGTTGCAAATGAGAGCAAACTCCAAATTCCTCCTCAAGGAGGAAAACATTGAATTCCTACATGTGAGCAACGTCTGTTCATGCTTCTCTGACCTTTTGCGTCTTTGCAAGCATGTGGCCTTTTTATGGTCCATGCTGTGTAATGTATATGGTTCGCAGTGCACATCACAATGTGAGTTGTCGGGTGCTGGTAGCTGTCCCTCATTGCTGCTCTTCTCCCTCAGGGCTCTGCTGTTGGCATTCCTCCCGCAGCTGTGATTCGATTCTGTTTGACTATGTAAATATCTGCAATTCAACATCGCACATCCCCATGAATTATGAATTTGAAGAAAAGTGGGCATAAATCTGAGCATAAACAAGGTGGTGACGGGAGGTCATGGGTTCAGTCCCACTTTCCTTCATGTCGCCACTAAGGTGCCTTTGTAGAAGCATAGATTCCTTCCCGAATAAATAATGGTTGAAAAAAAAAAGGTTGAAAGATCTCACCTCTGAGCTGTCGTACCTTCGTTATACTTGGAGATCACTGATTCTTCCAATGTGAAGGCTGTTGTTTGGCCTCTGGGTCGTAGCCACCGATTAAACTCTAGATCCTGTTGATGTCCATCTATAGGTTGCATATTATGATTCCCGCCCACTACGACATGGCGCCACTGTCATTTAAGAATAAACATGAGGCAATGAGAAAGCAGCGTCACGGACAAGTGGAACCTCTAAAATTGGACACAGTCCAATCAGTGATATGAGCTTTCAAATTTTAGCTTTCCAACACATTTAAAGATAACTTCTGAGAATGTAACAAGACAGAGAACTATGTAGTCCTGAATTATTGAGATAGCATGACGGTGTTTTTCAGCATTTTTGTTTTGACACATTTTAGTATAAGGCACATAGTGAGACGACAGGCATGGTGGAAACGAACAAGTGCAGCGTTGCGTCGCCAAATATTATGTCCTAATTTTATATGATCAGTTGTTTTTATCTGATTTGGTCTGTGGAAATATGTCTTTATGTGAAATCAGACCGCGGCACAAAAAACCTTAGCGGCCACTGTACTGTATTGAATAAGGTAGGTATAAGTGACATCATCAATGAATCGACTTCAACTCAACTGAGTTTTCATTCAAACTCGAATATATACAATAATGACGAGAATGGAAACGATTCATCTTAGATTTATTCATGACCCGACAGTCATCACTTGACGTCATTGAGTGTTTTCAATTCTTTTTGAAAATAAAATTAACTTTGAAAGACTTTACTGTGATTGATTAGCTTTTGGAGAGTTGTAGGATTTCAGAATTAGTGACTCTACAATATAATCACAAATGCACACATGCAAGTGATCACAAAAATAGATGTAAATGAGTCAAGATGTCAATTGCATAACATAACACCACTGTGCCTCAATGGAATGTAATTCATAGCTCGCACTTGCCACATACACATTAATGTGGAATCTTTTCTCACGAGACTTTCATATGAAAGAGATTTCACTGTAGTTGGTGAAAGAATGAAAAAAATATTGTGAGAACAAGATGCCCCACCCTAGTTCATCTTTTGTCCTGGTTTTTCTGGCATCTTCCTACAGCCCAAAAATGTGCAATATATGTTAAGTTTATGGAAGACTAAATCAGTAGTCCTCAACCACCAGTTGCCATTTAGTACTTGGCTGCAGAGTTAATCGAAAATAAATAGTGGCGATTGCTCAGAGACTGCAAGGGATGTTCAGCGTCCACTAAAAGCCCCGCCCCCTGAAAAAAAGTGGCTGAAATTAGACGGTCATTGGACTCTGGGGGTCTATGGGTTAGTGGGCTGGCCTGAACACATCGAAGTCTCTTGACATTTTATTGAAAGAGAAGCAATACGCAGATGACAATATCAAGTGGATTGAGTCAGTCATTTTGATGCTTTGTGACCACTTATTCTACTACTGTGTCGGACCACGCTCTTTGACTTCTGAGTAACTGTGTGGATGAGGTGCTCTTGCGAACTTCCCCCTTTCCGAATCACAAACAATCCGAGCTATCCGAAACACTCTGATAAAGCAGTCATAAAGATCAAACAGCCTGACTTCTTATTATCAAACGCCTTTAAATTGGTCACGGAAATTCATCAGATCAATAGCCCTAAGGTTTATGCGCTAGTCATTTAGCTTCGTATGGTACTTATATCATCCATTTAAAATGACTTCAAAATGTATTTACGATGAAAAAAAAAAATGGGGCCCATAACCAAACCGTCCATGACCAAAAGCAGTCATAAAGTTCAAACAGCATGACTTCTTATTATCAAACGCCTTTAAATTGGTCACGGAAATTCATCAAATCACTAGCACTAAGCCCCTATCCCATTCTGGAGAGAACAATTGTGAGTGCTTACGAGGGCAGTGAACGTTGCGTTCTCTACAGGGTTTGTTCAAGGTCACAAATGTCCGCCAAACAGTCGCCAGACATTCGCCTGTACTTCTCTTGTTGCAAGGGAATTCTGAACATGTTGTTTGCACAAGTAGAAATGGGCATAAGGGGCGTTTGTACCATTGTGCACTGTTGTGGAATGGAATGTAGCCGACTCACGGCCAGCCTTAGTGGCTCTACTCATTTACATTAAAATCAGGGTGATGTGGGCAATTGGAGACAAATGGTCTTTTACTTGTATAGTGCTTTTCCACCTGTTAAGGCCCTCAAAGTGTTTCACACTTCATTTGGATTCACCTACTGATGACACAGCATCAGGCACAACTGGGGTTTCAGTATCAAGGTTACTTTGAAATTGTCATAATGGCTGGGGATCGAGCCCCGAACCTCTGGGTTGGGAGATGACCATGCTACCACTTTGCCATGCTGCCCCCATGTGTATGTTTGTGAGCACCGCCTCCCAATAGTTGTGCTGCATCGTCAGAGGACTGCTATTGAAATATTTTTAGGATGGTAATTGTTATAATTCATTGAATTGATTTCTACAAGGATCCACAGGATTGACACACACCGTTGTCATATTTCTGAATGAATTATATCTACCATAAATATCTGCAGAGTGCCAAATCTGTCAACTTGTGCCTCAATCAAAATCGCATTACACTTCCTGCGCCACCATTTAGACCTGCTTTTAGTTTGTCTAAAATTTGGACTGCCTTTCCTTGCCTAATTGGCAAGTGCGCTGAAGAAGTAATAGAAAACACCCTTGGTCTGCTAAAATGCCAAGCAACGTTATCACCTCTGGATCAATTTTGCAAACAAGATACACTAGACTTGTTACAGCTTTGGTTAAACATAATACAGTTGATGTTTTAAACATCAAAACTATGCCCTTCTTCCTCCTAGCAGTGGAACATTGAGTTTAGACTAAATCATTCTACTTGGAAGCTCCGTATGTAAATGTAACACGTCCTTATTGTCTAGTCATCTGAAAATGTTGAAAACGTTAACATTTCACAGAAAAAGGATGCATGGATGATTGGATCCTTTGTATGCGGTTATGACAAACAAATGGTAAGATTTATTAATATGACAATTTGTATAAATTACCACGAAGTTTAATTTAATTATCTATCATAATTTATTCAATATTTTCACACATTTCAAACACCATTCAAACATTGAATTGCACTACTTAAAAAAAGTTTATTCTTTTTTCGGTTCAACGGTCATCATTAGTGATGTCATCATCTTTTGAAGGGGACGATGAGGAAAGATGAGTGGATGGAAAAAATAAAGCAACAACAAAGGATGAACAAAGGAAGCTGGAGAAAACGCAAGCAAAGTAAACATGTAATTATAGAAAACCATTTTATTTAATCTGATGATGGAAATAAATTACAATGAAAAGACAGCTGTATTGATTTAAAAAAGGGGCCACTTGTTGCTCATTGAGGTCACTGGTGAATAAAAGAGCAATTGACTGAGAATAATAGAAAGATTGCTCACACATTTCCAGAATGTTTAGAAATCAACCATTATGCAGCGTGTATTCCAAGTTTGGAAACAATGCAGTTTGCGCGCTTAAGCACCAATCCCAACACTTGCACATATTCAAAGCAACGAGGTTGGCTCCTAAAATGACAGTGGTGGAGCGTTACATACCACAGCGACAACATCAGACGTTTCTGTCTGGTTGCGTGGTTTGCTCGGTAGCAGTATGTGTTTTCAGCGGCTGGGTGATGCATGCGTGCATTCGAAAGCGATGGTTTGCACTTGTGTGTGAGTGTGTGTGAGTAAACCGCATTGCCAGCTTGTGTATGCAGTGGCGCAGTGTGTGTTTGTCCGCGTGTTTAGATTGGCTTGTCGTGGGCCCGTCGGTTGCTGGTGTTGGTCGGCAGTTTATGATCAGTATTTTCCGGCTTGCATGACTTAGCGTGTGAAAATCTATTCACACCCAACATAAACTCACATGTGCACTTACACACACGCACAGACACACACACACACACACACACACGCACGCACACACACACACACACACGCACGCACACACACGCGCGCACACACACACACACACACACACACACACACACACACACACACACACACACACACACACACACACACACTCGCATACAACAACGGAGGAGATTCCATGGTGTGTCCGTGTCTGTGTTGTAGTCTTGGTAGCAGCGCAGTGTGGTGTGGTGGGCTCATGGGTGTATGTCGTGTCTGTTTGTCAGTGCAGCTGCGTGTCGGTGTGTATGGAAGGAGTGTGAAAGACATCAGACACCAACACATTAATGGACTTAATCAGTGACAGATGAAATTCTTGTTGTTTTTCTCACCGCAGCACTGTCTGCTCCAATAGAAACAAGGCACAGAATGTGCAACGAGACTGACGGGATGACTGAGGTTGGAAATCTCACTTGTGCTCTTAGCTGTAATACACACACTTCATATGCACACCAACACACACCTCCAGATGCTTCAAGAAAAGGTTGGACATTTGGAGTGGACCTGCTCTTATGTTATTCTGCCACAGGATTTACGAATTGCATAAAATATGCTGATTACAAATAAACTGTGCATTTGCTGGTTTTTGAAACTATTACACAAATACATCCTTACACACGCATGCATGCACGCACGCACAAATAAACTGTGCATTTGCTGGTCTTTGACACTATTACACAAACACATCCTTACACACGCACGAACGCACACACACGCACACGCACACACACACACACACACACACACACGCACACACACACACACACACACACGTGCCAAGGTCTTTTCTGTGTTCCAGCTGGGGACCCAGCTGCGGTGATGTCATTTCTTGCTGCCACTTTGCTGATTGTGACTCTTATTGAAAGCAGAGCACTTTGATTTGCCTTCCAGAGTGAGTCAGCGTGCGCAACTGTGCGCATAAGTACACACACACACATGCTCACACAACTTGAGAATGGAGTGAATGCATTGAGTGCACATCGCTCCTAACATCAGCATATTTTGTAGACACTCATAAATGCAGTATGAGCAGCATGCTACAAGGCTGGATCACCAAGACCATGGCAACAAACATATTGAATATGAAGAAGAGATGAGAGATAGCTGGGAACCCAGCTCTGAGAGTTTGCTTCAGAGAGACAAAAAAGCGATTAAATCAGGCAAACTAATGTCTTCATTGCCTCTACAAGCTATTTCCAATTACCGTAATTTCCGGACTATAAGTCGCGGTTTTTTTCATAGTTTGGGTGGGGGGGCGACTTATACTCAGGAGCGACTTATATATGTTTTTTTTCACAAATTTTACTTGATCATTAAGACATCACTTACTTACAAGTATAGTTGACCACTTCTTTTTAGTATAGTTAATCACTTCACATGCTTTTATATCTTTATCTTGAACATATTCAAAACATAAAAAATAGAGAAAACATCAAATAAAGCAATTAACACTTTAAAGCACCATATCCAAGTCCACTGTCTGCTGTATGTACACTTGCTCCATTTTTGCTCCTCTTATATTTATTATTATTATTTATTATTATTTGTTTATTTATCATTTATTCAACACTCTTATTTATTCATTGTTTGTGCCTTCTTGTTTTTTTTGTGTTGCTTGTATGCATATGTGTACTATCTCACCGAGGGATAGTGGGAACGTAATTTCAATCTCTTTGTGTGTCTTAGTACATGGAAAAAAAATCGACGCTAAAGCAGACTTTGACTTTGATAAAACAACCCCAAAAAATTATATTTTCAGACGAAACTGGATGAGGGCGCTCTAAATTTCACCGTTGGCCGTGACTCATCAACTGGGTGGGCTTAAGAAAAATGGCACCAAAAAGAAACTCATATTTTGCAGGTTACAAACTTCAAGTTGTAAAATATGCAGCTGAAAACAGTAATCGAGCAGCAGAAAGAAAGTTTGGAGAGCCGTGATGTACCAATGGATTACTATTTCAAGTGATGTCAGTGGCACGGCACGTACCCACATAAGGACTACCGGCATCATTCGCGGTGATCATTTCTAAGTGACACGGAGGACAAAGAGTTTGAAGGAATTAAGGATTTGGAGTGACATAGAAGGTTTGAAAAACTATTATGGCTTTTACGCACGCCCGGTCCTACTCTACTGAGTCGGGGGCCGGCGCTTGGCCGAGTGGCTGTCCACGAACGGTGCGTGGGGCTCGGACATGGCCATTACGCACGCCCGGTCCTATGCCATGGAGCTCTCGTGTCTGGAAGTCCACGCCGCCACACGCTTGGAAGTTTGTTTTGTTTAATAAAGAGCCGTTTACCAAACCCATGTCTATCCTTGTACTTTGTTAACGCTACAATATAGTTATATAGTAGATCTGTGGAATAAAGACGAGGCTGACGTCAGGGCGCACGCGCGGCGATGTTGACAAAGCACGAGGAATTTGATCGATGGATTTAATGGATTTAAAGTGCACGGGTGGTTTGATAATATTATTAACTTGTATTATAGTTATTTGAAATATAGTTTATCTATTGTTGTATGAGCCTGTGGAATATTTTGAAGTGCAAGCGCCCTCAGCCGTGCGCACCCATGGTTGACAAAGAACGATCGATGGATTTAATGAATTGGAGTGACACCGATGGTTTTATAAACATGTTATTCATGTAATAGTTGTCCTTAATCACTCTATATGTTACGTCAGGCCCGTTCTCAGCTCTTTGTTTGTGTTTGTCACGTTAGCATACCTATCGTTTAGCCTGTTGTTGCTATCGTTTAGCCTGTTGTTGCTCGTTCATGACTGTTTTTGGTGTGGGATTTTGTCGAATAAATTGCCCCCAAAATGCGACTTATACTCCGAAGCGACTTATATACGTTTTCTTTCACTTTTTGGGGCATTTTATGGCTGGTGCGACTTATACTCTGGAGCGACTTATAGTCCGGAAAATACGGTACATAAATCTCTCTCACACCATCATCCAGCACAGTGGTTCTTAAGCTGGGTTCGATCGAACCCTAGGGGTTCGGTGAATCGGTCTGAGGGGTTCTGGTGTTTCTTGACAATTTCTTGTAACAATTTCAATCAAATGACACATTTCATAATGGATGATTGTTGGTTGACATCTATGAAGATAGCCCATCTGCTTTTTATTTTCTTAACTCATTCATTGCTATTGACAGGCAGCTACTGTGTAGTGTACTTTGTATGTCACTAGCATAAAACTGGGAGGGCTTTTCAATTAGTTAATGCCATGGGATTAACTGACTCCCTTTTCATTCAACCAGTCGACATAACGGGCACCCCTGGACCAGACATTAGACCAGATAAAAGCAGATCTAAGTTGTGGCACAGGTGGTGTGACGCGATTTTGGTGGATTTGATTGTGGCTCTGACAGACAGATTCTGAGCTTTGTGAATGTTTGTGGTCATTCATAATTATGACAACAGCATGCATCTTCCCTCTAAACCATTGTATCAATCAATTAATTGAAGTAATTTTTAGTATTATTATCTTTTGCATATTTCTCATCAATTTCCTGCCAGTCCTGCAAACTGACAGTAGATTGCGTCCATTCTCACAATGGCGCAGACGTCCTTTTCTAGATTTGCCTGTGTACGAAAACACCTAAAGAAAGAAAACTCACTGCACTTTGCACTACAACGGAAATAGGGACCAATGAGTCTGTGACATCAGCAACTTCCCAAGTGCCTTCATAATACATTATATTCGGTAGTTTTTAAAAGTCGTTCGAAAAGAGAAATAAACACCTAACCCTGAACTGGCATGAATATTCCAGCATTTTCAGTCGTTTTAAAAGGTCTTTATAAAGAGTATTAAGCTTTCTTGGAACTTCTCAAAAAGGCTGCTTTGACACAATGAAAAAGTATCCTTTGTTCACTTTTCATCTCTTTAAGACCTTTAAGATTACATGCTGATTGCCAAGAGAGACTAAACTATGAAGTCCTCATTGCACCATTGCTTCTATTTTACCTCTTTCTAAACCACCTCTCCTTAAATCTTTCTCACCCTGCCCCATTTCCAAAGCTCTTTTCCTCATCCATCCCTGTCCGCAGCAGCACAACACCCCTCCTCTCTCTCCATCCACTGTCTTGTACACGCTGGTCTGCTGGCATGTCCTCTGTCTTCCCAGCCTTTGAAGGCTTTTTAGGCTGCTAATAAAAGACAGGTCCCCACCACAACAAAAAGGGCTCAGCGCTGTCTTTGAATAAACAGTTTATTTCATTTTTTTTCCCTCCCTTCGGCTTCTCCTCCTACCTCCTACCCCCTGTGTGTGTGCATGTGTGTGTGTTTCAATTATAGTTAACAGGAAAATGCGTATCCTTGTTTTTTTCCATGCCATCACAATGCTCTGGATTAGATTAGCAGGGCACATGGAGGAACAGAGAGGTATTAAAAGGAGATGAAGATGGAACAAGAAATGAATGGAAAGCAAGTAGCTGCGGCGACCTTTATGTCATCCGGTTAGTCAATCTGGTTCTTTGTTGTATTCAAGTTTAGTCTTTGATACACAACATGAGCACAGCACTTCAAATTCACAACATAAGTTTACTTCTTAATGTCTCCTCTCTTTTGAAATGGATTTAGTATATTTGATGACACTTTGATCAGATGAAAAGTCCAATTTGGACATTTTCACTTTGGGCATGTTTTACTTTTGTTATCGGCATTTGAGACATTAATGGCTATGGGCTTCATTTGGTCATTACGCAGACAAGCACAGCCCAGCAGATCTGCGAGAGGCAGAAATTGGCAAGAAAGGATTCTATAAAGTTTCTAAGGGTTTGATGCCTACTGTTGACATATTCTTTATGAAAGATGTTGCGTTAGAGCAACTGTCCACCCTGTGCCACTGTTCGACGTGGTCTGAGCAGGCGTAAGGTTTAGATCAACTTTCTCCTTTCAGCTTGGCGGATATTAGTCTGCCGAATTGGCAAACGAGAAGCAAGTATTGCGCTGATGTAAAAATCAGGATCCGCTGGCATTTGCGCCAAAGAGCAGACGTGCTGTCTACGAAAATAAAGCCCAATGTCATGAGTTATTTGGAGTGGACAGTAATGTTATTGTCATAAGAGTTGTCCACTGACAACTTTAGTACATTATAGCCAAGTGTCATGAAAAGATCAAATAAAATATTCACATCACTTTTTGCTGATGACACCTCAGTACTTGAATTGAACTGTATCTACAGTGTAACCAGTGTAAATTGGTGACCAAAGAAGAATTCAATAAAATACAACTCAACACATCACTAGATCACAAATTACAAGTCCTGGTGCTCTGGGAATACAATTTGTCTGACTTGCCTCATTCCTCATCCTCTTATTTTGACCCTGCTGTCTGATGTCTGTTTTTGCCTGGGTGGTGGTTATGTTTTTTTTTTAACCCACATCTTCCCATTGCTTCCATAATTTGCTTTTGGAGTTTGGGCTTGTCCTCCATCCACCTCTTCATATGTGGCCATGAATAGCCAGCATGCATTGTTCACACCAGTCGTATAATGGTGGGTGTGGTGTGATGAAGTTGTGTTGCTGAGTCACTGTTAGATCATGTCTTGTTTCGTCTTCTGACTGTTGGCATCATGCGTGTTGCTCAGGAGGGCAACAGCATAGCAAGAAAAGTGCAAAACGTTGTACTGAAGTTATCTAAGTTTATCTAAGTTTTATCTAAATTTTCTAAATTATAGTACCATAATCCGATGCATTGAATTGCTTTCCATTTTATTCCATTTAACTGTTGAGTGAAAAACTGTAAACCCAATCTGATGGCTGCTTTCTAAGAAGAGTCTACCTACCGGTATTTCTTCTTCCGCAAAGAACTGCTGTATATAGCTACACAGGGACAGGCACTTATCATCTGCCTCATGCAAAAGCGCCCCAATTACGGATTATCTCGCTTCAGTGATAGTACATTATCAGATATATATATATGTATATATATATATATATATATATATATATATATATATATATATATATATATATATAGAGAGAGAGAGAGAGAGAGAGAGAGAGAGAGAGAGAGAGAGAGAGAGAGAGAGAGAGAGAGAGAGAAGGACAAGAACATAGTAAACAACAAACTAAATATTATTGTCACGACTCGTCCCTGGTTGCTTTATTATGTCTATATGTTACCATGGTTTCTGTTCGCGTTGCCCCTCCCCTCCTGTGTTACCTCACTCAATGTAATCACAGTCACCTGCCTCTTGTTACCTGTCTTGTATTTAAGTCCTGTCTGCCCCTCACTCCCGTCACATCGTTGATGTCTTTTTGTCTCACGTGTTTGTCGGTCAGTTCCGTTTCTATTATCCGGTCTGTCGGTCGGTCCTGTTGTTGGTTTTGTTAGGAAGTTATGTTAGTTTGCCGGTTCTGTTGGTTTGTCCCCTTATCCTCCCTTCCAACTACCTTTTCCCCCAATAAACCCTGGTTCAAGCTACATTTGGTCATGCAAATGGTTTATTCTCAACAAAAACAAGATATTTGGATTTGTCATTGATACACTCAGCCATACATGGAAAAAAAGCATGAGGACGCGTTTGAATGATAATGACATTGTCAAAAATTGAAAAATAAAAGAAAATGTTAAATTAATCCGCAGGATGAACTGAATTATCAAATATTTTTTTTCCAATAATAAAGAAACCAGCCTGGTCACTTTGGAAACTTGTCATGGATGAAGGGTCAAAAGGTCATCGCCTGCACACTTCTCTACTGCAAGGTCTTATCTTGTGAACACTGTGGCACACTCCTACAAGCACCTGCACTCTGAGGTAAACTCCCTCAAACCACATTAGTCCTGTGTACACTGGCAACACCTGGCTTTTCCCAAGCGGGTTCAAATAAACATCTTGTTGAAGAGAGGCCTGTTTTGTTGGATAAACTGGAACAACCTGGGCTCGAATCAGAGTGTAATCCACCACATCCAGAGGAATCACGCCAAAGTTAGCTTGACAATTTGTCCTGTTTACATGTGTAGAAATATTTCATTGGCTAAAAGGGTCTTGTAGGGCATATTTGAAAAAGCACATTTTCCCCTAAATGTAAATAAGTTTGTTGGAACTGGACCCAGTGTGGTCCCACTGGCTGGAAAGACACTCTGCTCCTGAACCAAGCCCCGGCAGCCCGGGCCAGAATCAGACTGGGCAGGGCAGAGCGCTCCGTCAAGCAGACATGGACAAACATAAATATGGCTCGGAATATTTCAAATACTTGCGGTGAACCTTAATTCATCTCATGAGATGCTTACACAACCTCAACATTGACAAAATCCCTTGGAAGATAAGTTTATTAAGCACTTTAACATGATTTCAAGTGTTCTGAGTGAACTCATCTACTTTTTTTTTTATCTCCTCATCAGGTTTGTCTCCTTGGTCATTTCTTCCGAGGCCACATAAAGCAAAAGCAAAATGCAGCAGTGGACCAAACCACAACTTGCTACTTGAGAAACTCAACCAGTCACGCTCTGGCTCGCTCATCTTCATCTTGGTATTCTTACCTTTTGCTCTCTCACTCCTGCTATTGTACTTCTTTACCCCCACCACCTCCCCCCAAAGACAGTGTAAGGAGGCTGTAAGCCAGTGAGCTCAAAGTAGAGTAAATGGTCATTTTCCAGCTTCGTTCTGTCAAAAGAAGAATAACAGCAAGAGAGGCAGGTGGGTGAAGGTTTGCGTATAGTCATGCTGCAGTGTGTACACTCTGGTGTGTCTGTTCTTTGGTCTAACAGCATTTTTGATCATTACAAGTTGAAAGATTTATTTAATTCAAAAGATTTAGACTTGGATTAGAAAACAATGACGTTTGCTTTGAGAGAGTTGCAGCAAGCAAAAGACACCAGTTTGGCAGAGTGCTTGGCGGACATCTATTTTGACAGAGGAAATGTTCATTTGTATGATCTCCTTTTGTGAATAAACACACTTTGAAATAATCCAAACAAATTGATTGCACACACTTGTAGCATCACACACCCTACACACATGCAACTGAAAAGTGATTTGTCAGAGTGAAGACAGGTGACACCAGAGCGCATCTCTTTATTCACAGCTAATCCCGCTTTTTTGTCATCCATTACGTCACTCAAGCTCCAGTCATATTTCTCCCACGTTGTTAGTTACTCCCTTGTTTTCTTCTCATTTATACCCCCCGCCCCCTCAGTTAAAAAAAAGCATGGAAATTGGGTCCATGACAGACTGCAGAGTGTCTGCCTTGTGTCACAAGCAGTGTTGACAGAAGTAACTTTTACTGTTGGAACGCTTCAATGCAGTGGACACCCCGCTGTGACATTATCACCAAAATTATTGCATATTTGCAAAAGCACAAAGGCCAGACGTTTGCACAGCTGTCACATAAAGCGAATAAAATGTGAAAAGGTTAGCGGAGAAGACGTTTAGGGGCTTATTAAATAAAAATGCAGGATAAAACATGTCATTGTTGCACGGGAGTCAGCTCATAAACGGCCATTTTTTTTTTCGTCAAATCTCTTATGTCTTCCAAATATTTTTATTTGTTGTGGGTGAAAGTTTTACTGTAAACTCATATTCCCAACTGTTAGACTTGTCGCCATAAATCAGCTATCCATATCCATATCTGCACTTTACACCTTGTTCAGTCCAAAACGTTCTCCTCATGCGTAAAACCCCATAAAATGTTACAGCTAATGCTTATCTGTCTCCCACAGCAGCTTGTCTAGAGTTTCCCTGCAACGTTGCCTTCCCATCTCCCTCTGGACCCGGCTGGAATTTACTACGAGCGCTGTTAGCCCTAACACTCCCAATTGTCATGCATCCCAGTTATTGGAACGTTACAGTGGCACTTCCTGTGGTGTGGATGCGGCCGGCGGCTACGTTCTTGGGGTTACAGTAAAACAAGCGTCTAATGACACCCCCTGTAACCACAGCAAAAGAAGGGAAAGGGAGGGTGTGTTGGGGTGGGGGGTGCACGCGTCACTAGAGCACTATAACCCAGGAAATGCTTTGGTTGGCCACAGGGTAATTGGGACTGTCCCATGTAATTTAGGTGGAGTGGCAGGAAATTCTGGCCGCACACTCGCTGCACTTGTCTCAGACTGGCTGTTGGTCAACCACACAGCATCGCAGACATGACAAAAAGATGGAGGGGAGTGGGTGTATTAAAAAAGCAGATAAGGCTTCAAGTCTAGCTGGGGAAGTGGAGGCACAAGGGTGCAAAATGAAAAAGAAATCTGTTTTTAAAGTGAAGTGAAAATGAAGTGGTTGAGTGAGTGTGTTATCGTGTGTTTAAACTGCGTGTCCAAGTTTGAGCTGTGAAAGTGTGACATGTGCATGGTGGGCATTAGTTCTCCCCAGTGCAGGTTCTCCTACGCTGAGGCAGATGGAAAATAGGAAAGGGGATCAGGGGGAATTCAGCTTAGTCAGGTCTTCTGCTCCAAGAGTGTGCTCATCACAGTAGGCTATGCGTGTGTGCGCGTGTGTGTTTTTTGTCGGCTCCTCTTCACAAGCCGAGCTCACTTTAAGTGAGACAGACAGCTCCAAGACCAAAGACTTTGCTGTTTTGTGGCCCCAAGCCACAGGTGTGTGTTGACGTCTGTCTACTTTGGGCACATTTCTCTTTTGGTGTGACCACTTTTATGGGGACTGTGGCACAAGTGTGTGTATGGTTATCACACCGTGCGTGTGTGGCGTGCTTGGAAACATGGAACTTTTGCCCTGTTGAGCGTGCGACGTCTGCATTTGTGTTTGTTGTGGCTGCTGTGTCATACCTTTCTGCCTCTGGAGATTTTTTTGCATTAATGGATTTAGATGGCCTGTTCCGCATGCTGTCTGCATGTGTGGGTTCGGTCTGCCTGTCTGTGTTTTCTTGGCGGGTGTGCGTGTCTGAGGGTGCATATAGAAAGTTACAAGAATGTGTGTGCGCGTGTGTGTGTGTGTGTGTGTGTGTGTGTGTGTGTGTGTGCGTGTGTGCGTGTGTGCGTGCGTGCGTGCGTGTGTGTGTGTGAGAGATTTGCAAGCTGCGGGGTCACCAGCAGGTCCTCATCTCCACAGACCAGACCAGACGAAAAGGAGGGGAGCGTCGAGGCGAGCGAGGCAGTGTGAGCCGGGACATGGCCTTGGGCTGCGACTAAATGAAAAATGAAACAGCACGGGGCCTTAAATGTTTGCAAATCGGAGACTGACTTAACTATGCTAAACCCCAAAACACACACAGAGAAGACTCTAAACCGATCCTCCTCAAAACAGTACCGATGACCTGCTTTCCTGACGACGTTCTGGCCAGAATCCAAACTCAATCAGGTGAGCAGTCAGGTAAGCACCAAAGGCAAGCGCGCCACCCACCGGTGGCCTGTTTGGCTTCATTTGTCTTTCCAATGCTTCTTTGTTTCCACGAAGAATGGATGACTTGCTCACAAGCAACATAATCCACTGCACTTTTAACTTCAATAAACAATCTAGCAAGTGTTGTTGTCCTCTTCCCCGGACAGCTAACAGAGCACAGATGCTACGTCAGCCTGAAGACATACTGTAGGTCTGACTTACAGAGGGAAAGAAAAGAGGGAAAGACTTTTAAAGAATGTCCCATCACTACTTTGTGCTGCTCATGCACATGTCCTCATCTAGCCGGTGCCAAAGACTGCTCACAGCCAAGAAACACTAACCTTTCTCTATTCTATTGAGTCAGTATCAAGTTTTCATGGCGGCGTGTCAACTGTGTGCATGATACAAGATGAAGAAAGACAAATGAAAGGGATACATTGCGATAGAGCCAGTGGTTCCGTAGTGGTTCACGTAGCAGATGTGTGTGCAGCTAGCCTGGGATCGATTCCTGCCAATTCATAAAGGGTGAATGACAGACAGTTTGGCTGACTAGTGGTGATGAGTTCAAGTTGTAGTACACTTTTTGCCTTGTAAAGTGAATTCATATATGTTTAAATACATCACAGCAGCTTTATAATAGCTTTAGAGTGCCTTGTTGTCGCAGAGTGGAAAAGCTTGGAGTTGACGCTGGGATATCCATCCCGCTCAAAAATAAGAAAGACGCTTGCTTCAAATTTTCCAGGTGAGTAGGGGGTGTTTTCAGCAACTTCGGTGGACTCGTCCCAGCGTTTGAGAGCGGAGGGAATAGACTGATTTTTTGCAGTTTTGAAGTATCATTTTACTGCACCTACTTGGCAGCTTTATTAATCATTCACATTTTTGCAGAGTTGTTAACAACACTCTTCACTGTGGTGTGTCAGATGTAGAAAAAAATATTTATTTTCACTTCACAGGGATTTTAAGGTTTGGCTCCTGCACAGCAAAATGTTCCCAGTTTGACTCTGAATACTCAACATTGAGGCATTTCTCTGTGGAGTACGCGTGTTCTCCTGATGCATGCGTGGGTACCAGTTTGCTCTGGTTTCCCCCCAGCTAATAAAACATGCAATTTTAATTTCTAGCCTGTTTCCTTGACTAAGATCCTGAACAATATCGGAACAGATGTGTAACAGTTTAACCATGCAAATGAGTCAACAGAAAGAAGGAGCTCAACTCTAAAAAGGCAGCTATGGTTAAAACTAACAAGTTTTTGTTGACCATTCAATGGAGGATGCAATGACTCTTCTATCTCTGCCCATCCAAACAGTCAGTGCCTCAAACAGAGGTGCCCAAAAATATTTTTTAGATTCGATACTTTGTTCCCTTCACATCTTTTGACATTGAAAAAAAAAAACTAAAAACAAATGCATGACATACCAAAGTGCAGTGCATGGTGGAAACAGGGCTTAGTAGACTTGTGAGCCCATTGGGCATTAGTTACAGTTACGTGTTATTTCAATAAAAGACAGACTCTCAAGAGATAAAAATTCCAATGTAAGTGCACCAGTAGAGCAAACAATGCCAAACCTCAGCACAGCTGGGAAAGTCCAATCTGACTCATTTCAAAGTCCACAGAAGGAGAAATAGTGCTTCGGTGTAAATACGACTGCAAATGCGCAGGCCAACTTCTCTCATCCAATATGATGGTCACGTACTCTCACATCACATGATTTATGTTACAAGGTTTTCCTTTTTAGAGTTGAAAAAAAAAAGTACTTTATGGAACAGAGTTATGACAAGGTAGAAAAGAACAACTTTTATTCTAGACATAAAAGACATAACTTTCCACAATTTAGTCACAAGGCTCAAGTGGCACTAAGCTGCAGACATAGACAAAAATACTTATGCAAAATCCTGAGTTGGGAGAAAGAGCAACATCTAAAGCCAAAGAGAGTTCTGGAATTGCATAGGGAACTAAAGGTAGGTTGTTAGATTCAAGACTAAGTTGGATTCACAAATGTGCATAAAACACACATCATCAGGACCTCCTCTCACACTTAAAATGTCTGGCCAGTTGTTTAGTGCTGGCTACTTAAAATTATAGAGTCGAGTGGGGATTTCACTGCCATTTAGCATTCGGAATACACTGTAACGAGCCGTTTCAGTGGAACATCTAAAGTCAGTACCGTATAATGTTTAAGACTCAGTTTTGCAATCAGCAAATTGTTGAAGTGTGTTTACACATTGCGTTGAGGAACAACTACTAATTTTCATTGTGATTTTTTTTTAGGCAAAGGGAGTCCAGCTCAGGTTAAATTTAAATGTTTGCCTACAAATTTCAATTGCAAGCATGTTGAGGTATGATTTGGGGATGTGCATTGCACTTTAGGATGAAATTTTTTTTGCATTGTAATCATTCCCTTCTCGGACAACAGTCAAAACTCTTATTTCTCAAATCACCTTTTCCTATTTAAATGAATGGAAAAGCCTTTAATACGTTGCAGACAACAGTTTTTTTTAAAACATCTTTACACTTGAGAAAAACATACAGTAACAACTTCATTAGATATAATGTAAAGAATTAAAGAATTTGTGCATTATGATTTCATGCGATCATTGTGCGGTGCCTTCTTGTATAGACTCAAAGAAGAGAGCCACTGCAGTAAGCTACAGTAATAGTTTTTTTGTAAAAGATGCAGAATATGCGTATTGTTATTGTCTGTCTACATGTGTTGCTGCACCTGTTCAAATAACTGATATTAAAACGGTTCGAACACAGCAACATCACTGATAGTTTTTTTTTTTGTAAAAGATACAGAATATGAGTATTGTTATATTGTCTGTCTACATGTGTTGCTGCACCTTTTTTGTTCAAATAACTGATGTCAAAAGGGTTAGAACACAGCAACATCTTTCCTCGTTTTGCTAACCTGTCTATGGTGTTTTGATTTGTTTAGCGTTAAGTCAGCCGCATTTCATCACATCGTTACCTGGTGTTTGCTTTGAATACACAATGTGTATTGCGCTTTGCTTTATGTTTAGTTTTCCAGAAAGCAGATACAGTAGCTGCCTTGGAGGCTTTGCATAGAGTTGTAAGGGTAAGTTTAAGGTCAAGTAGGGTTGGTCACACTTTTTTTCTCATTCTATTTTCAAATGTGTTACCATTTCTACTGAAGTGCGGGCTTGCCCTTCAATAGTAGTGTAGTCATACGGAGCAAATGTCAGCACATCGGTTTTTTTTCCTCATTTAACTTGGCGAACAAAAGCCTCCATAATAGTAAAGTTTGTGCGGTGCACAAAGTGTTGCCATCCATCCTCCCCGGGGAGGCGTTCTTTCTCATCTCTCGCTCCCTCTACTTAATTCTATGTCCTCTCTTTTTTCTTCTTTCTTCTCGGGCCAGACATGCCCAACTGTGGCCAATTAGCATTTTTTTGCCCTTTCTTCTCTTTCATTTTGTCCTTTCTTTTCTCGCCTCTATTTGTTGTGTAAATTAGAGTTTAAGGCACATTTTGAGTTCGCTGTCTCGCTCTCGACATGAATAAACCTGCTGGCAATTAAACATTTATGGTGCTGGCATACCCCCGTTTATCCCATCACTCTCTGAAGTCTCTTTCTCACTCTCTCCCACACATTCTCTCATGTCCGTTAGCCTCTCACCTGCCTTTATCGCTTTCTCCTCCACCCTTCTAGCTTTGACGCTCACATTACCTGCTGCTGTGTTCACCCTTCAACACCTGCTGGAGGTCACCATTTTGCTATCTTCCTCCCTTTCTGAGTGAAACAGGGAAATGATTAACAAGAAAACATTCAGATTTTCCTTCCACGTGTTCTGCCAATGAAATGCCCGTATGCCTGCAGCATTCAAGGCAGCTGTGCCAGAGAAGTGTTGAGTGTGCGTATGTGTATCTGTTTTTACAATGATGAAACAGAGCACAGTTAAGAAGTCGAATACAGTTAGCGGCACTCGCATAGCTTCAATCCAAAACGAAGTCCCGTGTGAACCATGTTTGCAACTGTTTGTACACACAATGTGGTTTATCAATGTGCGGACAATCTTGTGTGCTGTGTGTTTTCAGTTGCGGGAACAGATGTGCAACACGGTACAATGAAACCCGACCCCCCCACCCCTCTTTTCCCTTCAGCATCAACTATGGCAGCCCCCGCTCCTCTCTTCTTGTCCTCCAAACCCGCCCAGAACTCTGCTGCGTTATAAGACACATGTGGAAACAATTCGGTCAATGCCCTGAGCAGGGTAGCCCTCTCTCTCTCTCTCTCTCTCTCTCTCTCTCTCTCTCTCTCTCTCTCTCTCTCTCTCTCTCTCTCTCTCTCTCTCTCTCTCTCTCTCTCTCTCTCTCTCTCTCTCTCTCTCTCCCTCTCTCTCTCTCTTATTTGACACTCTTACACACAGTTTGCAGACGTACAATCATACAGTACATGTGACACATCCATCCATTCCCGGTTGAAATGCTCATTGCAGGGCATTTGACAGTGTGTTAACTCTGCTGTGATTCTAAACTGCGATCAGCTTGTCGGCACTCGGCCAGTGTGTATCCCTAAGTTTTTTTTTTTAAGAAAGTGTGAATGGGCTCCCAGGACAGCAGGACACACAGATAGATTTGGGAGTTGCTGTAACGTCTTTATGCTTGCCGATGTTTAAAGGAGAAGCTTAAAAAGACACCTTGATGTACATTGGTGTGTTGACATGCACACATTTAGCTGTCAAAGTGTGACTTTCTTTTAACTTCACCAAGGATTTTTTTCCAAGGTTCATCCAAAAGCAATCCCTTTGAACTGAAAGCCAGTCAACAAAAATGATTGTCTGTTAAAGAAGACCCGAGGCCCTATTTTGTGGCCGTGCGCTTGGTGCAAAAATGGGAGTAACTCCATGGTAACTCCAGGGCTTGCTGCCAAGTTGGTTGCACAACTACATGCAACAATATAATGAAGCATAAAAATGTTACAACCTGTAGATTTACTTCTTTGTCATCTCTGATAGAGTTCTACTCTGGTCGAGGGCACCCCGACCACAAGCCAGTCTTAGTGTGCCCGCGTAGCCAATGAACGTGCGGCCGCCTGAGCATGCAAGCTACTTTATTAGTCATCCCGGAATTGTTGAACAGTAGTCTGTAATTATGTTTTGTCAAAAGATGGCTGAGTGTATTTGAAATTATACAGCAATTAGGGCCTGTTTAAATAATAATAATAATAATAATGATAATAATAAATTGCTAGGCCATGTCAGCTTGGAATGCAAGGGCCATTGTGGTTTTTGTCCCAAATTTCCCAATTGGCATCACACCCCTGGGAGTAAGCAATCAAACTGAACCACTGTTCTAGTATTGTTAAACATGTGAAGGGCTGAAAAAACCCCATTTGATTAAGTTCCTACAATAATTGGGGCTGGCTTGGGCTTGTCCAGGATCATCCCTAATTATGCTGCAATAGATCTCGACAGCTGCGGTATTTCCCATCATATTCTCTACCTGCCCATCCCTGGTTATACATATACCACTAATAATAATAATACATCTCTGACATTTAACAGGTAATTTTATAACCCAACCAACAGTTATAAATCATACTGTGTGAATTAATACTAATGTTTCCTTTGCCACGAGTGAAGCTGAATGTTGTGTATGAATCTGATTGGTGGATGGTCGGTTAATTAGGAAAAATATCCAAAACTATTTTACTGAGTTCCATTTTGGTGTGATCCAGAAATGTATCAGAGGAGGAGGTCCACCTCAAAATCAAATAGACATCAATCATCCATTCATAAATGTCATCAAATGACATCATTCTCTATTAACTATGATGCAACCAATCAACAAAGATGGAAAATCAGAGTCAAAATAAAGTATGCCACATTTTGTTCATCGCGGGGCCTTGGCAGAGATCTGTTCCCTATTAAATGACATTTTAACTATCGTACGTTCATTATTGCTGTTGTTGTAGCCTTTGTGTGCTCTACCCAGTGGAATCTAGTGTGTGTAGATGACACTAAAATGAAGAGTTTGGCTCCAGAGAGCAATATATTAAAATTGGGATATATGTTTATGGTTCTGTCAGAAGTTTGTCACGCTGCTCTAAAGTTGTCTCATCTGTGCAGCTGCTGGTGAATGAGTCCGTATGCCCTTCACTTGTACTTACATCTAAGACTGGGATGAACATGTTAACAACAAAAAAATGAAAAGGGACAAAACGCGTTTAATGCTGCACTTACATTCCAGAATGTTTCCAACATTAGTGAACCTGTAGTGAACCTTTTAATTATCCACTAAACATAAATATCGTCTTTAGATGCCAAGCAGCTACAACTGTTTCACATTACATTATTGGATGTTAGCTTGTGTTATTTAACAGAATAGTTCACAACAGCACAAGATTAACTCACATAGTTACATATATAAACATGACGTCAAGTTATAAAGCATGTTATTTACGGAAAAACATTGTCTTGTGTTATTTCTTAGTCATCTGACGTAAGACATTAAATTGCTTCTTAGTTGACCCCTTGTTTTGTGGCCAGGTGACTGTGTGAAAGTAGCAGGAAGTATTGAAATCATTTGTAGGGCAATATCGTTTAACTCATTCATTCTTAATCCAACCGTTTTTTTTTTTTTTTTGCCACCCATGTATATGTAAGTACGTTTTTCACTGGGTATCTCGTCCAGCTTGTTTGAAGAAAAGGATTTGGGGTGAAGTTGGATGAATGTGGCACCTCGGGTGAACAGCAGATGTACATGTATGGTATAAACAGGTTGTAGAAAGTGTGTGTCAAAATCATAAAAATAGTTCATGGAGGGGATGACGTTGATGTTCAACTTGAGCCATGTAGTAAGTCAGAGTATTTCATTGTTTCATATCTGTAAATAAACTGTTATTTTACCATCACAAGCCCTTTCTCAGGCTGGTTTTTATTGTTCTATAATTCAAAGTTGCATAAACCCAAAAAATATTAGCATCATGGTCACAGTTTTGCACCACGTGTTTCATTTTCTCCATCTTTTGGTTAGAAATCTGTGTTTTTGTGAGACCAACACATGCGCACTTCTGTTTAGGTATACTGATTTTTTGGTTAGGTACGCAGCTTAAATTGTCACCGGTTATGTTTTTGTTTGTTTACTACATGAGCTTCCCCTCCACAATTTGTTTGGCATTAGTGTACATTTTGTGTAGTCCTGCAACCAAACAAACGGCAATAACAGCAACACCGCTTGCCTTTTGTGCTTTCTCATTGGCTGGAGGTAATAAAAAAGAAACATGACGGTTGTACTGCATTTACCACAACACTCATAAGGCTATTTGATTTTACAACAACATTAAACTTTAAGCGGCACTATTTGATATTTTATTTTTGTATTTGACTTTTACGTAATACAATGGAAACTAAGAACACATTCATTGAAATGAGATTTAATTTTATGCTCACTTTGAATTTACTGTTAGGATCTGTTGCCTCGGTAGCGCTACATTTTTTTATTTCAGGCAAGAGTGGCCTTACAGCACTTACGCAAGAACGCCCAGCTGTGCAGAACACGAGTACAGATCTGGTGGTTCGAAATAAATGTTGCTTTATATTTAAAAATAACGAGTTTGACAGTACAGGATTATAATAGTTTGTGACTTGCCATTCATTTCTTTTTGATGGTTTTTTTTTTTTATTTCACTTAGCTGTAATTAGTTCTTAGAGATAGATAGATGGACAGATAAATAGAAACTTTATTGATCCCTACGGGGGAAATTCAGTTGCCAGCAGTTAAATACAGAAATAAACAGATAGACAATATAACAATGGACACGGCAAAAACGACAATAACAGAGAGGAAGAAAATAGATCATTTTGTTCACTTTTATTTTCAGTTTTAGTTTTTCAGTTTTTTGCGGGGTATTTGTTAACTATAATAAGCTGACAGCAGCGCAGTGAGTGACAGGCCAGCAACCTTCAAAACTAAAGCAAGTACATTGAGATTGTCCATAAAGAGGCAATCACCTGCACTGTAATTTCCACATATGGCAAAGCTGTGTATGTCACATCAGGAGAGAGCACAGGCTGCTGGCTTGTTTTTGATATGACCAAAGTGCAGAAACAAGCCCATTTCTGTAATTTAATATTTTGCTGCCTTCACATCTGGAGCTGCATGTAAAAATGGAAAATAGAGGGGTGGGATATGACATGGAGCGAGGGGAGGAGGAGAAAGAAAAAAATAAACCCTCTTCTCCAGCACACACATTTCACTCACTCACTACTCACACTATGACCGCATGTAACGTCTGCATGCGTGCGCACGCATGCACACCACGCACGTACGCACACACACACACACACACATGTTGCATAGTTGCTGCATGCACATATACTTCTTGTCTTTCATTTTCTCTCTCAATCAGACTCTTTTTCACACACGTACACACACACGCGCGCTCTGGGGTGACTGGTGCTGTAAGTTGGCGTGAGTGTGTAGGTGATCTGGGTGTGATTACTGCTTGGCTCCCCGACAGCTCTGATGATGACATTCAGTGCTTTGAGCTCCTCTGGCCTGGGCGCGCTCCAAACACAACCAGGCCGTACACTCTCTCTTACCTCGCAAGCATGCATACATGTAGCCTGGATACTGCAGCAACACACGCTCTCTAGTGGCGCTTGCACTCGGGCCGGTGCATGCTCGTTGCTGCTCCTGAATCTGGCCATTAAGTTCGGAGAGCAGCTCGGGTTGCATCGTTGACATCAAGAACAGGGGCAACGTGTGTACAAACGCATGCACGCCTGCACACACACGCGCTCCCAATTCACTGTGAGGCTTAATGCCCAGATTGTGTTCCTCTTCTCTGTCCTATGCACATTTTTCTCTACGCCCATCAACGTCATCGCTACTTTGATGAAGACGTGCACACAACACGCGCACACTCACTACTCTCCATCATTATCATTCTTTCAGCTGGAGAGGAGTCAGCGCTTTTGTTTGCAATTACAGAGGTTTGAAGTGAAGAATTTTCAAGAAGAGAGAAGATGATGGATGGAAAAGGGAGGGGAAAAAACAGAGGAGGTCAGAAAAAAACACCAAGCAGCGTGTCTGTGACATATTAGTCACATTTTACCGTAATTGTTGTTCGACCCCATCCCACACTTGTTTAAAAAAGAAAAAAACAGAAATAGTTTGGGAATGTGCTCTGCTGTGGATGCCTTCCAAGGTTTTGTCTGGTGAGATCTCTACAAAGGGCAAAAAGGAGCTTTGTGGCTGACTGGTATGGCTTTAAAAACATGAGCTCTGTGGGCAGAGGACTGTTGCACTTCCTAAACCCACAGCTTTGACGAGGATTGACCCCATCAAAGCTGTGAGCTACTCAAGAATATTCCAGCTGTAGACTTTTGGTTTACCTAAAATCGCGACAAATCCTTCCATGCAAAATCTAAGATAACGCTTACATGAAACTAACACCTTCCTTTTTAACCTGAGGATCTTTACAAAAAACAACCACAATAATGACTTAGGGGGTCAACACAAGGAAGACAACGTTGGTCTGGCAGACATCAAGCGGCATGTGGCACCCTCAAGGGTCATAAATCACAAAAGCTGGTAAAGGTCTGATCGCCAGAGGAGCAAGATGAGGTCAAAGTTCAAAGATAAGGTGTCATTAGAAGAGAAGAGAAACGCAAGAGCTGTCCTCTCAACGATTAAACTTCCAGCGGTGATTTATTTTCTCTCGTTCTCATTAGGATTGCGGCTTTTATTTGTATTTTCAGTCTCAATCACTCAAAAAGATGGACCACTTCCACTTATGATGTCAACCAACATGTCAACATATCACACAGTGCACCCTCAGTTCAGCAAACATCAAGGGATTAACTCTGTGCAAGCTTGTTTTGTTTTTCTTTGGAGATATATACGTATGTATTTTTTTTACTCATTCCAAAAAGAAACAGAAATGCTTTGGTGAGATGAAATATGTGACAACAGAGAAAAATGGAAAAATTTAGAAACACTTTTGAATTGCAAAATACAGTGGTCCCTTGGACATAAGAGTGCCCCAACTTAGAAGGCAAATTTTTAATTACACGTGAGCTTCAGTTACCAGCAACAGTCACCAAAGCACTCGAAGCATTTGACTAAAAGGGAGAAACAATCACACATAAAATGAAAACATTGTGAGTGGTTGTCTGTCTCTGTGAGTGTCGCCCGGAACTTGCCTGATGTCAGCTGGGGAAGGCTCCAACTCACTATGCCCTTCAACGGGATAAGCAAAACTCATGGAAGGTTGCTATTTACTTGTTTTGAAAACATTTAACAAAAACGTAGAGGCTGGAACGCATTAACAGCATTTCAATTCATATTAATGGGGAAAAACAATATGATAGAAAATTCAGTTACAAACTCAGTCATGGGATGAATTAGAATTGTAAGGCAGCGTACCACTACTGCACAATATGTCTTACTTGATATTAAGCCCTGCATCTTATTCTTATGACATGAGGCTTCTTAAACCATTACCTGTGCAACAAATAAAAGTTTTATGATGGCAACAGTTTGACTCTACATGGAAATGATCGTTTGTATTTTCATTCTTACCAACTGGGAAATTGACGGCAGCAAAATCTGAACTAAAAAAAGGCTAACCATCATTTGACCTTTGAGATTCTGCTGCACTTTATTGCCCTGTTTATTTCATTAAGGGCGTAATTCTATCATCCTCTGTTTTTCCCCCTGCAGTTCCACAAAAACATGACAGAACTGTCACTCATGTCCAATAAACTGCACAGACACGTTTGCACTGACAACATCCTTTCAAACTTGCGTCGAGGGAGGTGTTGTGTGTGTGACCCACGTACGTCCTCTCCTGACTCCAGGGCTTGCCCAACAGGGAGTGTTTTTACCGTATCCAAGGACAATGGCAAGCGAGGGTGGGGTAGGCTGATGTGGGGAGGCAAGGCTGCAGCCACACACTTTCTCCTCTGATTTGTTTGCATGCTTGATTGTTGCATGAGTGTGTGTGTGTGTGTGTGTGTGTGTGTGTGTGTATGTGTGTGTGTGTGTGTGTGTGTGTGTGTGTGTGTGTGTGTGTGTGTGTGTGTGTGTGTGTGTGTGTGTGTGTGTGTGTGTGTGTGTGTGTGTGTGTGCATGCAGGTGTGCGTGTGTGAGTATCAAACACCCAAGCAATGTGTGGAAAATGTTGTTGTCAACAGGCTAACTGTTGCTGACAAGCACACGCTGACTACTGGAGTCAAAAAGTTAAATGTACTCTATGCTCCTTTCACTCCCCTGAGGCGCTCTCACGCTTGCTCTCACTCTCTTGATGTTTCCCCTCTTCCCATTTTATTTTCTATATTTTTCTCTCTG
This sequence comes from Syngnathus floridae, assembly GCF_059516105.1. Classification (NCBI taxonomy): domain Eukaryota; kingdom Metazoa; phylum Chordata; class Actinopteri; order Syngnathiformes; family Syngnathidae; genus Syngnathus; species Syngnathus floridae. The sequence continues at coordinate 18,321,809 of NC_142413.1, read as the reverse complement.
TCATACCCTCCTACTTTTTCTCTCTCTCTCTCTCGACTCCTTTCTTTTTTTTGCTCCCTCCGCCCTCCTTTCGCCATCTCTGAAGATTTTAGCAGAGGTGTGACTCATTGGGCATGGAGCCACAATGTCAGGTAGTGAGGGGGTGGCAATGAGGAGGGGAGAAAAAGGGAAAAAGAGTGGCGTTTTTTTTAAGTGGTGAGGTATAGTGTTGGGGGGGTTCATAGATATGTAAAACTGAGTGGAATGTGTGAGAGGAAAGAGTGAGAGAGAGAGAGACGGAGACGGGAGAGGGAGGGGAATACAGTCAGCACAAGGAAAACATAAAAAAGGAGGGAAATGAATAATTTGATGGTTTCCGTCACAATTTACTCCCACCGCCCCTCTCTTTTCTTGCTCATGTTTTGGCCTCAGCACACATTCTGTGAGCTGACCAATGTGTTTATTGGAAAACCTGTTCATGGGCACAACCCCATTCATGACTTTTGGGGCTATAAAGAAAGTAATTAGGTGGAGAGACATTAAGAGATGGAGAGAATTTGTTGTGGGCAGGAAGAGAGGGGAAAAGGAAGCTGTGATGAGCAAGGAGCAGGAGGAGAATTTGATGAGAGGGTGTTAAACAGGCACATTCATGTTCATGTAACGTGTCACTCAAGTGTGTTGTGTCCCCTAAGGCAGGGGTTGTCCGCCTTGGCGCTCGCACTTTTAGCTCATATTAATAGCGCTTTGCAATAATAAAGTTAAAAATAAAGTCATATTTACTGACTTTACCTCTAAATCAGTCAGTGTGTAATGAATACTGTTATTGATCTGAAGGATCCCTCTAGTGGCACAAAAAAGAATCACTACCTAAGTCGAGTTCAGTTGTGTTTAACTTTTTTTGCACAAACGTGGCCTATACATGCAGTACGCTTTAATTGAATGATGATGTTAATTATGTTAATGTTGCTATATTTAGGTACAATGTGTATGTTCAGACTGCATCATGTTATCGTGGCTTACAATCATGTTAAATAAATTTAGGATTAAAACATTTGTCGTGTTTTAGATGGACACATGGACCTAAAGTTGGTCATTGTATGGTGGCATTGAAATTTTGAGAACCACTGTGCTAACTTGTGAAAGATCTAATTTCATATACTCATATGCTCAGCAAGAAAATGGGCAGCCAACTTTATAGTGGCCAACTGTGGACATATTCTTGCCGCTTCTAAACGTACTTTGCACATGGCGATCTCCTGCGTGGACTCCAGCGAGAGAGTCCTTTATGCTTCCTCATCTGTGCAGAATTTAATGAGTGGAGCCGTTGTGATTGGCCTGAAATCAAGACGACTGTGTTCACTCCCAAAACGGCGTCTACAGCTCCAAAAAATGCCAGAAGAAAATGCCAGCCATGGACGCGTTGCGCTTCTTGCACTGGACATGACTTTGAGACCCTAAACATCATGAGTTGTCTGTCTCCGCAAGGTGTGCCTGGCCCCACACTCTGAGTCAAATGAGATGAACCCAGCTCTTATACAGTAGAAATTCTCTCAATACTGCCCCCCATTAGGTAATTTCCTCCAAAATCCACAACAGGCATCATCAATCCCGACTTTGGAAAGAACGCTGGGGTCAACAGTCATCGTTGCATAACTCAGGAACGCACGTTGAAATATGCAAAATCTTTCCTGAATGTGTTGTGCTGTTGCTATTACGTCTTTCTAGGTGCAGATTGTGATGAAGTGGGGAACATCCTGATCTGGTTATGATGGAGCCAATGAGGAGGATCAAAGTCATCCTGATAGATTGCCATCACCACTCCCACCTGTTTCCTCAGGAATGCGCTCCTCTCGCCAGAGTGTGCGTGCATGCGTGTGCACGACTGTTATGTCTATCAGAGTGTTTAGGTTTCTGCATGTGTGCCCGGCTTTTGCATCTGTTGCCCGGTGGAGGAGAAACCTGTGTATATGTATTTCTGTGTGTGTGTATGTATGTGTGTGTGCGTGTGTGTGTGTGTGTGTGTGTCGGTGTGTCGGTGTGTGTGTGTGTGTGTGTGTCGGTGTGTCGGTGTGTGTGTGTGTGTGTGTGTGTGTGTGTGTGTGCGTGTGTGTGTGTGCAGTCTGTTTCAACACGTCTGCAACTTGCGGGAATTTTTTTTATAATCTGGAACTGAATATGTGCTCATGTCTGTGTCTGATTGCTCCCCCCCGCCTTCTGTGTTCTCACTCTCTGACAGATCCAATAAGTGCGGCGGATCGTACGCCCCTCCGAACATGCCAACTGCTTCCTGTTTGTCTCCTCTTTCCCCAATTCCATCCTGCGCCTCTTTTCTTTTGCCCAGAAGTGTTATGCCAGCTCAGCGACAGACGGTTTCTCACATATGGCAGACATACTTAGCAGAAGCAAAAAAACACACTACATGCACACACTGTCTCTGTAGGCCTCTCGGGTTGCTGACATTTTCCATTTTTGCGCATATAAAGTATAATAATAATATTAGTGGGTGTGACAGAGCGAGGGTCCATTCACTGCCACTGCCAGCCTCCTATTAATATCCCCCCTTCTTCGAGGGAATCCGAGAAGCGGCGGAGACCTTCAGTTTACACAGCTGAGGTGCATGTGGACCAAACCCTCCATTCTCTCCATTTTCCCGTCTTTTCTTCCCTCTCCTTTTACCCGATCCTTGCGCTTCATTTTCCTATCACTCTGCTACTTGCTCTGCTACTGACTCCTTCACAAGGTTCTGTTCACTCCTGTTTTCTGCTTGTCTTCTTTCCGCAACAGTCTTCGCAATATATGGGCCTGTTTTCTCTTCAGGTTAAGACAGATTGCAGATGTTTATTAAGAAACTGCAGGGAGGATTGATTTGCAAGTCAGACCGTCTATCTCATAGTCATGTCTGCCAAGGTCATCAAAATAGTCTGTGAGTGACACCCACAACCTTTTATGTACTATACAAAAACACTGACAAGATAGCAATGTCTGTTAACCATATGTGAAACCCAGTCAGTCCTCAAAGTGACGGTCCCAGACTTTCTTCTCCTAGTATTTAGCTCCCTCTAGCGTAATTCTGGCGTCAGCGCAAAAACCCACATTTCATTGGAAGAAAGTTCAGGGTTCATTCATCTAGATTTTAGGATAAAATGAATTGCAAATTTTTTTTAACGAGAGAAAGGTGTTAAAGAGACTATCGCTGGACTTAAGTGTGTCAGTGTTGTAAGACTTCATGTTACATGAAGTATCTTTTGAAAACAAACTTTTTCATCACTGTTTCTGCATTAACATGAGGTTCATGTGCATTTCTTATGGTGACAATAAAGTCACTGCACACGGTAGTTATCCCATGGGTGCATATAAACATTGCTGCAAATAAATACTCCACTCATGTATGCAAATCATGAGCTCTACAATTTAGAGGTGGCAAAATTATTCTAAACTAATGCAAACAGATTTTTGGATTTGAATAATCATTTAGAGCCATTTTCTTGGAAATTGCACAAATTCCCTGATTGCAGTCTCTAAACAGAAATCATTCTTTGGTTTCTGTAGTCTTTAACAGAACCAGACTGGTTGTTTTTTGTTCAATTAAAAATTCAGACATTTTCAAACATCTGTTTTTTCTTTGATAAATAATGACAACCAATCTCTGAATCTGTTTCTAAAAGGTTGACGAGTACAACATCAATTTCTCTCGTATTATATTGTTTTGTTGTTTTTACTCACTAAAATCATTCCCCCAAAAAACAACAATAATTTAATTTAATACTGACACTCATCTGTACACAATGGTTTATAACACAGTTCAATGCAACATTTTTTTTAAAGCAAAAACATTTGACATCGACAGTTAAAATTGCTCATTTTAGTTGTTATGCAGCTCTTGCCTTGGATCTGACAAACGAACGTGGTTACCGTGGAGCACGTGAGCCACGAGAACAAAGATTTATGCTTTCGAGGATATAATAAACAATTACATGACGTCATTGTGTAAGAGGTTGCCATACCCTTTTTTTGCCAAGAGATGGCGGTCTTAGACCAAAGATGTAAAAAAGCATTGCTCTGAGGACAATAAATGACGGCCAAAAGGAGGTTTATTGTAAGTAATGGCTCAGGAATATAGTATTGTCCACAGTAATATGTGTACAGTTTGTGCAAAGTTGGACCACCATGCTGTAAGTAGCATATCGAAATTTTGGTTGGCAAGTACAACAATGAGTGTTTTATTTGCAAATGACCGTTCAAATAGCGACAGTACATACGAGCGTTATGTGCTTGTAATTCATAGTACTTGCCACTAGAGAGCGCCATAGGATAACTAAGTTTCTCTTACTAGTGCGCTTGTCAAAATTATGAAGTAAGTAGGGGATAACTTTATGAAGACAATTGCAAAAATCAACCTTAATTATCAGACAAATTTTATGTAATGTGAAATGTTTCGGGTATGACGCACGATTGTGTTTGGCCACTTTATGAAGGTATGATACTACTTCCAGCGTATAGCGCTCAGGGTCTCGGTCAGGTGGCTACATGGATAAGAGAAAGTAATACTCGTCTTTCAGTCTCACAATGGGGGGCTTTGCGAGGCAATAGGGGCGGGTGAAACCGTCTTAATGCTCCGTACGTGTAATGCATGTTAATGTACGCGGCACCGGGGGAGCGCCGGTCACAGCGCTTCGGGATTATTTATCCCAAAACATTTGTATTCTTCCGTCGGAGAACCGTTGATCCCGGATAGCTACACACTAATCCTTCACTCCGTTAATTAAAAAAAGAAGGCAAAGCAATGGAACTGGTGCTTTCCCCGCTTTCTCCCTCTCCTCTTTTTCCAGAAATGTAATCATTTCTGGAGAAGCTTAACCATCTGCTTGAGGTTAAATCTGCAAGCAGATTGTGTTTTCTGCTTATTTAAACCTGGGGATTGGAGATTTTCATAAAACGGTGGGTGTGAGGGCTGGGGGGAGGTTAGTTCCAGGATATCTTCTGTTGTCATTTGTTTGAAAGCAACTCGAGTTATTCTGTTAAGCACTTTGGGTACATGTTGACAGACATCTACGTATCTTCCCCAAGAACAAAGTGTTGTTTATTTCCTGCCAATTAATATCCACCATCTCCCTCTTCTTCTTTTTAGCGACTAACGAGCTTCGAGCTGCCTGCAGGGCCCAAGCCTGTGTCGTCAGTCTCGAGAAGAGACTTCAAGAGATTTTAAGCCGACCACGCATTTACATTAGGATGCCACTCGTGTCTGTGTTGATTCACAAAGGCGTCCTTTTGCTTTGCCCCTCACTTGGTCTCTGTGCTTCAGTGCTTCCCGAACTGACCAGCATTATCGGATCCCTGCAAATGTGTACTCCAGTTTTCTTCTTCTTCTTTGTACTGTTCTGAACAACATTAACCTCATGTACAAAGTATAAACACATCACTAATGAATTATCTAATCCCAACAATAATACCTGATTAGGGACATAAATATGATTACATCTTCATGGTGTGGCTTTTATGTTGATTATGTTGATACATGTCCATGCCTGCTTATGTGAATTAAAATCTTGTAATGCGCATTTGTAGCGCATGGAGTATTATAGCCCACCTCCTCCTCACTGTCACTTTCATTACATCCAAAACGAAGCTCAGACATGTAGACATAATTATGATTAAGGGCCGATATCCTTTGTAATCGTTTGGCGTGTTTGGGCTGGAAAGGCCTTCATTGATGAAAGAGAGTGTTGAAGGAATTATGTGATATCAGGAATGGGGTCCTCGTCCATTCAATGCGTCAAGTGTCATTCTTGGACAATTTCCTTCTCGCAAATAGCCTGAAAAACACACCACGACACCCACAACACAATTTGCCCTCCTTAATCCAAATCTGGCTCTGACGTCTGGTGTCAGATTTACGCCTTCTCGTCTCTTTAATAGGCCAGTGGAAGTGACACGAGGGTGGGAAATGGTTAAACGTCGACAGTAATTATAGTCGTATCCTCTGCGCCCGCCAATACGGAGCACTGAGGAGCTCCAAGCACCTCCACCCGCTTTCTCTCTCGCTCAGTGCTCACCGCCTCTCTCTCACTCTCTCTCTCTCTCTCTTTTTCCCTCTCTGTCGCGCACACCTCCCAGCCGGCTCCTCCGGGTGTCTAATACAGTGGAAAATCAAAGTGCGAGCTTTCCCAGTTCGCACACCTCCTGAGTCGCGCATGGAGCACAGTGGAAGGAGAGACAGGTGGTCTATCTTTCCTCACCCAATCTAGTCACTTGTAAATATGACACAGAGTTGCATACGATGACCACGCTGGATTTTTTGGGCTATTTTTTCTAAATAGTGAATATGCGTATTTTCTATTATGTCCGGCAGAGGTGACTTTTACGCAAGGCTCTAAAATGGATCAAAGGCTCTCCAGATGCAGCTGGGTGCCGGTGACAGGGCTTGTTATCTCTCTGCTTCTGTGCGCCTGTGTGGTGGACTTGGTGCTGGCTCAAATTCGCTACTCCATCCCCGAGGAGCTGGAGCACGGAGCCTTCGTAGGCAACATTGCGGAGGACCTGGGCTTGGATGTGGCCAAGTTGTCCGCGCGTCGCTTCCGAATCGTGTCAGGGGCCAAGAAGCAATATTTAGAGGTGAACTTGGAGAACGGAATTTTGTTTGTGAATGAAAAAATAGACAGAGAGGAGCTTTGTGAGCGCAGCCCCAGCTGTTTTTTACATTTGCAAGTTGTCATCGAAAATCCTTTAGAGCTCTACAGAGTGGAAGTGGAGATTTTAGACGTGAATGACAACTCCCCCAGTTTCCCTTGGAGCGAATTTAACATAGACATTACGGAGTCGGCTGCGCCCGGCTCCTGCTTTCCGTTAGAGAGCGCGCAAGACTTGGACGTGGGCACTAATTCTCTGCGCTCCTACCAACTTGGCGCAAACGAACACTTCATTCTCAACATCCAGACGCGCAACGACGGAAGCAAGTTTGCGGAGCTGGTGCTGGACAACCCTTTGGATCGGGAGCGGCAGAAAAAGCACGAAATGGTTCTGACAGCCTTTGACGGGGGGTCGCCCGAACGCTCCGGAACCGCTTTGATCACCATCACGGTGCTCGACGCGAACGACAACGTCCCCGTGTTCGACCGCTCCGTGTACCGGGCTCGACTAGTGGAAAATGCACCGAGGGGGACGCTCGTGCTGAAGCTGAACGCCACCGATTTGGACGAGGGCTCGAACGGGGAGGTGACGTACGCCTTTAGCGGACACGCGCCTCTCAAAGTGCGCGAGTTGTTCAGCGTGGATCCGTACACGGGAGAGATCCGCGTAAAGGGTGTCGTGGACTACGAGAAAGCGAACGTGTACGAGCTGTACGTGCAAGCGAGGGACAGGGGACCCTCGGCCGTGGCCGTACACAGCAAAGTGCTGATCGACATCGTGGATGTGAACGACAACACCCCCGAAGTAATCCTCACGTCCGTGTCCACGCCCGTGCAGGAGGACGCACCGCCGGGCACCGTTATCGCCGTTATCAGTGTCATGGATCGGGACTCGGGGGAAAACGGCAACGTGGACTGTCAAATCCCCAACAACGTCCCCTTTCAGCTGCACTCCTCTTTTAAAAACTATTACACACTGGTGACAAGTGAGGTTTTGGACAGGGAAGTGGTGTCCGAGTACAACATCACACTCACGGCGCGTGATTTGGGCTCCCCGTCGCTTTCCACGAGGAAAACTATCGTGGTACAAGTATCTGACATTAATGACAACCCCCCACGATTTTCACAGCCGTCATATACTGTCTATGTGACCGAGAATAACGCCCCGGGCGCTTCCATTTGCACCGTGACTGCCTTCGACCCCGATTCCAACCAGAACGCCTATCTGTCTTATTCTATTCTCGAGGGTCAAATTCAGGGTATGCCCGTGTCCACGTACGTGTCCATTAACTCAGATAATGGCAACATTTACGCACTGCGCTCCTTCGATTACGAGCAACTTCGAAACTTTCATATTCTCGTGCAAGCGCAGGACGCAGGTTTTCCACCGCTGGCCAACAACGTGACTGTTAATGTTTTTGTTTTGGACCAGAATGACAACGCGCCGATTATTGTGTCCCCACTGCCCAAAAACGGCACTGTTGCCACGGAGGTGGTGCCCCGCTCTGTTGATGCCGGTTATCTGGTCACCAAAGTAACAGCGCTGGACGCAGACGCGGGGCAAAACTCGCGGCTGTCCTATCAGGTGATGCAAGCGACAGACCCGGGGCTGTTCAGCGTGGCGCTGTACACGGGAGAAATTAGGAGCATTCGTCGACTGGTGGACAAAGACGCTTCCAGACACAGACTGGTTATACTGGTGAAAGACAACGGGCAGCCTCCTCTCTCCGCCACCGTCTCCGTTGTCCTGACGGTGGTGGACGGCATCCCCGAGTCCTTATCCGACCACGGAGACCTCACGCTCAGCCCCCAGCCCCCCTCTAACCTCGCCCTCTACTTGATCGTCTCACTCAGTACCATATCTTTTATCTTCCTCGTGGCCATCATCGTCCTGGCTGCGGTCAAGTGCTACAAAGACCGGGAGACCCTGAGTGGCTACAATCTGCCCCCCTTCGCATGCTGCTGCTGCGGCGGCTTTCAGCCCGAGCCTCCCCCGGAGGTGTTCAAAAAATCCAACCTCAACCTGCAGATTTCCTCCACAGCGAATAAGGTGCCCACCAACTGCATGGAAGTGAACGGAAGCAGCAGCCTGACACAGCCTTATTGTTATAAAGTGTGCTTGAGCCCAGAATCGTCCAAAAGTGACTTCATGTTTTTGAAGCCGTGCAGCCCGACCAGCACGCCGCGCAACAACGAGGCCAAGAGCGCGGAACATTCGTGGGGCGCGTCTGTCAACAACGGAGCGACCACCCCTAATGAGGTATGCAGAAAATACACATTCAAAGGTTAAATCACAAAGGTCACATTCATCCCTTTTATCATGGATTGTTGCACGATTGTATGTATGTAGTTGTTGTAACACATTGTACGGCTCTGTGATGATTTGCACGCGGAATTGAAATGGAAAGATGCCTGCAGATTAGCTTTTAATTGACATGTTAATGCTCCATGAAGCATAATTATGCTGTGTGTGCACATGGAGAATTAAGTGAAATGTGGAAGGAAGTCGACATTTGCACATAGGCTCGGGGCATGAAATCATGATTAATTTCACGAAAACATATAAATCATCTTAATGCCTCCTCCATCAGCGCCACTGCTCTGGAGTAGCTATAAGGGAGGAGGGAGGTGGGCAGACTAAATTGCTCCCTGCACAACAGAGTGTGAACAACAAGTCAAGGGTAATGGACAAGGTGAATGACAGTTTAGACTCATTTGTCCAAGGTTCCGTTCATTTTGGTGCAGGCAAGGCGTTGACGTCTAACAATTTATATAGGACAAATTTCCCCTCTGGCCATCCCTCAAGGGCACCATGGACAGAACCATTATACTCAACACAATGTGGCGTATTCGCGATGGGACGGCTGTCCATTATTGATGAAAAATGGCAAATGTTCTGGTTTTTTGAGAGGACACGAGGGAAGGATGGGAGGGTGCGGTGGGGTGGGGTGGGGTGGTTTGGGGGGTGCGCAAGGACGACTGGACTGAGACGTGGCCCGCCTGTAGATGGGTCCCTGCGATGTCCTCTGGGTGCAAGGAGAGACTAAGATGTGAAGTCATATTTATCAGCGGGGGAGGGAGAGGATAAGCCTGTGGGTTGGAGGGCGGTTTGGTGGGGAGGCGGGGGTGCACAAGGAGAGGGGGAATTAAAGGAGGTAGGAGTGTTTTCTAATTCTAGCAGACGGGGCAATAGACCGTTAATGTACGTGCATGCGTGCGAGCGTATGTGTGTGTGTGTGTGTGTGTGTGTGTGTGTGTGTGTGTGTGTGTGTGTGTGTGTGTGTGCGTGTGTGTGTGTGTGTGTGCGTGTGTGTGTGTGTGTGTGTGTGTGTGTGTGTGTGTGTGTGTGTGTGTGTGAGAGACACCAGACTCCACCAGGCAGACAGACAAATGTCATTTCGGTCACGGGCACACTACTTTTGGCCACAGGAAAGGGTGGTGGTGGGGAAAGAGGGTTGGGTCGATGAGGTCATGGGGGGTTATTACGCAGGTCCTTTAGGAGAGTGTGTCCCTCTTTAATCGTTAATTGGGCCCTGAATTCACCCATCACACACATGCTCTGGCACCCACAGACACACAACCCCAAGAGAGAGAGAGAGAGAGAGAGAGAGAGAGAGAGAGAGAGAGAGAGAGAGAGAGAGAGGTCAGAGTACACATCATCCAATGACAAACTCTACTGACAGGATGAGACGCGCACACGTTGAAGTCTTGCGTGGAGCAAAGCGAATTAGGCAGATGGATGGCGTGCATGAGCTTTGTGTAACGACCTCAAGTTACTCAGGCTGTCAAATATTCATTTAAAGTGCATGCAGAAATAATGAAGAAAAAGAATGACAATTTTCTTCATTTTGTCATTAGGGAGCTTTCTCTTTAATTATTTCTATTGAGTTCTGTTTCTACGCTTAGAATACAGATAATAATAGTATGTAATTATTATTGTCTCGACAGCAAGATGTGTGTGTGTGTGTGTGTGTGTGTGTGTGTGTGTGTGTGTGTGTGTGTGTGTGTGTATACATGTATATATATGAAAGAAAAATGCAACCTCAGTTCAGAAAAAAAGCAATTTCTACCAGATAGCCACAGGAGGGCAGCATATATATATGTGGTGCACTGAGGACCGGTTGCGATCCAATCAAGACATATAAAGACAACCTGTTCACATGGCCACTTTGCACCTACACTACAGAAAATTTTGAATTCATGCATTATTTTAAAATGGGAAGATGCCATGATACTCGAAAAAAACAAGCAGAAGAAAAAGAAAGAAAGCATACCCTGGTATGTAATCTAAGCATACTATACCTACTGCTACCCGAATCATGTTAACTAATGCAAATCTAAAATGTCTCTTTGTAATTCATCCATACTGTATCACACACCTGCTCGAATGAGTTCAAGGCATCTGCCCTTACGAAATAATGAAGTTCAGTTTTGATTGAAATAGTCAGAGAGGTTATACATTTAATTTAATTTCATACAATTTTCATCATATACTCCAAAGTTAAAAAAACAAACTATGTAAATGAGATTCATAATTGACATGACAACACGGTATCTTATTTGTTTTTCCAGCTGAAGCAGCCAAACACAGACTGGACTCTAACAAAGAACCAGAACTCCTCCATCAAAAGGTAACACTTCTGACCAGAAAACTTCATCTGGTGATGTGTCTGGCCATGTACAAGATCAACAAGCCAACAGTGACCGGATTTCCATTTTCTCTCTAGTTACAATTCCATTAACATGGATGGAACTCTAATGCGTAAGGCCATGCATGCCGACCCAGAAAACTACGTCACGTCCATGGCTCCTGGACAGTACTGGACTTGGGGCACTCATATGAGAGGCACAAAGGGTACGACAAGACAACCTGAACGTGAGGGGAATAAAATCTCATTGTGCACATTTTTAATTCACATTATTAGGTACCTCTCTCAAAATCTAGGATGACACCTGGTTCTAAAAATGTTTTTATACTGTATTGCTAAATGAGAACATTTTAATTAATTTCTCAAGCTGAATTGAGCATTATTTTTGTAACTCATTGCTGCAACTCTTGTATTGTATCTCCTGAGTGTGTGTATTAAACTAGATACTGTAGTGCATCCTGATTTATGCAAATTAACTAAAGAATGGTTCATAATCCCTTCCCTCATATCTTCTGCCGCAGACTATAAAATGTCTCCATCACCCAGCGGCGTTACCTCCCGGCCCTGGACTCCTCGGTGCACCCCTCCGCCCCAGCAGCAGCAACCTACCAACCCCCCACACCCTCACCCACACCCTCACCCGCCGCCTGACTACCATCACAACGTGTACATTCCTGGGACACCGTCAGGCTTTTGCACCCTGAGGCCCGTGGCACAGCGTAGCGACTTGGACGTCCATAACTCCTTCTCCACCTTTGGCAAGAAGCGGCGCCTCCAGATGTCCCCCCAGGGAGAGGCTGCCATGATCAATAACGATCTGTACAATGACTGACGTCCCACTGACTGCCTGAGTGGATGGTTTGAGTGATGGATAACCTGAGATGAGGATCATTTGTTACATAAATTAATGAACACTTGGCTTGTGAGTAGCTTAATACGTGAGCTAAATGGGAGGTCAGTACAAGGAGAAATAATGAAACCTGGAGGGAAGGGAATTTTTGTGATTATTTATGTGACAACATTTCTCAATGTATTTTTTTATTACAATTATTATTGCTATTAATTTTTAGACAATCAAACCAGAGGTGGAGATGTGACTTTCAAACTCTATGATAAGCATCAGTAGGCAATTGTTTTGCACATCTTTAAGTATGAAATCATATTGTTGGGTTAGAATATAGAAAGTGCGTGTTTTTTTTGTTCGTCTGCTAACGTGAAAAACGTCATGCCGTACTGTATACGCAGGCAAAAAAGATGGGGAACACTCCTCACACATGTATTGTAAATACATTATTGGAAATAAAGTATTTTTTGCATTACATTTCTTTACCAAGTGTCTATAAAACAAAGAGAGTGCATCGTTGTTACCCAGACTCAAGTTGGCAAATACTAAGTATGTGGTACATGCATACAGATGTAAGTTTTCTTCATCCAGGTTTAATTTGCTTGAGTCAATTATTTTCAGGGTGAGAAGGGTACAGCTCATACAATCTTTTTTGCCTTGCAAGCCATTTTCCACCAAAATGAATAAACACAGTAAAATGCTAACATATGCTAATTGGAGCGCTTGCATTTCCATTTGCCCGTAGAGGATGGTGCGAGTTCATTTACTGAACAAACAAAAACTCCTCTCTCGAAAATATCACTTTAATTAAGAGCACGACCACACACGTACGAGTGTCGGGGGAGCGGGTCGACTCGACTGCTCCAAATGCCACACCTGGATGGGAGCTCGGGGGCCCAGAGCTTCTTTCTCTTCCTTCGCCATGCCCTTTTACTTGTTAATTCTTTGGGAAATTGTTCAGCAGATTACAGATGGCTACTGGCCAGGAACAAAGATGGTTTAATTAGGTCGTTGTTTGGCTCAGACTGAGAATAATCTCATTAATAAGGAAAAGGGGGTCCGTAGAGAACAGTGGAGGGAGCAGGGCCACCTTCTCTGGGGTAAGGTGATCCAGAAGGGGCACCGTTTATAGGTCAGATAGGATGAAGTGAAATACATTGAGCTCCAGTAGAGTTTAGGCATCAAGAAATGACTTTTATCTTGCAAGTTGTTGTTCTACTTGATCTATTTCTTGAATAGCATATCTTCTTTTTAACGAAATATTACAGGAATTATGAAAAGTAAAACAATTACGTATGCATTAATTGTTTTGTACTCTAAATTCTAAAACCCACTTCCTGGTCTTTATCCTATTGGTCAAGAAAGCTGTCCATTGCTGTGGTGCTGAAGTTTGACCCAGTGGTCGTTTTTTTCTTGACACGCTGTGCCTCAGCTCAACCACCAGAGGGCAAATGTGTTCAACATTCAATGAAGTGCAAGTGAGACGAACTGACAAGCGAGTTCACCTATCAAACACACATTAAGATAATTAAAACGTGTCAGAAATGAAATTTGTTAAGATAGAAATCATGTAGAATCCACATATGTGCAGCACTTTTAACTGTAAGTGTTCACTGTCAGTGTAAATCCAAGAGGTATAATATTATATCTAAAATATATATTTTAGATATGAAAGTATAAACTTGGGGAGGACAGGATTAGAGGACAAAGTTGCTTTACATTATTTTCACGTTGGTAAATGCACTTGTACTTGTACAGTACACAAAACACAACATCAAAAGGTAGCCTACAATACAGACAGCAGATGGCGCAGTAGAGCAAGATTCTCACATTACTGTATAACAGTTTCACCTTTCACAAGAAATCATGAGAAATTAACAGATAAAGTGCAAATAGTTATATTTATGTGAATTAATAAATGGGGATTTAATGGGGTTAATGGGATAGTTTAAACATACCACATGAGTGTGTGTGTGTGTGTGTGTGTGTGTGTGTGTGTGTGTGTGTGTGTGCGCGCGCGCGCGTGTGTGTGTGTTGTTTTTCCATTGACGCAATTCTAAAAAATGTCACACATTTATCCCGTAGTATCAATTTATTGTAAAAAAAAAAAAAAAAAAAAAAAAATCAAGGATTACTTTCATGCAGTCCTGATTTTTATTCATCCATTTTCCACACCGTTTAT